>NC_092816.1:211927738-212237161 GCF_023375885.2 Dermacentor andersoni
CGTCGTCGTCCTCGTCGTCTTGCGGCGGGGGATCGATGGGGGCGCGCGATAAGCAGTCGGCGTCGGAGTGTTTTCTTCCGGACTTGTATATTACTGTGACGTCATATTCTTGTAGTCTGAGGCTCCACCGCGCCAGCCGTCCTGAAGGGTCCTTTAAGTTAGCTAGCCAACACAATGCATGATGGTCACTGACGACTTTGAATGGCCTGCCATAGAGGTAAGGGCGGAATTTAGCTATAGCCCAAATGATGGCGAGGCATTCCTTTTCAGTCGTAGAATAGTTGCTTTCCGCTTTTGACAGCGACCGGCTAGCATACGATATCACCCTTTCAAGTCCTTCTTTCCTCTTGACTAGGACGGCACCGAGGCCTAGGCTACTGGCGTCAGTGTGGATATCGGTATCGGCGTCCTCGTCGAAGTGTGCAAGTACCGGCGGCGACTGCATGCGTCGTTTGAGTTCTTGAAATGCCTTGGCCTGCGGCGTTTCCCATTTGAACGCGACATCACATTTGGTTAGATGTGTTAGCGGCTCCGCGAGGCGTGAGAAGTCCTTGACAAAGCGCCTATAGTAGGCACACATGCCAAGGAATCTGCGCACTGCCTTCTTGTCGGTTGGCTGCGGGAACTTTGCGATGGCAGCTGTCTTCTGTGGGTCGGGGCGTACTCCTGATTTGCTGATCACGTGGCCTAGGAACAAAAGCTCATCGTAAGCGAAGCGGCACTTTTCCGGCTTCAGAGTGAGCCCTGATGACTTGATGGCTTCTAACACTGTCGCAAGCCGCCTAAGGTGATCGTCGAAATTTCCGGCGAAGACAACGACGTCATCCAGGTAAACAAGGCACGTCTGCCACTTCAGTCCAGCTAACACCGTGTCCGTGACGCGCTGAAACGTTGCAGGCGCCGAGCACAGTCCGAATGGCATGACCTTGAACTCGTAGAGGCCGTCTGGCGTGATGAAGGCAGTCTTTTCGCGATCTCTCTCGTCGACTTCTATTTGCCAGTAGCCAGACTTGAGGTCCATCGACAAGAAGTATTTAGCGTTGCAGAGCCGATCCAATGCGTCGTCTATCCGTGGAGGGGGGTACACATCCTTCTTCGTGATCTGGTTCAGTCGACGATAATCGACGCAGAAGCGTAGGATTCCGTCCTTTTTCTTTACCAGGACTACAGGAGAGGCCCACGGGCTTTTCGACGGCTGGATGATGTCGTCGCGCAGCATTTCGTCGACTTGTTGCCTAATAGCTTCACGTTCTCGCGTCGAAACTCGGTAAGGGCTCTGGCGGAGTGGTCGAGCGCTCTCTTCGGTTATTATGCGATGCTTTGCAACTGGTGTTTGTCGAATCCTCGATGACGTCAAAAAGCAGTCTTTGTATCGTCGGAGAAGACTTCTGATCTGTTGCTGCTTACTCATAGGAAGACTTGGATTCACGTCGAAGTCTGGTTCGGGGACAATGCTCATCGGGGTAGATGCGGCTGAATCCGAGAGGACTAAGGCATTGCTGGTTTCCACAATTTCCTCAATGTATGCGATTGTCGTGCCCTTGTTGATGTGCTTGAACTCTTGGCTGAAGTTGGTTAGCATAACTTCCACTTGCCCTCCGTGGAGTCGAGCGATCCCTCTTGCGACGCAAATTTCACGGTCGAGCAGTAGGTGTTGGTCGCCCTCGATGACGCCTTCTACGTCAGCGGGTGTTTCAGTGCCGACGGAAATAATAATGCTGGCGCGCGGCGGGATGCTCACTTGATCTTCGAGCACACTCAAGGCGTGGTGACTACGACAGCTCTCCGGCGGTATCGCTTGATCTTGTGACAGCGTTATCGATTTCGATTTCAGGTCGATGACTGCGCCATGTTGATTCAGGAAGTCCATGCCGAGAATGACGTCTCGTGAACACTGTTGGAGGACAACGAAGGTGGCAGGGTAAGTCCGGTCATGAACGGTAATTCTTGCCGCGCAGATCCCAGTCGGCGTAATCAGGTGTCCTCCAGCGGTGCGAATTTGAGGGCCTTCCCATGCAGTCTTAACTTTCCTCAACTGGGCGGCGATGGGTCCACTCATGACGGAGTAATCGGCTCCTGTGTCTACTAAGGCGGTGACTGCGTGGCCGTCGAGAAGCACGTCGAGGTCGGTGGTTCTTTGTCTTGCGTTACAGTTAGGTCTCGGCGTCGGATCACGGCTGCGTCGTGTTGAACTGAAGCTGGAACGTCGCGTCGTCAAGTCGTCTTTCGTCGGTGTAGTCTTGGCTTCCTGACTTCGTCGGGACGGCGGCGTGTCGTCATTAGGTCGTCGAGATGGTTTCTTCGTCGTCTTCGTCGGCGGCGGAGGATCTTCATCAGTTCGACGAACAGCAACCGCACCTCCATCGGTTGCTGCTTTTAGTTTTCCGGATACGGGCTCGCTGACCGGCCCCGGGCTGGGCCAGTGTATGGTCGGCGCTGCGGCGACAGGTAGCGGCCTGGTGATGGCGAACGCGACGGTCGTCGTGAGCTCCACTGAGTAGCGGCGAGGTAGTCGGCGATATCGCGAGGGCGTTCACCTTGCTGCGGGCGTGGAGCGTTCACGGCGAAACCTCGCAGTCCCATTTCCCGGTACGGACATCGTCGGTAGACGTGACCCGCTTCCCCGCAGTGGTAGCAGAGCGGGCGGTGGTGAGGAGCGCGCCAAACGTCGGTCTTCCTCGGGTAGCTGCGCTGGGCGACGGGTGGGCGTGCTGGTGGCGGCGGCGGCGGACGACGGAATTGCGTCGTTGCACGGCCCTGGCTTGGTCGCGGAGGAGGACCTTGACGGCGTGCGACGGCGGCGTAGGTCATCGCTTCCGGCTGGGGCTGCGGTAATTGAGGTTGCACCTCAGGAACCCCAAGCGATCGCTGAACCTCATCTTTCACGATGTCAGCGATCGAAGCTACTTGAGGCTGCGACGAACGCAGGACCTTGCGCAGTTCTTCGCGCACAATGGCCCTGATGGTCTCATGAAGGTCGTCCGAACCCAGTCCTTGGATGGCATACTGCGGCGTGTGCCCCTGGCGGTTATATTGCCGGGTGCGCATCTCAAGAGTTTTCTCGATCGTCGATGCCTCTGCAGAAAACTCAGCCACAGTCTTCGGTGGGTTACGAATAAGTCCGGCGAAAAGGTCTTGCTTGACGCCGCGCATCAGGAAGCGAACTTTTTTCTCCTCCGACATTTCCGGGTCGGCGTGCCGGAAAAGACGGGCCATCTCCTCCGTGAAGATCGCGATCGTCTCGTTTGGCAGCTGCACTCTGGTTTCTAGTAGAGCTTGGGCTCGCTCTTTTCGCACGACGCTTGTAAACGTGTGCAAGAAGCCGCTTCGGAAAAGGTCCCACGTCGTTAAGGTGGCTTCCCGATTCTCGAACCACGTCCTGGCGGCGTCTTCCAATGCGAAATAGACATGCCGCAGCTTGTCGTCGCTGTCCCAACTGTTAAACTTAGCGACCCTCTCATACGTTTCGAGCCAGGTTTCCGGGTCCTCGAATGTTGATCCGCGGAACGTAGGAGGTTCCCTAGGCTGCTGCAGCACCATGGGGGACGCTGGGGCTGCCATTGGGGTTGCCTTGTCCACAATCTTCTTGGTCTTCTCAGGTAGAAGTCCGTGCTCCGGGGGCAGCTGTTGAAGACGGCGGCTTGCTCGATGCTCCGGGACTACGTTGGTGTTCTCTTTGTAGTCCGGGCTTGGATCACGGCTTGTCGGGGGCGTCCGGTACATGAACGAAAAGCACCTCCACCAGATGTCACGTGGTGGTGACGTTGAATAACACAGTAGCAATACTGTGAACGACAAAACAAACTTTTATTGGGCGAACCTGTGCCCACAAAACAGGCTACACTTATAGCACAACGATAGCGGCGAACACGCTCGGCGATCGTCGAAAATCTGATCAGCGGGTCAAGAGCGTCGGCTTTTATAGAGCAGTCGTCGAATGTTCCAGACTAATCGTTCGGACCCGCGTGCCTTCCACAAAGTTCTACACCATTCGCGTCAGGCGATGAAATCAGATAACATAAAGTTCGGCGACAACAGAGAGCGGATAGAAGTATCGATAACTTTGCAGAAACTTCGGATACATTCAGGCGCGTCCCGCGCTGTGCGATAACATTTGTTAGGCGGCGAAACGTGGTCGCCCGATAAATATAAGTACACGTGTCAATATACGGTTAGATGGCACTAGGGGTGTCAGTGCTGTTACGTTAGCAGCATCCAAGACGTCGGCAAAAGGGAAATGCGTAATAACGTCAGCGTCCACAGCCTGGATGGTACCGATAGTCTCGCCACAGTGCAAAGCGAAAGTGTACGAATTTGTGTTAGAAACCAGTATTTCTGCAGCACCACGGTGAACCGTGAGGAAGCCAAAAGGCAACAATATAGCCTGGCGGCGACTGAAGGTGGCAGCGGCTGTAAGCATGACCCTCGCGTCGCAAGCAAGGCGCATGAAAAAGAGACAAATGCAGTACTGTGAGGAGGAAGGTCAGTATCTGAAGCTACGCAGATCCTGCTAACATGAACTTGAAAGTCGAGAGATGGCAAATCGCACAAGAACGTAGAACTGAATTTCAGCACGTGCACAGTCAATGACGGCATCATGGCGCGACAGAAAATCCCAAACGGGAATCACATCGTGGGAGCAACACGTTAGTACAAAGAAATCAATCGAATACCAAGTGTCTCGAATCAGCACTGTGGCACTGCACATAGCGACTGGCTGAACTTGTTGTGCACTGGATGTTCTCAGCGGTGGTACCGAAGGCGTCATGATCACTTTCCGTAATGCACGACAAAGCTTTTCACTAACCACGTATACAGCAGCACCTGCATCGATGAGCGCAAGAGATTTGATGCCACCAACAAACACTTGAATACCATTAGCGGGGGGAAACAAGGACTTTGATGTTCCGACAACGACGTAGTTCGTGCTTCAAGAACTGGGGAAACAGTTTTCCGCCTCAGTAGTACTGGTACTGGGCCTACGACGCATGGGTGAATGTGTGCGCCAACGAGGAAAAGGCGAACAACGAATACCATAGAACTGTGACTGCCGACCTGGTATGTCATCGGCAGCGTAGACTTCCGGTGGCAGCTGTTGAGGCATACGTAATCGTCTGAAGCCGTTGCTGGGGGGGTCGCGCGGTGCCCGTGAAGCCCGGCGAGCGCCGGCGGCAGAAGCGTGCTACCTGTCCCGGGGTACCGCATGCGTAGCGTATTGGGCGGTTGTCACCAGTGCGCCAAGGATTTGTACCCTGCTGCTGTGCACTTACAGAGGGAGCCGCCGGCTGGCGACGCGAAGGCGGACGAGAGTACCCCGGCGGGCAAGTCACTGAAGGCGGAGGAGGCGCCCATACAACGGCCACGGCACGGCCACGGCACGGCCACGGAAGCCGGCTGACACGGAGGTGGAAGAGCTTCGGTCACTTGCTCTTAAATCATGTGTCGGACCGCTGGAGCCAAAGGTGGAGAAAGCTTTTCCGTGGTCGGAAAAATTGAGAGCTGTCGCGCGACCTCCTCGCGCACAAATTCTTTTATCTGTGGCAGCAAAGTTGTCTGGTTGTGGGCCAATAACCAATGCTGCTAGCGAATCTTCCGTGGGCGGTGGGCGCCGAGCTAATATGTGTTGTTTCCGCAGCTCGTCAAAACTTTGGCACAAATTGATAACCTCGGCCGCGGTACGCGGACCTTTCGCTAACAAAATTTGAAAAGCCTTCTCATCATAGGGTGTTTTATCGTGTTCTGTTCCGCCATTGACAGATCCACGCGCTTACACAGGTCAAGGACATATTCAATGCAATTTGTGAAAGTTACACCGTGATGTTGCGCACGCCCACGTGAGCTTTGTTCAGCGCAAAGCTTGCGCACAGCGGGCCGCCCGAACGTTTCTACAAGAGCTGTCTTGAATGCTCTCCATGTTGTGAAATCGTGTTCGTGGTTTCGGAACCAGAGGTTCACGACGCCGGTCAAGTAAAACACCACGTTGTGCAACTTGGTGATGTCGTCCCACTTGTTATGCTGGCTCACACGTTCGTAAGATGACAACCAATCCTCCACGTCATTATCATCGGTGCTGCTAAAGACGCCACGATCACGCTGACGCAACACGCCAGAACCGAAGAACACTGGAGGCTGTGGTGTATCTTCCTGGGTGGTTTCGTCAGGCATGGTCGCAGCAGTGCGTAGCGTCCGGCTTCGCAGTTCCAGTTTTCGAAGTTACCCAGCATTTCCACCAAATAAAAGGGGGTGTATTGAAGCTCGTTCGAGGCATCGCAAGTAGCTCTTGATGACCCGTCCTAGCTCTTGGCATCAGCAGCTCGGGCTCCGGTCTCGCACTACAGCGGTGGCAGTGCGTATGGCGCTACATGCGTATTCCCTATTACAACATATATATATATATATATATATATATATATATATACAGGACGTCCCAGCTAACTTGGACCAAGATTTTGTAAAAACCTATCTGTTCTTCAGAATAGAAATTGCGTGCATGTTGTTAGCGTTTATCAAGCCTACAGTACCATTTTTCTGCTCTTCTTTTGAGTAATTAGCCGAAATGAATTAATCAACTTTTTAAATATACCTTGAAGCGTTCAGGCGTCAATAGGAAAGTTGTGGAGCTCCACAAATATTGCCCAACCTAGGCGCTTCCAACGAGATAGACTTGGCGAGGCCGTTTGTATTCGGCAAAAACGAAAGCCTGCGGAGTTTAAAAAATACCACGTGTCAGGGCGCTCTGTGCGCCCATACATCTATTGCCTTCGTTTATGCACACACCAAGGTATTTATATTACCTTACCCGAGGTATTTCCTGGCCTTGTATTGTCACTGTCTGTTCACCGTTTCCATTGAATGCCATAACACCTGATTTTCTAACATTAAATTTCAAACCTAAAGTGTCGGCTTCTCCACAGATATTAGCCAGACGTTGTAAATAACTTTGCTTGTTAGCTAGCAACAAAATGTCATCCGCATAAAATAAACCTGAAAGCTGCTGCTCTACTACTGTACCCGCCTGTTTGTATAAAAAATTAAACCCGATATTACTTCCTTCTACCGCCCTCTTCATCCTCACCATATACATCATAAACAGCAGTGGGAATAAAGGGCAACCCTGCCTCAGTCTCTTGTTGATATCAACTTTCTCGTCGCTCCTCATCTCTTCCCATTCAACGAAAACGGTATTTTCTAGCTAAATCTCTCTCATAAGCTGCAGACAATCGTCACCTAAGCCTTCCCCTTCCAGAATATCCCACAAAATTTTGCGGTTTACGTTGTCATACGCTCCTGTAATGTCTAAAAAGACCCCATATAAAGGTCTGCTTTGTACACTTGATATTTCAATACACTGAGTTATGATCCAAACGTTTGCCTATTCTGAAGCCATCTTAAACTTCTCCCAAAATGCCATTATTCTCTGCCCACGCTTGAAGCTTTAATTTGATTGCTTGCATTGCTAGCCTGTGTATTACCGATGTATTCGTGAACGGTATATACGAGTGAATTCTATCTTTCTCCCCCTTACCTTCATAAATTAGATTCATTCTACTTTGTCGCCAACTGTCTGGTATTAGTCTATCTTTTAAAGTCTTCTCCACTGTTTTCACCAGAGCCTCCTTACTTTTTTGTCCTGGTTCATTAATCAGCCTAACGGGAACCTCTTCTCGCCCTGTGGCTGTGCGCTTTGGAATTTTTTCTTCGGCTTTCTTCCAGTTGTAATTTGTCAGCCCCAGCCCCTTTTCATCTGCTTCTTTCGTGCTCTCTTTTTTTTCTTCGAATACAAGCTCGTCATTGCCTTGGAAAGATCCTGCTGTTATTTTTCGGATGTCATTTAATGCCGCTTCCCCTTGCATTTTGTTTCCATCTTCGTCTAGGATATGCTGTTGTATTGTTGTTGAGTTCCTGATGTCGTGGCGCCACCTGTCGTTGTCTGAGGGTATATAAGATGAGCGGCGAACATTCTTTGGTTGCGTCTTCGGTTAGAATGTCAACACCTAAGTGATTTCATTTTTACATTGTGGTCACACTGAAGTCCGAACTACCGAAACAGCGCGAACGAAAAGAGACTCAAATGCTGCGGACAACCTGCACTAATTTGCGTCGTTGAAGTTTCTTTCAGCACATTATCAATATCTAACTGGCCACCCAAAAGTCAAAACAAAAGGTCAGTCGCAAAGTAAATTCGGCCAAAACGGCGATCAGTAGCAGCGGTGCGCTGCGCGTCCATCAATGGACTGGTAACCTGAGCTACGGGATTTCACATCGCAAGGCGCATTCTGTTACCGAAAGGCGCCGCAAAAGGGAGAGGGCTTCCCCGGAATAATTTGGACACATTTAGTTTATTTCGCACGTACACACGTACGAAATTGATTGCGCACGAGTGCCATTCTGAACGCTCCTGTGCCTCCACTCCATCGAAGAGCGCCGCGACACGACGCTCAGCGGCACGACGCCACTAAGCCACCGCGATGGCTGTTGATCAAGCGACTGACGTTGTTTGTCACATTATTACACTACATGACCAGCGTGAGCTTTAGGTCTACATGTAATGTACCCACTCAGGGATGCATTCACAAATATGCTCCGCCAGCCAACACATAAGCCGCGATCGCGTTTCATTTTCTCCATAACTCCTAAATCACCTGCGATTTTCATAGGAATTACCACCAGTTCCTTCCTTTCCAGAAAAATCGTGCGCGGGAGCCACGTACATTTTCAGTCGAGATAGCTACCAGGGTGCCGCCGTCGAACGATCTTTCACAGTTCTGAGAACAATTCAGCTTTACCGGGTATGTGGCCACGAACGAAAGAGTCACGTACCTCCTGCGTCTCCTCCTCCTCACTCGACGTCATAATGAAGGCGATGCGGCAGATCCGCTGATGGGCGGCCAGGCGCCGTGAAGGTAAGGCGGCTGCGGGCTCGAACTGGCTTCCAAGGCAACCACAAAGAGCGACAGCGCGTCCGTTCGTCGTGCCTTGTCTTCTTCTTGTCATGCGTCTTGTAGGCGTGCCCACGCGCTACGATGGTGCCGCTACTAATGATGACGATGATGATGAACCTCTGTCGTGGCTCGCACCCCCTAAGAGTGATAGACCAAGAATCAGGCTGCAGGAGCTAGCTAAAGGAAGTTCTTACTTGACGACGATGAACACAAAGTAAAAGAAATACAAAAAAGGAGATGATGCAATAACTAGACTAGTGTGCCAGCGACCAGTCAGAATACATTAAATGTGAATGTTAAAGAGGATCCAATCAAGGAAAGATTAATGCTAATAAAGAATTTACAGAAACCAATTTAGGAGAAATGAATGCAGAATTGATATGTAGCATAAAGGTACAATAATTAGCAGGACAATTGTTTGGTTACAGTTAAATAACCGCTGCTAGTTGTACTTGTGGTACAGTTAACATGCGGCTCATACCCACCATGGGAATAGGAGATATTCAAAATGCACTGTGAGCTGGCAACATTGACCTCTTATGCCATCTTCTCTCGGGCGTAGTTGTGAGGCGCGTCTTCAGGGAGTTGCATATTACGCTTAAAGTGTTTGAAAAAAGGATTTTGCACTTACCGGTACACTGTTGCTGCTAAATTTTTCGCTGAAAGATCGAATTTCGCAGTTTATTTCTCTCAATGAAATACTTGGCGCAGTTAACTGTCCGGTCTTTGAGAAAAAGTTCCAAGATGCCTTGTTTAGCGGGATGATTGAGTGGGTGCCATGAGCGTCCCCTTTGAAACGGGCCGTTGGTTGCACCACCATGTTCTTGTTATTATATTTCCTAATGCCCTACCTATATTTAAAAAGAATTCCAAGCACCAAACTTTCGGCACCACTCCTATGAACTTTTGTTTTTTGTATTCCACCATTGGAAGTTTGCTACCACCAAACTTCCAATCGCCTCTTACTAATCTCTATTACGGACATCTTTACTTTGTCCCTGCTATCCCTGAGCCCAAGGGTTACAAGGAGGCCGCAGGAGGCTTAACCGACAGCAGGACAGACATCTTCACACGCTAATAAAACGTGCTCCATCCTTTCCCTAACTTTACCGCAGCAAGCGCATGCTTCTTCTTCGTTTTATGTGTTTGGAATTATAAGTACGCGTCCTATAGCCTGATGCTCGTGTAAGCCACGGCGCGACTGTGGTCGCGGCGGCTCATCAGCACCGCGGCGGGCAGGCGCACCTTCGCGTCACATGCTCCGGTTTGGCGCGACGCATGCTGCTGTGATGCGCAGTGTTGCTTGTGGAAAGTGACCGTGAGCCGCGCGTTTCTGCGGTCTTCAAGAGCTACCGTGGCACAGTTACTAGCGCGAACAAGACATGCGGAAAAAAAAGGTCGGGCCAGGACAGAGCGCTCTCTCACGTCCCAACCACTTTCCCGCCTGTCTCGTTCGCGCTAGGAACGATGTCACAGCAACTGCATCAACACCATCTAGCCCAACTTTCTGCGTTCAACAGGCAGCCTTGATCCGCATTTCCGCGTTTTGGCGCGCTTGAGCTGCGCGTTTGATTGGTGTAATGCTCCACTTTCGCTCTTTTAAACCTAGCAGAAAATAGAATATTGTGTGTCCAACTGCTAATACAACATTCTTGTTCACATTTATGTCTCTTTTGGCTCTTTATAGGCGACAGCTTAAAGGCTTGCTAAGTACACGCACACAGAATCAGCCATATGGGAGTAGAGGAATGCGCTGTTTCGCATTTCAGCGATTTGGGCTTGAAGCATGTGCACGTCTGCCAACGGCTCCTGTTTTCGAATGCCACAAGGCGCTCGGGCATCGTCTCCGCCACAGGGATGCTAGAAACCTATGGATGGCTTTCAAAGAAGCTCGTGTTCCTTCTCGCCTCGAAGGATTCCCGTAGAAAGGCGGTGGCCCTCGTAGAGCTCGGGGTACATGACATCTTAACTGAAGAAACAAGACCAACCAAAACTACGAATACACTAGCGCGGAGTTGTAAAGAAGAAACGTAAAACACCTGCATGCGCTGCGAGCGAAAAGTATGGAGCGCCGTTTTGTCCCGTCTGTCCGGGCCCATGTGTGGTCACTATCGGGGAAATAAAAGAGGCAAATAGAAGAAAACAGCATGTGCCTACATTTGGCTCCATGACCCGCCGTGTTTGCTTAGTGATTGTGGTGTTGGGATGCTAAGCACGGGGCCACGGGATCGAATCCCGGCCACGACGGCCTCATTTCTATGGGGGCGAAATGCGAAAACACCCGTGCACTTGGATTTAGGTGCACGGTAAAGAACAACAGTTGGTCCAAATTTCCAGAGTCCTCCACTCATAATCAGATCGTGGTTTGTCACTCGTAAAATTTCACAATTAAAAAAAATTTGGCTTTATGGAATGGAATTTATTTATTAACGACCACTTAACACAAGACAACAAACGTCTGTTTGCTCAAGCCCTCGAACTGAAAAAGCAGCACAACTGGAAATTTCTATGGACGGACAACTGCCGCATCAGAACACGAAAGACAGAAGGAGGCCGCGTGTACGTTATTTCTAGCACACGCGACCTTTCGCTAATCGCCTCGTAGCTGCTCAAGGCTTCCGTTTTTATGTCTAATCAAATAAATATTCCAAACAATGTATTTTTCTTCAGAAGTACTAAAACGTTCACTAAATAACAGCAGGCTCACCCATAAATCCCTGATACACTTCAACATACGTAGCCTCTCAAAGAACTATGATAACATGGTAGATTTCTTTTCTAATCTAAATAACCCTTTCACTATCATTTGCCTCTCAGAAGTATGGTTGACAAACGCTGATAGCAAGCTATTTGGTATACCCGGATACACAATGGAAGTATGTGTCCGTAAGGATGTTTGGTATGGTGGTTCAGCAATTCTTGTCCAAGATAACCATCCATATCACCGTCGCCATGATCTATATTTCTCTTGCCCTAACGTTGAATCTCTATTCTTGGAATTCGATAAATCTTTTCTTTCAGCTAACAGTAGAAACACAGTCATTGGATCAGTATACCGTTCCCCATCATCTTGCTCTGCAAACTTTTGTTCTCAACTAGATGCTATCTTGAACATCATTGCAAACGAAAACAATAATGTTGTCATCCTCGGTGAATTAAACATAGATATTACTAACCCCAATGATAGTCATTGCTCTAATTATACCAACTGCTATGCGGGATATGGCCTAGATTCATTAATAACCGTACCCACAACATGTCCTCCGTCCGGATCTCACTCTTTAATAGATCATATATTATCAAATTGACACCTACAGCAATGTGCTGGCGTAGTCACTGTTCCCATAACAGACCACTATCCCGTATTCGTTCTATTAAAGTCTATTAACACACCGTACCAACGAAACATAAAAACGGCGAACTTTCACACCACTAAGTTCATTAGTCAAATTGCTGAAATCGACTGGAACCCGATTCTTTCTACAAGAGACCCAATCCTGGCATTCGAACAATTTAACAACAAAGTTAAAAGCGTGTACTCGCAGTGTACTAGCATAACACAAAATACTCACTTGTTCTCCGCCCCAAGAGACCCATGGATAACAGCATCCCTCTTAAAAAGTATTAAAAAACGTGATAACCTCCATAAAAAATTAAAACGCCAACCTTTTAATGTAACTTTAAAGTCAGGGTACATAACTTATTCTAACACATTTACCAGACTATTGAAAGAAGCCAAGTGTTCCTACTTTGAGAAAGCGATTGTTAAACACAAAAATAACACCCGCAAAACCTGGGATACCATTAGGTCCTTTCTTCATCTGTCTTCACCAAACCACGCACTGAACCAACTTAATACAGGAACAAGAGTAGTAACGGAAGCCACTGATATCGGAATTGAATTCAATACTTTTTTCTGTCCTATACATGATCATTCACTAGACAGTATACCACAGCCAGTACTCAGGCAAACACCTTATTCATTTTACTTGTTGCCTACATCACCCCAAGAAGCATCCGATTCAATCGCTAGTTTACGAACTACAGGTCCCAGCCTTGATAATTTACAACCTTCTAAAATCAAATTAGTATCATCTCATATCGCCGATGTACTCGCGCGCATTGTTAACTGCATGTTCATAACAGGCGTTTTTCCCGACGAATTAAAACACGGTAAAATAACTCCTGTATTAAAAAAAGGTGACAAAGAAATAATTTCAAACTACCGTCCTATCTGCATGCTATCCTTTTCTAGCAAAGTCATTGAGAAACTGCTTGTAACCCGCTTAACAAACTACTTTCACAAATTTAATCTTCTCTCGCCTGAACAACACGGGTTTCGTAAAGGTTATTCGACTGAAACAGCTACAACATCATTCACTGACAAAATAAAACATGCGCTTGACAACTCCCATATTCTTGGTAAGGTTTTCGTTGACTTCAGTAAAGCATTTGACACCATCTGTCATAACATCCTTTCTTACAAGTTAGAAGCTCTGGGCATTCGTGGCCCAGCTCTTATGCTCATCCGCAGTTATTTGACTAACAGAACCCAAGTTGTAAATTTCGGAGGTTCACTTTCATGTACTAAATCAGTCACTAGGGGTGTCCCACAAGGCTCACTTTTAGGCCCTTTACTTTTCCTGGTGTACATTAATGATCTTCCTCACTGTTTAACCAGTACTTCATCTATACTATATGCTGACGACAAGACTATATTTACTAATAGCAAATGCATAAATACTGTAATAAAACGACTAAATTCTGACCTAAGCAACTTATCTGCGTGGTGCACAAGTAACAAACTTCACATCAACCCTTCGAAAACTCAGTTTATGCTTTTTCATGCACATAAACGCGTCATCGCGCCCGCGCCACCGCTCGTCTTACAAACTCATGTTCTCTCACCTGCACATCAAGTTGTCTTCCTTGGCGTCAAACCTGACCCCCAACTTAAGTTTAACTTGCATGCTGACATGGTCTCAAAAAAAAATTCCCTTTGGAATAAGAGTACTAATCCTAACGCGCTCGCATTTTCCACAAGACGTTAGAACTTCACTTTATTACGCATTTATTCATTGTCACCTGCAATACTGCATCTCAGTTTGGGGAAACACGTATTGCTCACACATAATACATCTACAACGTTTACAAAATCAAGCCTTGAGGATCACCAATTTCTCTAGTTACATGTCACATGCAGTACCAATTTTCAGTTCCATAAATATACTACCATTACGTTACACGCTCCAGCTCAAATTGGTTTTACTAATATACCGCACACTAAATCATGAAATAATTTTACATGCATTTAATAACTCTGCTCTTGCCAACACTAACAATACGAGATTTTCCTCTAAAAACAATTTTTTACTCCCTCGAATAAACACTAATTATGGAATGTTTACTTCCCTTTTTACGGCCATTAAATACTGGAACAAACTACTACCCCATATTAAAGCCTGCCGCACAACATTAACATTCAGGAGAGATACGAAGAAATATTTACTAACGACACTACTGGCTACTGATTCAATACTCTAAGTACATATTGTCTACAAATTTATTTACCAGTTTTCAATGATTCTGTATTTACCTATTGTATCGACAGCTTTTATTTATTTGTTATTCTATATCTTCCTTTGTCTTCTTTTTTCTCCTTTCTTAGGCATCTTAAATTTTTTGTCGCATAGTCTATATAACATTTGTACTTTGCGTATTGTAAGCATATATTTGTTTCTAATTATCTGTTACATTAACCTCGTGTTCTTTGACGTGTCATTCCTATGTTTCCATAACGTGTCAATTACTACATATTTATTTATTCATACGCTGTATTGGTTTCATTTGCTTGTGTTTTGAACTTCAATTATTGTAAGCAACTTTTTGTATTTGCTTATTTTTTCATTAACTTCGTGTTTTCTGATGTCTGTCGCTGCTATGTTGCCATAATGTATTAATTCATGCAATGTTAAATTACTAATAGGAGGCCCCCCTGACAGTTCTTGCAACTCCGGGACCTCCTTCAGTACTAGTGATGAATGATGATGAAATAAATAAATAAAAAAATATGAAAAAAAAACTCGAAAACGACACATGGAAACTAGCGGCACTTCTGAGTCACCAACGGATATGGCCGATTCGAGCGACGCCAACTTTTACTTTCTGGAATTATGCGTCACTTGCGACGGCGAGCACCTTCAGCGTCAGCCCGTAATTTTTTCCGGAAGAATCCACCTCTTCTCTTTGTAGCGAACATCCTTTATTTTAGCATCTCAAACAAGTGGACATTGCACAACTTGAGTGATGAAATGAACACATCGTTAAAGACAGCGCGAGACATTACAAACCGACAGCGCACGTCGTCTGCTACAAATTACCTAAAATGGAACCGTCTGCACGAACGAACCAGGGGCGCTATAACGTAAAACTATTCCAAACTTTTCTATTCCAATTCTGCTATCAGCCCTCCCCGATTGGTCAAAAACTTTTTTGACCACTCCCACTTCACCTGTCTGTCACGCGACATCATGAAAACCGCGATACCTCCCCATCTGATATGATGTGTACACACTGATTATGCATGATTTGACAGAAAAAAGAAACACAGTTATTTCTGATTCGACCCTTTTTCGCCATTAGCCCTCGGCTATTCCTAAAAAGTTTTCGGGCTGCACCCACTTCACCTGCCTGTCACGCGACGTCACAAAACCGCAAGAACTCACCGCGTCAAAGTGACGTGTACGTGATAAAGATGCATTAATATGCCGAATAAAACTGAATTTTCTTCGGAATAGCCGCAGGCTGCCCCGTTCCGAAAGGAATAGAAGATGGCTGCCGCCGATCGCTCAGACGCTGGCTACTCGCACCTGCCGGAGAGCATGGGTGTATTTGCGTATGATAAGACTTCTTGCGTGGCCGTGTAACGTTTTCGTGCACTTTCGGCACGTTTACCCGCTCATTCTGCCAACTCTTCTTTGCTGAGGGTCCGTTTTAGCGTCATTCTTGAGCTTCCGTTCCATGCCGCCGCGATTTTCGACCAGCCACCGCAAGCTAAGTAAAGGAAAGCCGACCAATCGTAGACGCCGGCACCACCCTCTTCATCCGGTAATCGACTTTCAGTGCAGTGGCTCGGCCCCATCGAATCCCTCTCCACTTGAGCGTTCTCCTCGCCTCTTGTCAGTCAATTAGATACGACAAGCCGCTCAGTGTAGGCAATGTTATTCGTTTTTCAAGCAAACAAAAGTGACATCCTATGAACGAGGAGAGCATTTGATTGGTCTGTTCATACAACCCTGCGGGTGGCCGCCCGGTGCTTGCGTTGGTGGTTACGCAAATTTGACGTCAGGAGATTGGAATAGAAACATATTGGAATAGTTTTACGTTATAGGGCCCTAGTTCCCGGACCCGCTCGCGCTTTGGTCACGCCAGTCTGAAGTTATCCGAACGCCCCTGCTCACGGGCACTCCGCCGTTGGTTTCCGCTCTCGCCACACGCGAACGTTTGCGAATGTTTTGATCGTGCTCGCAGCAGCGCGCGCCACTCGGGAAAGTGGTTTTGGGAAAGAATCAAGGCCTGCTCACGCGACGGCCACCGCGCCGTTTCTGGACGAACATCACTTGCATGTGAATTAAGGCATCCTGAGCTCCCTTGAAAAAGTAAACAGCTTCCCTAGTGTATTACACTAGAATGTTCCTATCCTGATTTCGTTTTTTTTTTCCTCTTATGAGTTACTCATAGCAGTTCTCTTTTCCATTGCCGCCGCCCGTGAGATTGTCTTAGTCTCTCCGATTTTGCGTTTGACGTTCTTTGTTGCCGTGGTACTTACTAGAACGGTCGCATACTTGCTGGTAAGCTTTTTATTCCTCCACTCTGAGTCAATGCTTTTCCTGTACAAATACCTGAACACTCTCGCAACCCATTCACTTTTTTCCATATTCCTCCGTCGTTCGTCAAAATCAGTTTCACTCTGAGCTTCCTTCACTTCCAAACTTGTCCTGCCCATATCACCCTGCACAGCTCTTCATTTGGACAGCTCTTCATTATAGCCCCAATGGGAGGCGTCCCATTAACCTTAGGTTGCCATCGACTCCTGATTGTAACCCTAACAGCCACATTTCCAAAGATAAGTCCTGGAACTATTACACCTTTCTACATACCCCGGAGCACCTCGTACCTATCGTATCCGCAGAGCATTCTGCGTTTCAATATGGCAGCATTTCTCTTACCCTTTGCTATTATTGCTTTCTCCTGTGCTTCTATATACCGGGTGTTCGAAATTAAGCTTTATGGTTTTCTTACAATTCGGCACAGGGAGACACGCGAGGACCACTTGTGCAATTAAGTTATGTGGCCAAGGGTCACAAAGTGAGATGATAATTATCGCTGTCAGCAGCCCAGTGAACTAAATTGCATAATTGACTGTTTTTTAACTGCAGTGAGTAGGTATGTTTGTATTGAAAAGTTAGAGGCAGTCGTGTTTCTACGCAGTATCAGTCTGAAGAATTCTTCTAGCCCGTCCGTGCTCCGCGATATCCGACTCCAAATTTTAATTGTCGTTCGCATGATTACGCATGCAAGAGAGTGAGGATCGGCGCAAACCTTCTCCCTCATGTGACGCGCTTGTTGCGTGCGGCGTTTAGCCTGACAATAGGGCGGAGGCATTGGCAAAGATGATAACTGTCCCCTTTCCACTCTCGGCTCACTTTGTGTCCCCCTGGCCACGCAGCGGTGCATTTGCAGCGGTGGTCTTCGCGTGCCTACCTGTGCCTAATTTTAAGAAAACCATAAAGCTTAATTTAGAACACCCGGTATATATATTGCCTTCGTTTATCCACATATCAAGGTATTTGTAGTGATTTAGTCGAGGTATTCCCTGGTCTTGTATTGACACTATCACTGTACTCATGGAATACCATCGCACGCATCGTATACCATCGCGCAATCATGCAATTCTGTACCGGCCTGTAGGCAGCTTCAGAAAACAACCGGTCAGGGAGGGATGCGTGTCGCCCGCTCGTCTGGAACACGCGGCAGCCCTCCCTGAAACGCCGCGTCTGCCGACAGGTGGCGACACAAGTTAATACTTGCGCCGTCGTGGAAGTGGCTCGCATTTCCATAAACGAAAGCATCGCTTTTCATAAAAACCAGACAATTAACTGTGCCAACTGTAACACAGATCCCATTACAAAATGCGATCTTTCTGCAAAATGTGAACAAGAACATGGCACGGCAAGCGCAAAACTTTTCTGCAAACACAACTGCGCAGTCCTTGGTATGTTTTGTGGATGGGCAACGGTCGCCGTGTGGCTATTCAAGGTTCTGAAATGCAAAAGTCGCCTTCATCATCCGGCGATTGAGGAAGCGCCAGCTTCACTGCGCTCCCACGAATCAACGAAGCCACGCCCGCTGGTTGTTGCACCCTTCGCCGAGCCTCTTTTCGCGGCGATGTGCTCTGTTTTGTTTCCCGTTCACTTTGTATTCTCTCTTCCAGTGTGCGCACTGAAAGTTTGCGAGACAGATCGCACATGCGACACGTGAGTGTCCTGTGAAAACGAAGGACGAAGGTGATTAACAAGTTGAGGGTCGCGACCTTATTCGTTCCGTGCGCTGCTTTCTTCCGTTCATCGCCGCAAGTTTCCACACAACAGGGCGTTGTTCGTGTACCTGTCAACCACGTACCGTGCACTACTTAATTCCCTCACTGATCTTCCGATGCAGACATACATTATTGAAGACTTCGCTGTTTACAGGCACTGCGGCTTCAAGCGCTGCATAATAACATGAGCAGCCCTCTAAAGTTTGGTTAGACCCATTATATATAGCTCGGCGTCTCACTGTCAGAGCCGAAAAGGAAGAAACGCACAATAAATAAATGCTAAATCGATGTACGGAAAGCTAACTGACATGTGATTCAACAGCACACTGTGTGGTAAAGTAGCTACAGCATGAGGACTGATCGCCCGGGCCTTGTCTACCTCTGTGCCGTTGTTGAACAGCTGTGAAAATATTGACACGTGTACTTATCTGTATCGGGCAACCACGTTTCGCCGCCTAACAAATGTAATCGCACAGCGTGGGACGCGCCTGCATGTATCCGAGGTTTCTGGAATGTTATCGATGCTTCTATCCGCTGTCTGTTGTCGCCGAACCTTATGTTATCTGATTTCATCGCGTGACGCGAATGATGTAGAACTTTGTGGAAGGCACGCGGGTCCGAACGATTAGTCTGGAACATTCGACGACTGCACTATAAAAGCCGACGCGCATGACCCGTTGATCAGATTTACGACGATCGCCGACTGTGTTCGCCGCTCTCGTTGTGCTTTAAGTGTAGCCTGTTTCGTGGGCACACGTTCGCCCAATAAAAGCTAGTTTTTGCCTTTCACAGTTTTGCTACTGTGTTCTTTGACGTCACCACCACGTGACATCTGGTGGAGGTGCTTTTCGTTCATGTACCGGACGCCCCCAACAAGCCGTGATCCCAGCCCGGACCGCAAAGAGAACGCCAACGTAGTCCCGGAGCATCGAGCAAGCCGCCGTCTTCAACAGCTGCCCCCGGAGCACGGACTTCTACCTGAGAAGACCAAGAAGACTGTGGACAACGCTACCCCAATGGCAGCCCCAGCGTCCCCCATCGTGTTGCAGCAGCCCAGGGAACCTCCGACGTTCCGTGGATCAACATTCGAGGACCCGGAAACCTGGCTCGAGACGTATGAGAGGGTCGCTACGTTTAACAGTTGGGACAGCGACGACAAGCTGCGGCATGTCTATTTCGCACTGGAAGACGCCGCCAGGACCTGGTTCGAGAATCGAGAAGCCACCTTAACGACGTGGGACCTGTTCCGAAGCGGCTTCTTGCAAACGTTTACAAGCGTCGTGCGAAAAGAGCGAGCCCAAGCACTACTACAAGCCAGAGTGCAGCTGCCAAACGAGACGATCGCGATCTTCACGGAGGAGATGGCCCGTCTTTTCCGGCACGCCGACCCGGAAATGTCAGAAGAGAAAAAAGTCCGCTTCCTGATGCGGGGCGTCAAGCAAGAACTTTTCGCAGGACTTATTCGTAACCCACCGAAGACCGTAGCTGAGTTTTCTGCAGAGGCATCGACGATCGAGAAAACTCTGGAGATGCGCACCCGGCAATATAACCGCCAGGGTCTCACGCCGCAGTACGCCATCTAAGGACTGGATTCCGGCGACCTTCAGGAGACCATCAGGGCCATTGTGCGCGAAGAACTGCGCAAGGTCCTGCCTTCGTCGCAGCCCCAAGTGGCTTCGATCGCCGACATCGTCAAAGAAGAGGTGCACCGATCGCTTGGAGTTCCCGAGCTGCAACCACAATTACCGCAGCCCCAGCCAGAAGCGATGACATACGCCGCCGTCGCACGCCGTCAAGGTCCCCCTCCGCGACCAAGCCAGGGCCGTGCAACGACGCAATTCCGTCGTCCGCCGCCGCCGCCACCAGCACGCCCACCCGTCGCCCAGCGCAGCTACCCGAGGAAGACCGACGTTTGGCGCGCTCCTGACCACCGCCCGCTCTGCTACCACTGTGGGGAAGCGGGTCACGTCTACCAACGATGTCCGTACCGGGAAATGGGACTGCGAGGTTTCGCCGTGAACGCTCCACGCCCGCAGCAAAGTGAACGCCCTCGCGATATCGCCGACTACCTCGCCGCTACTCAGTGGAGCTTTCGACGACCGTCGCGTTCGCCATCACGCTACCTGTCGCCGCAGCGCCGACCATACACTGGCCCAGCCCGGGGCCGGTCAGCGAGCCCGTATCCGGAAAACTAAAAGCAGCAACCGATGGAGGTGCGGTTGCTGTTCGTCGAACTGACGAAGATCCTCCGCCGCCGACGAAGACGACGGAGAGACCACCTCGACGACATAATAACGACCCGCCGCCGTCCCGACGCAGTCAGGAAGCCATGACTACACCGACGAAAGACGACTTGACAACGCGACGTTCCGGCTTCAGTTCAACACGACGCAGCCGTGATCCGACGCCAAGACCTAACTGCAACGCCAGACAAAGAACCACCGACCTCGACGTGCTTCTCGACGGCCACGCAGTTACCGCCTTAGTGGACACAGGCGCTGATTACTCCGTCATGAGTGGACACATCGCCGCCCAGTTGAAGAAGGTTAAGACTGCATGGGAAGGCCCTCAAATTCGCACCGCTGGAGGACACCTGATTACGCCGACTGGAATGTGCACGGCAAGAATAACCATTCATGACCGGACTTACCCTGCCACCTTCGTTATCCTCCAACAGTGTTCACGAGACGTCATTCTCGGTATGGACTTCCTGAACCAACACGGCGCAATCATCGACCTGAAGTCGAAGTCAATAACGCTGTCGGCAGATAAAGCGATACCGCCGGAAAGCCCTCGTAGTCACCACGCCTTGAGTGTGCTCGAAGATCAAGTAAGCATCCCGCCTCGCTCCAGCATTGTTATTTCGGTCGGCACCGAAATACCCGCTGACATAGGTCTCATCGAAGGCGACCAACGTCTACTGCTAGACCGCGAAATTTGCGTCGCAAGAGGGATCGCTCGACTGCATGGAGGGAAAACTGAAGTGTTGCTGACAAACTTCAGCCAGGAGTTCAAGCACATCAACAAGGGCACGACGATCGCGTACATCGAGGAAATTCTGGAAACCAGTAATGCGTTTGTTCTCTCGGATTCCGCCGCATCTACCTCTACGACCATAATTCCCGAACCAGATTACGACATCAATCCAAGTCTCCCCGTGGTTAAGCAACAGCAGCTCAGAAGTCTGCTCCGACGATACAAAGACTGCTTTTCGATGTCATCGAGGATTCGACAAGCACCAGTCGCCAAGCATCGCATAATCACCGAGGAGTACGCTCGACCACTCCGCCAGAGCCCTTGCCGAGTTTCGCCGCGAGAACGCGAAGCTATAAGAGAACAAGTCGACGAAATGCTGCGCGACGACATCATCCAGCCGTCGAAAAGCCCGTGCACGTGCATCGCCTGTTGTCCTGGTGAACAAAAAGGACGGAACCCTACGTTTCTGCGTCGATTATCGTCGTCTGAACAAGATCACGAAGAAGGACGTATACCCCCTCCCACGGATAGACGACGCATTGGATCGGCTCTGCAACGCTAAATACTTCTCCTCGATGGACCTCAAGTCTCGCTATTGGCAAATAGAAGTCGACGAAACAGATCGCGAAAAGACGGCCTTCATCACCCCAGACGGCCTCTACGAGTTCAAGGTTATGCCATTTGGACTGTGCTCGGCGCCTGCAACGTTCCAGCGCGTGATGGACACGGTTTTAGCAGGATTGAAGTGGCAGACCTGTCTCGTTTACTTGGATGACGTCGTTGTATTCGCCGGAAATTTCGACGATCACCTTAGGCGGCTTGCCACAGTACTAGAGGCCATCAAGTCATCAGGGCTCACTCTGAAACCAGAAAAGTGCCGCTTCGCTTACGATGAGCTTCTGTTCCTAGGCCACGTCATCAGCAAGTCTGGAGTCCGCCCTGACCCGCAGAAGACAGCTGCCATCGCAATTTTCCCGCAGCCCACGGACAAGAAGGCAGTGCGTAGATTTCTTGGCATGTGTGCCTACTACAGGCGATTTGTCAAGGACTTTTCACGCATCGCTGAGCCGCTGACACAGCTAACTAAATGTGACGTCGAGTTCAAATGGGAAACGCCGCAGGCCGACGCATTTCAAGAACTAAAACGACGCATGCAGGCGCCGCCCGTGCTTGCGCACTTCGACGAGCACGCCGATACCGAAATCCACACTGACGCCAGTAGCCTAGGCCTCGGTGCCGTCCTAGTCCAGAGAAAAGATGGACATGAACACGTGATAGCTGAGGAGTTCAAGTGGCTGAGGAGTTCTATAGAGATTTATACAGTACGAGTGGCACCCACGATGATAATGGAAGAGAGAATAATCTAGAGGAATTCGATATCCCAGAAGTAACGCCGGAAGAAGTAAAGAAAGCCTTGGGAGCTATGCAAAGGGGGAAGGCAGCTGGGGAGAATCAGGTAACAGCAGATTTGCTGAAAGATGGTAGGCAGATTGTTCTAGAAAAACTGGCCAGCCTCTATACGCAATGCCTCAAGACCTCGAGCGTACCGGAATCTTGGAAGAACGCTAACATAATCCTAATCCATAAGAAAGGCGACGCCAAAGACTTGAAAAATTATAGACCGATCAGCTTACTGTCCGTTGCCTACAAAGTATTTACTAAGGTAATTGCAAATAGAATCCGGAACACCTTAGACTTCCGTCAACCAAAGGACCAGGCAGGATTCCGTAAAGGCTACTCAACAATAGATCATATTCACACTATCAATCAGGTGATAGAGAAATGTGCGGAATATAACCAACCATTATATATAGCTTTCATTGATTACGAGAAAGCGTTTGATTCAGTCGAAACCTCAGCAGTCATGGAGGCATTGCGGAATCAGGGTGTAGACGAGCCGTATGTAAAAATACTGAAAGATATCTATAGCGGCTCCACAGCCACTGTACTCCTCCATAAAGAAAGCAACAAAATCCCAATAAAGAAAGGCGTCAGGCAGGGAGATACGATCTCTCCAATGCTATTCACAGCGTGTTTACAGGAGGTATTCAGAGACCTGGATTGGGAAGAATTGGGGATAAGAGTAAATGGAGAATACCTTAGTAACTTGCGCTTCGCTGATGATATTGCCTTGCTTAGTAACTCAGGGGACCAACTGCAATGCATGCTCACTGATCTGGAGAGGCAGAGCAGAAGGGTGGGACTAAAAATGAATCTGCAGAAAACTAAAGTAATGTTTAACAGTCTCGGAAGGGAACAGCAGTTTACGATAGGTAGCGAGGCACTGGAAGTGGTAAGAGAATACATCTACTTAGGACAGGTAGTGACTGCTGATCCAGATCATGAGAGTGAAATAATCAGAAGAATAAGAATGGGCTGGGGTGCGTTTGGCAGGCATTCGCAGATCATGAACAGCAGGTTGCCATTATCCCTCAAGAGAAAAGTGTATAACAGCTGTGTCTTACCAGTACTCACGTACGGGGCAGAAACCTGGAGGCTTACGAAAAGGGTTCTACTTAAATTGAGGACGACGCAACGGGCTATGGAAAGAAAAATGATAGGTGTAACGTTAAGGGATAAGAAAAGAGCAGATTGGGTGAGGGAACAAACGCGCGTTAATGACATCTTAGTTGAAATCAAGAAAAAGAAATGGGCATGGGCAGGACATGTAATGAGGAGGGAAGATAACCGATGGTCATTAAGGGTTACGGATTGGATTCCGAGGGAAGGGAAGCGTAGCAGGGGGCGACAGAAAGTTAGGTGGGCAGATGAGATTAGGGTGTTTGGAGGGTCAACATGGCCACAATTAGTACATGACCGGGGTAGTTGGAGAAGTATGGGAGAGGCCTTTGCCCTGCAGTGGGCGTAATCAGGCTGATGATGATGATGATGATGACGTGATAGCTTACGCTAGCCGGTCGTTGTCAAAAGCGGAAGGCAATTATTCTACAACCGAAAAGGAATGCCTCGCCATCGTTTGGGCTACAGCGAAATTTCGCCCTTACCTATATGGCAGGCCATTCAAAGTGGTCAGCGACCATCACGCGTTGTGTTGGCTAGCTAACTTAAAGGACCCTTCAGGACGGCTAGCACGGTGGAGCCTCAGACTACAAGAATACGACATCACTGTAACATACAAGTCTGGACGAAAACACGCAGATGCTGATTGCCTATCACGCGCCCCCATTTACCCGCCGCCGCAAGATGACGAGGATGACGACGCCTTCCTTGGAATAATAAGCGCGGAAGACTTCGCCGAACAGCAACGAGGAGACCCGGAGCTAAAAGCCCTAGTCGAGTATTTGGAAGGGCACACCGACGTTGTCCCTAGGACATTTAAACGTGGATTGTCTTCGTTCACGCTACAAAACAACCTGCTCGTGAAGAAGAACTTCTCACCAGTCCGCGCCAGCTACCTTCTTGTTGTACCGTCAGCGCTGCGTCCAGAAATACCGCACGCCCTACACGACGATCCAACCGCTGGGCACCTCGGATTCTCCCGGACGCTGTCGAGAATACAGGAAAGGTATTACTGGCCGCGTCTGACTGCCGACGTCGCCCATTACGTCAAGACATGCCGAGAGTGTCAGCGACGCAAGACACCACCGACAAGGCCAGCAGGATTGCTACAGCCGATCGAACCTCCTCGCGGACCATTCCAGCAGATTGGGATGGATTTGTTGGGGCCGTTTCCGATGTCAACATCCGGGAATAAGTGGATCGTCGTGGCGACGGACTATCTCACCCGCTTTGCTGAAACTAAAGCTCTACCAAAAGGCAGCGCAGCCGAAGTGGCGAAATTTTTCGTCGAGAACATCCTGCTGCGACATGGTGCCCCAGAAGTCCTCATCACCGACAGAGGAACGGCTTTTACAGCAGAGCTCGTCCAAGCCATTCTGCAATACAGCCAGACAAGCCACAGGAGGACAACTGCCTACCATCCGCAGACGAATGGTCTCACGGAACGCCTGAACAAGACCCTCGCCGACATGCTAGCAATGTACGTCGACGTCGAGCACAAGGCGTGGGACGCGGTCCTGCCGTATGTAACTTTCGCTTACAACACGGCAGTGCAAGAAACAACACAGGTCACGCCGTTTAAGCTGGTTTACGGCAGGAACCCGACGACGACGCTCGACGCCATGCTGCCCCACGTCACTGATGAAGAGAATGTTGACGTCGCTAGCTATCTGCAGCGCGCCGAAGAAGCCCGACAGCTCGCCCACCTACGGATCAAGAACCAACAAAGGACCGACAGCCGAAACTACAACTTGCGACGACGCTTCGTCGAGTACCAACCCGGTGACCGTGTTTGGGTTTGGACCCCTATACGCCGACGAGGACTGAGCGAGAAGCTTTTGCGTCGCTATTTCGGACCGTACAAGATCATCCGACGTATTGGCGCACTGGACTATGAGGTCGTGCCAGACGGCATTTCGCTATCACAGCGGCGCCGCTCACGACCTGAAATAGTCCCCGTTGTGCGACTCAAGCCGTACTACCAGCGTTAATAAACTTTGGGGCTTCGCGTAACTGACCTTTGGACTTTGTTTCTTTTCGTTGTTTTGTTACTTATGTTTAATAAGTGTCCTTTTGTCTTTCGCTCTCTTATATTTGTAGCATCGGGACGATGCTTTTTAAGAGGGGGGTATTGACACGTGTACTTATCTGCATCGGGCAACCACGTTTCGCCGCCTAACAAATGTAATCGCACAGCGTGGGACGCGCCTGCATGTATCCGAGGTTTCTGGAAAGTTATCGATGCTTCTATCCGCTGTCTGTTGTCGCCGAACCTTATGTTATCTGATTTCATCGCGTGACGCGAATTATGTAGAACTTTGTGGAAGGCACGCGGGTCCGAACGATTAGTCTGGAACATTCGACGACTGCACTATAAAAGCCGACGCGCATGACCCGCTGATCAGATTTACGACGATCGCCGACTGTGTTCGCCGCTCTCGTTGTGCTTTAAGTGTAGCCTGTTTTGTGGGCACAGGTTCGCCCAATAAAAGCTAGTTTTTGCCTTTCACAGTTTTGCTACTGTGTTCTTTGACGTCGCCACCACGTGACAATATGTACGAGTAGAGCAATGAGAAATGCCGTCGCACCCACTCTTCTATTTTTTCCTCTCATGGCAAAAACTACTTTGATGGGCATGCATTGATGAAGTGCCTAAACTTTTCATTCCATAAATTGCATTATTCGATGCTCGATCTGCACAAGTTATGCAAACGAGTCAAATAGCATTCAATGCGGTAGCACCCGCAGTGGTTGCTCAGTGGCTATGGTGTTGGGCTGCTGAGCACGAGGTCGCGGGATCGAATCCCGGCCACGGCGGCCGCATTTCGATGGGGGCGAAATGCGAAAACACCCGTGTGCTTAGATTTAGGTGCACGTTAAAGAACCCCAGGTGGTCAAAATTTCCGGAGTCCTCCACTACGGCGTGCCTCATAATCAGAAAGTGGTTTTGGCACGTAAAACCCCAAATATAATAAATAATAATAATAATAATAAATGCGGTAGCATTGTTCGGGTACTTCTCGCATTTTTGAATGAGTTATGGGGTTTTATGTGCCGAAACAACTTTCTGATTATGAGGCACGTGGTAGTGGGGCACTCCACAAATTTGGACCACCTGGGGTTCTTTAACGTGCGCCTGAATCTAAGAACACGGGTGTTTTCGCATTTCGCCCCCATCGAAATGCGGCCGCCGTGGCCAGGATTCGATCCCGCGACCTCTTGCTTAGCAGCCCAACACAATAGCCACTAAGCAAGCATGGCGGGTTTTCACGTACTTTTCTGGGGCTGTGTTTGTATCTATGTTTATCTAACCGTTCTACCGCATGCCTGGGGAAGTGTCGTGGTCCAATGGTTAGCATGCAGATAGGGCTGTTGTGGCGAGGGAACAAGGTTCGAAGCCACCGGTAGGGCCAAAGTGGGTGACTCATTGTGTGGCAATGTGCAAATATGTACCGCTCTTGAACTAACCTCTTTCAAGCAGACATGGGTCACTATAGAAGCGGCACTGGGTAGGCACCCCTGTTCGAAGAAACTCTTTTGGCGCGGACTTGGAGCACGGGGTATTTGCCACTCGGTCTGTGATGGTCTCCAATGAACCTCTTTGGTGCCAACTTGGTTCATTGTGTACGCGCCAGTAGGCATGTGTCGCTCTTCAATCTTTGACGCCAACTTGGGTAACTATGCATGTGCCGCTGGGAATGTGCGGCTACACAATAACGAAAAAGGCCGTTTAAATTCCTTTCATGCTGGGTGGAGTAGAGCCCCACGTGCCAAAGGTTCCTCAAGTACAGCTACCCGATGCTTTAGCAGGCTGAGCCACAAATGTACTGGATGTGTGCCGCTCCTCAGCAAATATGTCGCCAAATTGAGTCACTAAGTATGTACCAATGGTTGTGCGTCAAGCGAGGAAAGAATTATCTGTGCTCGAAGGCACCGATGTGCCACGCTTGTTGTCTCGAAGGCCACGCCCGGAATTTTCGCCAGCGCCATGAGATGGAGCAGAGTGGCCAGAAAGAAGTGCGAGAGAAGATTCCGGTTGTCGCATGGCGCGTTTTTCAGCTTTCGCATGCACCGGCGTGCCATGCATTTTGGAGCCCACGCGCAGGCTTCGAGGTGGCCCCGCTAGATGGCGCCCAATATTCTTAGGGAAACGCGAAGTAGGCGCCCCGCGGCCGTACGCCTCATACATAACTCGTTTGGACGGTGAGTATACGCTGTGTCACTATATTGATTCAATGCTCAACGCCGTAGCGTCGATAGTCATCGTGAGATTATTACTGCCGGCATTTTTTTTACGCGCAAGCGTAACATTCTAGCTCTTCAAATCGACGGTGTCTGTCTGAAGCCGCGAGGCAAACTAACGAGGAAGATGCCTGGAGGTGAAGAAAATCGCGCGCCGGGCTAACGTCGCTGTCTTTCCGTTTATTCCTCCTCCTCCGCGTGCCGGGGAAAATACGAAGGAGCGCGAGCGCGCGGCAAAGTAGCGCCACCTAGAGGAAACTGTAGGGTAGGGTTGAGCGAAGGCGGGAAGGACAAATGAGGCCAAGCGTCGCAGGCAGAGAGGCGCCGTGTGGACCTGCTGTGGCAGTTGCTACAGGTATTGTTTGCGATACAGACGTGCTGTAATAACATCGTCTTCGGGCGCCGTGTGTGCGAGTGGAAGCGTGCGACGGTGAGACGACAATGGCGGCTCAATCTCGCGTGCGCAAGGGGAACACAACGTATCACGACCAATCTCATGCGCATGGCATCGGGGGATGGCAGGGAGACGGGCGTTGTATTTCGGCGCGGTCGCACGTGCCGCTTTATCTTGAAATCGTACTGCTTCGGGGGCACATTATAGGCAGTCTATAGGTGGGCCAACGGCTCGTAGCTTTGGATGTGCAGTGCTCTCATCCCTCAGTTTGCGTTTAGGCGTCACTTAGATCGCTGCTGCTGCCGCGATTTCTCACGCAAGCGTTTTGACAGTGAGTGTCCGCCGAGATCGAGTGAGAATGCATGTTTGCCTATGCACGCTGACACCATGCCAGTTAATTTAGTTAGTAAGCGAATGTTTATAACGGGGCGTTCTACTCCTGCGGTACCTGCGTATGCAGCGGCAGCGCAAGCTCTGTCTTGAATACGATCTGCGATGCTGACAGTGTAGGCGTTTAGGCGCACTGAGGGCCGATGGAGTCGTGTGCGCTATAGCCCTCATCCGCTTGTGCATCGCACGCGTTTACGAAACGAAATACAACTGTAAATATATTTCAGTACGAACTAAAATGGAAATTTTGTGATCATCGCGCGCTTTTCTTTCCTTCAATTTTTATTTCTCGGCGAAATACTTAGAGCGAAATGTCTGCCGCAAACACTGATGCGGGGTTTCTCATCCGTTTCTGATATATTTTCTTGCCGCTGTAACGCATAGAAAACTGTAAGCGCGTTTTATGTAAAGTAGCAGTGCCTTCAGATAAATATCCAACAAACATAGTTGCACTCATAGGCTAAACATGCGTTCACGTTCAGAAAAATTATTCGCGTGGGAGCAAGTGTTGCCCTTTCAAGCTAATTTAAACAAAGTTGAAGGGGCGGGAGCGGGTGAAATGCGGGGGCTTATGTTCTTTGGAAGGCGCGATGTTTTTATCTGCGTTACAGTAAACGAACACGGGGGCACGAGATAGAATACGACGTCTGCGTTGGCCACTGTTTAGTGTTCAGACTTTGTTTTATTCGCTGATATTTATTGCGATAGCAATTATATGGACACTCCAAGCGAATTTCCGCCATTGTGGTCCCCGTGATGTTGCTTAAGAAGTCCAAGTGAGCCAACGTGCTTCGGGGAGCCCGGAATAGTGGCGCGATCTCGAGAGAGATTATTGGTTTCGGAAGAGAAGAGTTGGATGAGGTGCAGCGCAGTAATAGACTCTCACAGAGCACAGCTCAACTGTGCTGCACTGGGGGATGGGGATGGAAAGGGGGAAGCGAGCAGCGGCAGCAGAAGAGTCGTGGACGAAGGAAGGAGATTGGGTTACACATGCTCCGCAAGGCCAGTGTTTTCAGCATCGCAGAGGAAAACACGGAGAAGCACCCTAAGGCTGTACTTACAGCCAGTGCAAGTACACTCTCATGCGCGCAAGGGAGGAAGTGGGGCAGGAAGCGCGCTGTCTTCCATCGCGCGCAAGGAACCGGGAGGAAGTTCTACTTTAGGGGCAGCTGCGTATGGCGTGGCTGAGCGTGGCCGCGCAAGCATCTTGAAAGCGATCTGCGATGGGTACAGAGTCTAGGTGCACTGACTGCCGATAGCTTCGTTTGCACTGATCTCGTCGCTTAGTTCACGCTGAAGCGAGCGGCAGCACGAAGGTCAAATAGCTCGCTGCGGCTGCCGCTCTTCCTCACGCCGGCGTTCTGACACCGAGTGTTCACGGTCATCGAGTGAGTCGCGTGTGTGTTTTCACATGCGCGCATGACAGCATGAGTGTTCATTTAGTTAGTAAGCGAATGTTTGCAAGTTTATACAGCCGATGAAACAACTATTCTTACTTTGTACGGCTTGTAATAGTTTCCTACTGGAATCGATGCTTAGCCATTTCAGCGAAACTGCGACGTTATTATGGTATATCGCCAAAAAAATTGACCGCCCTTCCACACTGTGAAGAGGGGTGCAAGCGAAACTTGGGACCTGCTGCTCTTCGTTGCCGTAACGCCTTGGCTTCGCGTTCCCTCACGGTGAGGTCGGTACGTCGACCACGAATCCTTTCTCAGGTGAGTTCCCGGCGGCGTTCATTAAACGCCACCAATATTCGGCCGAAGGCATGATGCGCGGCCTGCTCCTGCGGCCGTTCCTTCAACGCGCACTGCTCTTCGGCACAACGAACCAAACGCGACCTCCCAATCTGACTGCGAGCCTGAACTGGCGGGAAACGGCGTGCGCGAGGCGAAGGAACACGCGATCGCACCATTTACCTCCTACGGAGAGAGGGGACGCCTGTGAATGGCTGGCACCTTGCACTGCGTCTATTTCATGCATGTAAAACTCCATTTTAAAGGGCGCGTACCTTGAACCAACGGCGGCTGAACCGGTTAGCGTGGTGGTCTCGTAATCCTGAGGTGGGTAGTTCAAATGCGCAGCCCGACGAGCAACTTAAATTTTCGCGCGGCTTGGTCTTTTTCCTACGGCAACACCGACGCCGACACGAGTGAGGCAACACAAGCTTCACTTGAAGCCTAGCTTCTTGCTGGCATTGTCACAGTTCCGTGACTTCGCATATAACAACGAACAGAAGCTCTAGAACACCACTAAACCTGTATGAAATTACCACGTATGCATGTAGCTGTGCTGTGAAGTGAGCACTTTGGTTTTGCGGTGCTCTAGAATAGATGGCAGATGGCGCTTTTCTGTAAGTAGAGAGATGGCGCTTCACATTTTTAATACTCCCTATCGATGAAGATATGGGTGGAATATTCCACTTTGTCGCTCTTGTTCTCCTGTTCCCGTCCACGTGTTATAATTTCCATCAACCGATTAGTCGTGAAACGCGTGGTAATAAAGAAAAGACTGTCCGTAATCTAATTCTTTTATACATCAGTAAAATTAAAACGCATTGAAGTTAACGAATGGATATTTATTTCTACAAGACGGCCCAAAGTAGAAAAGGGGACACAAAACAGCGGAGAGTAATCATGAACGACATGAAAGGAAACATGGAATTTACTTTAAGCAAGGGTTAACTAGTAATGTGGCGATTGTCAATGTGTGTGATGATTGTATGCAATAAATAGCTTGCCCGGCGAGCATTTGGTCTCATTGAGAATCTTCATGCGGCACACGTGAGTGTTATGTGTGGCGAAAGTCTAATCTTTGGGAGCTGAATATTGGATTTGCAGAGATTTACTGAACATTTACTTTCTCTCTATTTTTGGACACTGCATAAAGTGCGTGGATTGTTTCTTTGCTGTCCACGGAGAATTGAGATCGGCATTGACGAGATATTTGATGCAAGTGGAAATGGGTAGAGCGTTATGTCTTATGTGCACGCAACGTTGAATGTTTCTTAGGTAACTGTGGCGTTATAGAAGCATTATACGCATGTTTTTAAGCTATAGTGTGGTAGTGGGCTTGTGTCTGCTCAACGAGACAGCCCGCATCCGAAAAATGAGGGGAAGAGGCAAAGGACAGTGGTAAGCTTCTACTAAGATTCATAGATTAAAAGTTTCAAGGTAGTGCCTATCTTTTACCTACCCATCGTCCTCCTGACCCTCGCACGTTCCGTGCATTTCACGTGCGCAATTGACATAGTGCAGTTACGCGGCATTTCCATGTGCCCGCACTGATCCCCAGAGCCGTAAAAAAGCTTCGAAAGTTTTTTCACGTAGCAGCGTTTACGCCACCGTATTTATGAATAAATATTTACAGCACGGAATGGCTTCAAAACGAGTATTGGTAATAAATGTAGTACGCCGCAAACGAAACGCTAATTTTTGTATGCCGCTTTAGGTTTCGAACATTTGAGGTGCTAATAGGAGGGTCATTGGAGGCAGACAGCAGTGGGAAAGCGGGCATGACGCTACATCCTGAAACTTATCTAGGGACCTCAGCCTCGACTAGGGAAATAATTTCGGAGTATAGCATTTATTTTCCGCGCACCACGGTGATAGTAATGTGATACGTATTGTGATACAAGCGACCTGATCACCGCAGGTGATCAGGTCGCTTGTATCACATTACGTTTCGCTTTGCCCCCGGTGCACGTACTTTGATCATGCAGCGTGAACGGGCTTTTAGCAGCATTTGGTCACCTTTATTGAACGCGTGCAAGCACAGGCAACCGAAACTCCGAAACTGCCTCAGCATCATGCCTAGTCGTCGCGCCTTCCGGAATAGTAACCGAGCGGAGTATTCAAAGACATTCTGTTAAGGCGAAAGCCTTAGAAGGCTCATTGCAATGGCTCATGCCTAAAGAACGCGGCGCGTATTCGAGCGGTAGAAAAAATATCGTCACCAGCAATAGCTCATGCCCAAGTAAGCAAGCAAAGATGCAATGGCTCATACCCCGCAAACAAGCAAAAGATGCAGGGGCTCATAACCACTTAAGTCAGAGAAAGAGAGAGAAAGAACTTTATGCAGGAAAATAGGTTAAAGGGGGGCCGGAGGGTGGGTCCGCAGTCCAGGACTTCAGTAGCCACCACCACGCACCGGGCCTGGTCGAGGAGGCTCAATTGAGTCTCCGGGTGACTCCGGGCGATCATGACTGTCCAAAGCTACCTAAAAGAATTTGATTTGAATTTGAATTTGAATTGTTTTTATCCTAATTGGGATGAATTTGAATTTTGGGGCCGTGATTTGCACTCCCATGTCACGGGGGGCCAGTTGGCCAGATGGCGTGCCGCCGCCCTTGGTGTGAGTAAGTGTTTGTCTGGATTTTTCTGTACAACCGAACCTCCTCCACTGTCAATTGCGGGTTTGGCGCGGAGAGTTGTTGGCGTGAACGATGTTGATGTTCTAAGACATCTCGCGCTGGTATTTGCTTGTTTTTGATCGTGGTGTCTTGAAGTCGCGCGAGCAAGAGTGTCTGCCCCTGTGTTGCCTGTGACACCAACGTGCCCCGGACACCACACAATGCGATGTTCTTGTCTTAGTCGATCGCCCAAGACGTTAAGGGCAATCCTGGAGATTCTTCAGTGAGGAAGAGTCGACAAGCCCTCTGGGAGTCCGTGAGGTCGTAGGCGGCCCCGTCTTCTCCCTCCCGTGTCTTTATCGCCAGAGCAACTGCAACCGCCTTCCTCTGTGCTAGTGCAGCTTATGCGAACCGAAGCTGTTGTCACGGTTCTCGAGTTTCCGGAGTGTCCCGAAGAAGCCACGATACAGTGTCCTCAATGCACCGCACTACATCTGTGTATATTGTGTCGGGGTTACTGCCCAATCTTTTTGCTAATTGTTGGGCTGATATCTCTGTTGGGCTTAAATGTTGGGCTGACTCTGCTGATATCATATGTAAGAGGCATGTGACGCAGAAAGAAATAAGTCGACGATGTGCACGTATCGGTCCGAACGGCCCGAGTTCTAGAGGCGCATGTCCTGAGCTGAAGCGGCGCCGAGCTGGGATTATCTACGCGGCTCTAAGCCAAGAAGGTTGGAGCGTCAGCATCGCACTGGCGATGGGAGCCATGAAGGTTCGGTCAATCCGTGACGCTGCCGACCCAGGGTGTGGCCGTTGACCTCGGCGACGTTAGAGCGATGCTCCTTGGACTAGCTGCAGCCTCTGACGGCAGTGCAGGGCACTCCAGGAAGGATCCCCCTACACAGGCAGACCAGCACGTACGAGAGTCCTCAGGGCGGTTCGTCGGCACTCGATGAAGCAGCGGCGGAACCCTGAGTTAGGCCTAGCCGGTGAGGCCAGGGTGCCACGTCACCGATAGAGTTCGGGACACCGGCATCAGAGCCGGACTAGTTGACTGGCCAACACCAAGGCAGCAACGTTTACGGAGTCGGCGAGAGTACCGACTATGATAAAGAACTGACACGCTTTGGACTCGGAAGATACGTGAGACGACAAAAGTCAGTAAGAACGGTCCTTTCAAATAGCGTCGTAGCCATAGGCTAGGGTGGCCCGACTTTCGCGTAGCAAACACCAAGGACTAACGTAGCCGGTAATAACGACCCCCTCCCATGTTGAGGGAATATTAAGTAGGTTGCATAAGCGTATATCTTCATCGTGTTTTAATTTGAGTGAGCTTTATGTTTAGTTTGCGGTAGAGTGTAATTGAAATCTATTTGCAGTGCTGCTCTTCGTCTCCCAACGCCACCTCTAATAACATACGCTCGCCCCTGAGATCGGTGACACACGACAATTGGCCAGCCTGCCAGGATCCGTTCCAGGATACGTTCCGGGATTCGTTCCAGGATACGTTTCAAGATTTGTTCCAGGATACGTTCCAGGAAAAAGTCGGCAATATCATTAGTAATATGGATAAGATATTTCAAGTGGCTGAGGAGTTCTGTAGAGATTTATACAGTACCAGTGGCACCCACGACGTTAATGGAAGAGAGAATAGTCTAGAGGAATTTGACATTCCACAAGGAACGCCGGAAGATGTAAAGGAAGCCTTGGGAGCTATGCAAACGGGGAAGGCAGCTGGGGAGGATCTGATAACAACAGATTTGTTGAAGGACGGTGGGCAGATTGTTCTAGAAAAACTGGCCACCCTGTGTACGCAATGCCTTATGACCTCGAGCGTACCGTAATCTTGGAAGAACGCCAACATAATCCTAATCCACAAGGAGACGCCAAAGACTTGAAAAATTATAGACCAATCAGGTTACTGTCCGTTGCCTACAAAGTATTTACTAAGGTAATTGCAAATAGAATCAGGATCACCTTAGACTTCTGTCAACCAAAGGACCAGACAGGATTTCGTAAAGGCTACGCAACAATAGACCATATTCACACTGTCAATCAGGTGATAGAGAAATGTGCGTAATATAACCAACCCTTATATATAGCTTTCATTGATTACGAAAAAGCGTTTGATTCAGTCGAAGCCTCAGCAGCCACATATGCATTACAGACGAGCCGTATGTAAAAATACCGAAAGATATCTATTGCGGCTCCACAGCCACCGTAGTCCTCCATAAAGAAAGCAACAAAATCGCAATAAAGAAAGGCGTCAGGCAGGGAGATACGATCTCTCCAATGCTATTCACAATGTGTTTACAGGAGGCATTCAGAGACCTGAATTGGGAAGAACTGGGATAAGAGTTAATGGAGAATACCGAAGTAACTTGCGATTCGCTGATGAATTTCCTTGCTTAGTAAGTCAGGGAACCAATTGTAATGCATGCTCACTGACCTGGAGAGGCAAAGCAGAAGGGTGGGTCTAAAAATTAATCTGCAGAAAACTAAAGTACTGTATACCAGTCTCAGAAGAGAACAACAGTTTACGATAGGTAGCGAGGCACTGGAAGTGGTAAGGGAATTCATCTACTTAGGGCAGGTAGTGACCACGGATCCGGTTCATGAGACTGAAATAATCAAAAGAATAAGAATGACCTGGGGTGCGTTTGGCAGGCATTCTCAGATCATGAACAGCAGGTTGCCATTATCCCTCAAGAGAAAAGTGTATAACAGCTGTGTCTTACAGTACTCACGTACGGGGCAGAAACCTAGAGGGTTACGAAAAGGGTTCTACTTAAATTGTGGAAGACGCTACTAGCTATGGAAAGAACAATGATGGGTCTAACGCTAAGGGATAAGAAGAGAGCAGATTGGTGAGAGAACAAACGTGAGTTAATGACACCTTTGTTGAAATCAATAAAAAGAAATGGGGCATGGGCTGGACAAGTAATCAGGAGGGAAGATAACCGATGGTCATTAAGGGTTACGAACTGGATTCCAAGGGAAGGGAAGCGTAACAGGTGGCGGCAGAAAGTTAGGTGCGTGGATGAGGTCAAGAAGTTTGCAGGGACAACATGGCCACAATTAGAAGATGACCAGGGTAGTTGAAGAAGTATGGGAGAGGCCTTTGCCCTGCAGTGGGCGTAACAAGGCTGATGATGATGATGGCGTTCCAGGAGTCAATTCCGGTTCTGTCACTGATCCCAGGGGTTTAGAGATGGAGTGGGAACGTTTGGCGGTGATAGCTGAAGATTTAAACATGTCGAAGGGCGTGATGATCACGTTCTTTTAGTATGCTCAACAAGAAAAAGAAAAGCAACACGAACGAACGCATCAAGAGCACAAAAGAGAAAAAGAAATGTTGGAGTGGAATATAAAACTAGCAGAGATGGGGGCCGGATGTCTTAATGGCACGAGTACACCTGGATCGGTGTCATCCGACTAACCTTCTTCCAGGCCAAGACAGATTTGCCTTAGGAAATTGATGACACCTTTCGATGAGTGGAGGGATGACCTGAATGCGTATTTGCATCGGCTTGAAAGGATAGCTGTCGGGAAAGGCTAGGAGTGGAGATAGTGGGCTAACGCTTTAAGCCTGTGTTTAGTGGGTGAGGCTCTGAGTGTCTTTGTGCGTATGCCAGCAGAGGAGTCATTAGGCTATGACAAGGTGAAGAAAACGTTATTACAGAGATTTAAGTTGACCGCAGAAGGGTTCCGGGAGACGTTTAGGTCATGTAAGCCTGAAGATTCAGAAACAGGCAAGCAGTTCGCATGTCTTCCAACAAATTATTTTCAATGGTGGGTAGAGCTGTCTCAGGCGGACGAAACGCATGAAGGAGTTCGCGACAGAGTCACGGGTGAACAATTTCTTGCCAGGTGAAGTAGTAGTTTGGCAATATTTCTTGAAGAGAGAAAACTACAAACTGTGGAGCAGATGGCAGAACAAACCCGTTCGTTGAGGCACAATAATTGAGAAATTTGGCAAAGGGCGATAAAGATGCGCACACGACCGCATTAAGAGATATGTAGAATCAGAGACAAAGTAGTACACAAAGGAGACCCCAGAGATGTTTTTTATGTAACCGGTTAGGTCATTTAGTGGTGAACTACCGAGTGAGAGGTAATCGTCACGAAGCATGTCATTTTGTCAGCATGTCATTTGTACCAAAAGAAAGGTCACAGGGCTAACGAATGCAGAACTAGGTCCATGTATAAGGCGGAATGTATAATGAGGTCAAGAGAGGATGTACAGAGAGGGCAGTACATGCTTTTAGTGGAAGGCGAGGTACAAGGACGCTAAGCTAGTCTTGAGAGACACGGTAGCCAATACCATTTTATTAAGGAGGAGCCTACTGCCACCAGAAAGCATGACAGGGTACTTTAAACCAGTAGTCTCGGTAGATAAGGCCGTTAAATATCTGCTTGAGCACGGATTCATGTCACGGACAAGAAAGTTATAGCGTCACGATCCCACTGGCGATGGGAGCCATGAGGTTCGGTCAAGTCCGTCACGCTGGCGGTCCAGGGTGTGGCCTTCGACCTCAGCGACGTTCGAGCGACGCTCCTTGGACCAGCTGCAATCTCTCAGGGCAGTGCCGGGCACTCCAGGAAGGATCCCTCTTCAGAGGCAGGCCAGCGCGTACCACAGTCTCCGGGCCGTCTTGTCGGCACTCAAGGAATTAGCGGCGGAATCCGGAGTTAGGCCTAACTGGTGAGGCCGGAGTGACACGTCACCGACGGAGCTCGGGACACCGGCATCAGAGACGGACGAGTTGACTGGCCAACACCAAGGCAGCAACGTTTACGGAGTCGGCGAGAACACGGACTATGATGAAGATCCGGCACGCGTCAGACTCGGAAGATACGTGCGACGACAAAAGTCAGTAAGAATGGTCCTTTCTGGTAGTGTAGTTGCTAGGGTGGCCTGACTTTCGCGTAGCAATCGCCAAGGACTGACGTAGCCGGTGATAAGGATATGTTTAATGATTAAGTAGGCTTCATCTGTGTTAGCGTTTCTTCCTTGTGTTTTAGTTTGAGTTTTATTTTGAGTTTGCGGTAGAGTGTAACTGAAATCTGTTTGCGGTGCTGCTCTTCCTCTCCCAACGCCACCTCTCATAACATACGCACGCCTTTGAGATCGGTAACACACAAAACGTGACTGACTGACATTTCTAGGTGTTCTCGTTGTGTGACCATTATCGTTGCCTTGTGTTCTTCAAAGTAAGTTGATTGTACACCCCGATAGCCTCGAATCTCTCCATGGATGTCCGCAGCATTAGACCGAGGCCGCTTTTATACACCGTGGGTATTGGGATGTCTGTCTGCTCTGTCTCTTTACGTTTAAGTTCCTCATACGCGACACTGTAGATAATTCTGCTTATTGCAAAAGTTTGTATTAGTCTTATTGCGTTCTGCAATATTCTGCTGAACATTCTGGTGATATGTTTTACCGAAGTCTTTAGAGTCTTTAGGGCATGGTCAGCCCTTGTGTTATGTTGTATCAACAACCCTAAAATCCTCGCGTTTTAGGATTCTTGAAGTGTACAATCTCCAAGTTTCAGTTCAGCTTTTTGAAATATTTTGTATTATACGCGTACAGCTAAATCCATTCTGGTTTTTCAGGTGCATATTTCATTCCGTTCTCAGTGGCGAAATGCTGCCCAATGTTTATGGCTTCTTGAAGAATTGGTTCTTTGCCGCGATTGAGCTTTTTGTCGCCCAAAGAGTAATGTCATTGGCGTAAAGTGCAAAATGCAGATTTGGACGTGTTTCCAGCTTACGGGCTGGAGTATTCATCCTCATGGTGAATAGTATAGGGTGAGAGGATGGCACCTTACAGTGTGTCCCTGTTTGGCATATTGAAGGTGTCGGATGGTATTTCTCCTATGCCGTGTATGGCAGTTCAATACCCCAAGAAGGATTTGATATAACTGTAAGTCTTTCCACAACACATGGTTTTCACAAGTTCTTGCAATATTAGTTTGTGCACGATGGTATCGAATGCACTTTTGCGGACTAGGGCCATGTTGGCTTCCTGATGGAATGTGGTTCATTAGCGCTTCCCTCAGTCTTAGGAAGACCTATTGTGTCTACAAGTGTGGCTTGAAGACATAGATATAGTTTCGCAACAGATTTTGGTCTCCTATATAGTTTGTAAGTCTAGTATGGGTGACTCGTTCAAAAGGTTTTCACAGGCAAGACGCGAGTGATATCATCCTGATGTTTTGTATGTTACAAGCCTTTCCGGGCCTAGGCATTAAAATGATTTATGCCTCTCTTCATTGTTCGGTAATTTTTCCGGCCAGCGAGACTCCTCTGTAAAACTATTGTTACTTTTTTAATTTGCTTATAATTTGAATTTGGTAGCACTGCATTCGTTAAGCGACCCTTCTCAGGCGCTGTACGAGCTACCTGAGTTGCTGCGAAAAGCTCTGCTTCTGTTGTAGGGGCGCCCGTAAGATCCAGCAGACAGAGCTCTAGTATTTACGACGAGCAGTGTGAACCTCGGTTATGCAGCAAAGGCGGCTGGACAGCTTCGTCGTCTTTCATGTATCAATTGCTCAGATTGGCATGCACCTGCGAAGGCATCTTTTTCTTGGCTTTATACTCAGGGGAACTAAATCCTAAACGCTGTTCACGTTAACCAGAACAGGCTTAGCAGGTACGTCGCACGCGGCCCAAATATTGCATGCGCGAGCATAAGTGGACTCTCTGCCTTGGCGGACATCTGTAGCGCACCTAGTAGGCCAACAATATATGTTCTATATGACCGCATCGTTGTTCAAACTCTCGCTTTCTGGCTGCTGCTTGTCGGTTAGCATGCGGAAGTGTAATTACACCGCTGTGCTTGCAAACATTACAGGTGCTTTGTTTATACCTCACACTAAGTCAGGTTTGCAGCCAGCAGCCGGTATCAGATGCTCGTTCCACACCGCGCTGGTCTAACCACATCTCCAACATGTCCATGGAACGGACACTGTTCCATGGTGCACCGCGCAACACATATGTTCTAATATATCGCTAAATACTGAGACAGTTATCCTTGTGTGGCGGCTGAATATGGCCCATATCGTGCCACAAGCGCACGGCTGGAATGTGAGAAACTTTCATTTAAGGCCAATATTTGCCCCTTCAGATAACACAGCCCTAAATATTTAGGGGCCCCCAATATTTCTCTAGTAAAAATTCTAATACAGATACTAATAGCCTATGAGGTTATTGACATTAAAACATTCTATTATGTCTATTAGTGTATTAGTCTAATAGATCTATTGGTGTGTTGGTCTAATAGGTCTGATAGGTCTGTTGCTGTATTAGTCTAATAGGTCTATCGGCGTATTAGTCTAACAGGTCTATTAGTGTATTAGTCTAATAGGTCTATTGGTGTGACAACACAAAATGTTGCAATGCACCAGATACGAAAATCAGGCATAATTGCTAGAAGAATTAGCGCAGCATATATTTTTACAGATTCCTCTTTCGAGATCTTCGTCACGCCAGCAATCTTGATCACTTCGACCAGAGGACATCCTCTTGAAAAAGTGGTTTAAAACGAAGCTGGGCAGAAAAATCAACAAATAAGAAACACCTAAAAGCAGAGGTTCTAGTCCTAACACTAAAAGTTTCAGCTGGCAATATTTACTTTTAAACTGGAATAATGTAGCTCCTCAGTCACCAAACCAATTTTAGGAATTTTAAGTGCGATATGCTAGCTCGACTTGTTTATTATAATGAATGATAACATCACGACACGAAAGAATAATTATAAAGCACACAAAAACATCATAAGATGCTCTGTGTGTTACATTGAAGCTGTAGGCAATAAAGTGCAACTCTAGGCAGAAATCTTGAACAGCATTTTCGGAAACAGCATTTCATTGCTGCAATGCGCCCAACAATCGTCCCAATGACACTGTGCTAAAGTACATCCACTATTGGGATAACAAAAAAAAAGAAAACAACTTTATGTTTCACTATAGAAGCGTAAATAAGTAGAGTAATTACCTCCAAATGGTAGAATCGACGTTGGAGAAGACACATCATGTTGATGCACGCTGACAGATTGGCAAAGGCGCGAAGCACAAGGGTGCAAACAGTTGCCTTCCTTTGTTTTGGTGTCACACAACATCTATACATGAAACAATCCAAATATACTACTGCACAAATAAGACTACGCTGGCGCCAACGCATCGGATTTCTTAAAAACCCATCATTCATTCACTAAATCTCACGCACGCCTCGTCTTGACATGGCTACAGCACACTGCAAGATGGCAGCCGCCAATGCACCCGTGCCGTGCGCAACTACGGCTGACTGCGGTCGCAGTTTTACGTTCTTCCCGCCCGCCGTGTTCCCTTCTCTGCGATACTTCTCTCTGATGTCGATAAATATTGCGGCATTTAATATGCAGTATTAAGTCATCATTTAGGTTACAAGTTTATCACTACTTTATGCGCACTTCAGCAGAAGGTACGGGACTGACGAAACATCAGTGGTAAACAAATATGGTTGCTGCGATTGCACCATCGTTCGTAAACTCACCGGGCACCGCGACTCTGCTTTGCACATTACCTCTGGTTGTTCATCGTGCTTCTTTTTTTTTTTTTGTGGCGAAGTATTTGCTGTGCTCTAAATACTAGCTGTTTCCTCAACAACTCATCGCGACGAGGCTGTACAGAGGCCTAGTTATGAGACGACACCAGTGAAGCAAAATTGGTACGACCATGTAGGCGCGCGTTGCTCTCATGTACTTTGCTGAGGTAGGGGGGCAGTTTCACTATATATATATATATATATATATATATATATATATATATATATATATATATATATATATATATATATATATATATATATATATATATATAGCTTAGTGCGAAGAAACTAATACAAACGTGTGAAAACAGTTTGCTGCACGTCTTGTACAGCAAAATTCTTAATGATTCAGCGAATAATTAGACATACGTCTCTATGCAAACTGTCCCGTATACAGTCTAATTTTTCATAAACTTTCACCCCCGTAATAAACAAACAGCAAACAAGAACAACGGCATTCAACAATGCATGCTGCACACAGACCCGCAACAATCTGTATAAGGTCAATAGGATGTGTTAGTCTAGTAGAGAAACTAGTAGGTATGTAACACAGTTTGTATACGACTAATACGTCTAATACACAGGGCCGATTGGTCTTATGGGTAAATCAGTACAACTAATAGAAATTTCTATTGGTCTAATACAAATCTTATACAACTAATCCGACACTGTAATAGAGTAATAAAAAGTTCTATTAGAATTTTTGCTATGATAAGGGACACACTGCGACCACAGAACATGCGTTTCACTTATAGCAAACATTAAACAATCACACGAGGATAGAAGAACCAATGTAACCGAATAGCCTGAACGAACGAACGAACAAGATAACACAAGCACTAAAGAGATAGGTCATATTTTAACTGGCACCGTTGGCTGTTTCTTGGTTCTTCAGCGTCACGACAACGTGAAAATAATACAATACTATGTTGCTGGTTATTATGGCTCGGAACGTATAATCATGACCATAAACAGTCGAAGCCCCTCTGACGCAGAGGCGGGGAACTCATCAAGGAATCAGCTCGGGAAGCGGCGGACGCCTCGGGTAGACCCTTTGGTCGAGGCCGCCCAGCAGCCGCACATGGTACACGAAGTACTCGAACACGTACATCCGCTCGGGCGTCGTGTAATGGAAGGCCACAGCCGTGTCACTGCAGCAGTTCCAGCCCTGCAAGTGCACGTTTCAATGCGAACAATTCAAGCACATTGGTGTTCGTTATTAAGGCTGAAGAGAGAAAATGTGTAGTTCTCATAGGGCAGATGGCGGGCTCGTTTTTACGTTGCCGGCCACCTGCCCTATGAAAACTACATTTTTTTGTTCAATCTCTTGTAATTTCGCTCACCTTCAGGGTTCCGCTGAAGGCACGTCTCGGCAAGTGCATTTCCAGTGTCAGTCTTAGCGTGTCTACCTTTCACATACATAAACAGAGTGTTGATCGACACTACAGGTAAAAGGTCATCGATAAAGGACAATTCCATTGCATTCCAAGATAACCAACGGCTCAATCTGCCTAGTTCTGATTACTGGGACAAGAATATGCAGAAAACATTGACCATGATTGTCAATGTATGCGAATAACCCGACCGAATGAACGAGACAGTGAGGCGACAGTCCGGCCCCCCTCCTTGCCGCCCATTTCCGCTACTCGTTTCCTCTCGGCGCTTTCGCTCGCCTTTCCGGAGTTCCTTCGTGGCAGCCGTGTAGAAACGGACCACTGATTTGTACCCATTGCCACGCACTTCCGAAGTGGGACGGACTGCGAATAAAAGATTATGGGGTGCTGCATGCCCAAAACCAAGATTTCATTATGAGGCACGCCGTAGTGGGGGAGTCCGAAATAATAGGGACCACCAAGGGTTCGATAAGCTGAACGTGAATCTAAGTACATGGGCGTTTTCCCATTTCTCCCGAATGGAAATGCGGCCACCCTCGCTGGGATTCGATCCCGCGGCCTCGTGCTTAGCAACCCAACACTATTTACCCTTTTCTCGGAGCAGTTTCTTCTAGACAAACGAGATGGCGCTTTCGGCGGCGCGCCACACGTAGCCTCAGCGACAGCGCTACCGCCACCGCGAAACCACTACCGCTTCCAGCTTTGTTTCTGTGCGATCAGCTGTCGGAAATCCAACTAAGCTTTCAATAACGCACTGTGCTCCAATCATGCCAGATTAAATCGTGAGAATTGAAGATGTGTGCAGTAGTTGGCGGCAAAAATAATGTCTGGCGTCCGCGTCAACGCTCTCCGCGTCAGAGAATCCGCCATAGGTTCTCGCCCGCCTCATCGTCCAAGATAGGCTGGCCACTGTCGGGCGGCCAGCGAGATGTCCTCTCACCCCTCCCCGCAACTCCTGTGCCCGAGAGCACGCTCCGTCTTCCTCGCCGTTCCGCGGCGAGCGAGGTAACGAAGCGACAGCCCGCCCCTCGCCCCCCCTATTTGCCACCCCTCCGTTGCGCGAGAGCCTGCGCGCGACGATCCCCCTCTCCACTCCTCTCCCCGCTCCGCTCAGCAATTCGATTGCCCGAAAGCACGCTCCCTTTCCATCAACCCTCGCCCAAGTCCGACCGTTGTGTCAAGGTTGCAAAAAACAGCCGAAAGAGCCAAAGAGAACGAGCGAATGTACTTGCGGCACCACAATAACGGCTGCAAAGAGAACTAAGTAGAAGGCTGAGGGGAGCTTCTGCAACTACTGCATTTATTGCAATATAGTTCGACTTTTCTTTTTATTCGGAAATTTTACCCAGAATGAGCTATCGGCCTATATTCGTGAACAAATCCATCAAAAGTACCGCGCTAACGAAATTCCTCCGTCGCTCGCCTGAGGTATTCAGGTGGATACGGGCGACCGGACGACGTGGTAAGACAGAGAAGGACGTAGGACAGGAATATGCAGAGAGGCTGTGTTCGGTGCTCCGCTGACCGATCTGGAGGCTTTAATTGTTGAGCTGCAGGCTCAGGAGCACCAGCGAGGAGCAGGAGCCCGAGCCCGTCTGTCGTCGGTTTGCTGCTTCCGTAGCGGCTGCCTTCCTCGCTCTCGACTTCTCGCCTTGCATTGGAAAATGAAAGATGATGCCACGAGGCACTTCGGCGTTCATTTTTGTTTTCAAGAATTTTTGCTTGTCACGTTGCACAATCACGCTCGTGGCTCCGGCCTCATCCTCTTTCCTTTTCGAAGGCAGCACGTGCACCTCATGAGACATCTTCAAAGGCTTTCGTTTTTCTGAAAAGGGTACCGGTTGATATATGCTCGAATTAGACTTTTTTTTCTTTCTCCGTAATCTTAATATATACTGGCTAACCTATACTCGTGTTCGACCTATCTTCGAGTAAATGCAGAACCTTCGTCTTCTTTTACTTGGCACCACGTTAGATAAATAGGTCCGACCCTCACCGCTTCTTGGTCTTGGACGGTATGCTCACAATCCGTGACGTCGCACTAACGCAACGTGTATGTTAGTGTGTGCGCGCGCCGTACGTGTGTTGGTGCTTGTGTGCGCGAGTGCCCACGTGTGTGTGTGTCCGCACGCGTGTCTGCGTGTTTGCGGTAGTGTGTGCGTATGTGCACGTTCGCACGCGCGTTTTTATACGAATTTGCTTGTGTGCGTCCGTACTTGAGTGCGCGTCTTTCCGTGCATATATCACCTCACTTTGAAGACAGAAAGAGTAAAATTGGTCAAGAAGAAACAGGCCAACGTAGACGCTGTAAGGGTAAAAGCAGTCCAATTCAGGCTGGTACTTCCAAATATGCAGCCTTAGAACAGAAAGATGAAGATGATATGGGGTAATGAATGGAACCGCAACTATAGGCTGACTTCAGAAGCAGCAATATTATTTATTGTACCCTGAAGGCTTTACAGCATTGTAGAATGTAGGGGCACAGAAAGAACACTTACAAATTTGATAAGAAGCACTTTACCTAACAAAATCCGAAAAACCACTAAAAAAGAAATGAGTGAAAGAATATGGCATGCTGACAGAAGGTACATAGAATGACATGGTGTCACATAGGTCATTGCGCTATGCACGTGTACATGCACCAAAGAACTAAAAAATGACGTGAAAAAGAAAAAAGTACATCAAAAGAACCTGTTCAGTTGCTCGCGGAATCTTTCTGGGTTAGTAATACTGACGGTTGAAGTTGGCAGTTGGTTCCAGTCAAGGCTAGTTTTGGGTAGCAATGAATGCGAATATGTTACCGTGTTACCTCGACGAATAAGAACTTTGCAATGGTGATCAACTAAAATACAACGAACAGACTGCTATAAGTATCTAGGTGTCCAATTTACATCGTCATTATCATGGGTTACACACATTGAAACAACATGCGCAAACGCCTCGCGCACACATGCTTTTTTGCGTCGCAATCTGAAATCTGCATCGCCCGCTATTAAAAAACTTGCCTATCAGACATACGTTCGGCCGAAACTGGAGTACGCATCATCTACCTGGCAGCCCTCAAAAGCATATCTCACCTACGACTTAGGAGCCATTCAGAATCGTGCTGCACGCTTTATCATGTCAAACTACTCAAGTAAAACCAGCATAACTGAACTAAAACGCACACTCGATCTTCCCAGTCCCCAATCATGTCGTATCATCTCGCGTCTCTGCATGCTTAACTCTTTCTGCTATCACCCAATAGCCAGGCACCCTTGACTACAACCCCCATCTAGAATAACTTCCCACCCAAACCTCCATGCGACTAGGAGACAGGCTAGGGCAGAGTTTTACGAAAAGACGATGGGACATCGGGACAATACAGTCTATACCGATGCGTCCCTATACTCACAAGCACACAAAAACAACGCGGCAGCGGTAGTAGTAAATAATCAAGGAGAAATAATCACAGGACTCACGCCCGAGGTGGCTAACATAACCGAGGCAGAGGAAATTGCTGTCGCACTGGCAGCGGAAGAAGGTTATAGAACAGGAATATCCCTCAATATTCTAACAGATTCACAAGAGGCGTGCCAGAGCTATATAAGAGGCAGAATTAGTAACACGGCGCTCAAGATCCTCCGCATAGTTCCAATCGCTGAGGGACAACCCACACATAACATTATCTGGGTACCAAGCCACGCAGGGATCAGGGGCAACGAAGGGGCAGACAGCCTAGCTCGAGGGAGGACCAGCCGAGCAGGAAGGTCAACCGCCCCAGAGGGGCCACAGATCAACTGCGGGAACAGCTATTCAGAGCTATTAAACCTCTACAGGGACTAAGATATCATTATCCCCCACCACATAAAGCATTAACAAAGGAGGAGGCCGCAGGATGGCGGAGACTGCAAACGGGCTCCTTCCCAAACTTACACATACTAAGTAGGATGTTCCCCACGCAGTACAGTGCAACCTGTCCGTGGTGTGGAGCTAAACCAACATTATACCACATTACATGGGAGTGTACAAGAAACCAGGTATTCCACAAACACAAAACACCAAGTGCGGAGCAATGGGAGAGCTGGCTCACCAGCCGCGAGCTAGAGGCTCAAAGAGCTCTAACAGCGCACGCGTGCGAGGCGGCCCGGCTCAGTGGAGCCCTGGACTAGGGGCCCATCCATGGCTGAAGAGGACCCAAGCTTCAAAAATGAAGACTTCGGCCTCGACCCGCTGAAACCTTAAAAGAGTCAATAAAGTTTTCCATTCCATTCCATTCCCACCTCAACCACAGCTGTCCAATCGCGCACATTCAGTGCCGCACGTCTTCGATGAAGGATTATTTTTTTCCAAATGCAATAGCGCTGTCGAACACTCTTCCCGACTGTATTGTTTCTTCCGCCGACCGCACGACTTTCCGCGAGAAACTAAAAATCCACCTCACTTAGAATGTTTTGTTAAAAATGCATTTGCTGCTGGACCCCTTTTAAGTAATTATTTTTTGTGATTCATTCTCACGCATAGTATGTATTTAGTAGTATTTATGTAATTATTTTGTTGTATTTAGTAGCTGTTTTTACAGTGATGTTGATGATAGTACCGCTTGCTCGGTTCCCTCCTGAGAGTTGTTTCCTTTTCTATTTTTCGTCTATCCTTTCTTCCTCTTCGTGAAGAAGAGTTCCTGACACTTTGTTTGCCCCCGCCTTATGTAATGCCTCCGGGCCTTTAAGGCTTCAATAAATGAAATAATAATAACAATAATAATAATTATTATTATTATTATTATTATTATTATTATTATTATTATTATTATTATGTGTGCATAAGCGCGTGTCTGCGTACGTGTGCGCTAGTGTCTGCGTGCTTGCGGTAGTCAAACACAGTCCACGTCTCTAGGAGAGCACGACAATGGAGGCGACGGCGAGAATGTACCTCGAGCGCCCGTATAATTGCTGTCGGAATGAAACCCGTGGTCTCCCAGCGGATGCTCATCCGCTGCTTTTCCGAACTGCACAGCTCCGACAACCACGTTTGCAGATGCTACAATATACGACCACGCGGCGTACGCAGTGCACATGTGGTTAAAGAAAAACCAGAGAGACGCTGGTGTCTGGTGTCCACAAACATATTTTTAGCCGAGCCCACACAATCAGGCGGAAGCCTTATTCTGCCGATTCCACTGCTCGCGCACCGTCAGCGTGCTGGGCGTGTCCTGGTCGTCTTTTGTGACCCGACCATTGTGGCGCGTAGTAGTGCGCTACAGGGCCTCCCTTCAAGCAAGGAAACCATGAGCTGGACGAATGGCGAAGCGCGGATGGCGATGGTGAGAAACGCACGCGGTGAGTCGGAATACCCTGGTCGGGAGGGAATGTGACAGCAGAAGTGGCTAAAGCATCAAAGTCCAAGTAGGCAGGCTTCAGACGGTCGACGGAGACCGTATCTTCCCGGCCGTTGAAAGTGCTTAGGTACACACTTGAGTACTCTGGACGGATCATACGGGGGCCGTAAGGGAGGAATCACAGCGTCGTGGCGCACAAAGACGCGCGTACCGCTCTCAAGGCCAGGATTGACGTATACATACCGGGAAAAACGTCGTTGTCGAGGAGGGAGAGGGGGGGGACAACAGTACGCATAGCGCTACGTATAAGGTGGGCGTAGTCGAAAACGTCAGCAGGTACGGTGGGTGGGTCGTCGAAGAATTCACCAGGGACTCGTAGAGTGGTGCCAAACGTTACCTCGGTGGCGCTGGTGGAAGAGTTACTGTGAAGAGCGGTGCGGATACCAAGCATTACGAAAGGAAGGCGCTCGATCCATGGTGAAGGAAAGTCGAAGCCATGAGTGAAGCCTCCAGTTGGAGGTGAAAACGACCGATGATCTCATTGAATATCGGGTGGTAAGAGATAGTCTTGATGTGATTGACGCCTAATAGCCGAGATATATTGCCAAACCATGCTTAATGCACTTGACGACCACGGTCAGTCATAATGGTGGAAGGCACACCGCAGCGGCTAATCCAGAGTGTGATGAGTGCTCGGGTTATCGACTACGCCGTTCTGTCCAGGAGGTGCATCGCTTCAGGCCATCTGGTGAACCAGTCAATGCATGTTAACAGGTAGGGATGGTTCCCGCAGGGAGGACGCGGGCCAACAATATCGACGAGCACATGGATGAAGCGAGCGTGCGGGGACGGGAATGTGCCAAGAAGAGTCGCAGGGTGGCGATGAACTTTAGACTGTTGGCCATTGAGGGACGCGCGTGACCAGCGACGAACGTCTACGTTTATACTGAGCCACACATAACGACAAGTGAGGAGTCGCTGTGTTGCGCGAATGCCAGGATGAACCAAAGAATCGGGGGCATCAAAGATTGTCCGGTGGTATGGACGAGGTACGTAAGGGCAAGGACGTTCGGTCAACGTATCATAAAGGAGGGGCACGTCGCACTGAGGAAGCAAGATGCCTTCAAACATGAGAGAAGTATCGCTCGTTCGAGGCAGCTGGAGCTCGGCGTCGACACTCTGGATGATAGCCATGGTCGTGAAGTAGATGACCAGTCGGCCTCGGCCTGTTGCATGTATGGCGGGACGAGAAAGTGCGTCGGCAACGTCATTGGTTTTTCCGCTGACGTGACGAATGTCGCTGGTGTATTCAGAAATGTAGACGAGATGTCTGATTTCGCTGGGAGCTTAGGAGGTGCTGCTGGACGCTAGGGCAGAAGTCAGTGGTTTATGGTCGGTAATGACATGGAAGGAGCGTCCCTCGAGAAAATGTCCAAAGTGCTTCACAGCCAAATAGAGGACGCGCAGCTCTCGGCCCTTACATGCTGTAACGGCGCTCAGGAGGCGCGAACTTCGTGGAAAAGAAGGCGATGGGCTGCCAAGCACCAGCAATGAACCGCTGCAAGACTGCGCCGACAGGGGTATCCGATGCGTCAACCATGACAGATGTTGGGGCGTCCCATTCGGTATGGACGACGTGATTCCAAACACGCGGTCAGTGGTACCGTGCCAGGCCACGGGAGTAATCGTTATCTTGAGGCCCGAGATAAGGTCGTGTAGAGGCCGCAGTATACCGGCGCAGCCAGCAATGAAGCAGTAGTAATAGTTGGCAAGCTCAAGAAATTCGCGCAGTTGCCTGGTGGTTGATGGCTGAGCAAACACAGGGATGGCTGTGACGTGGGTCGGGAGTGCACCAATGCCATGTGCGTTGACGCGATGGCCGAGAAAACCCAACTCCGTAACTTCGAACACGCTCTTTGGACCATTAATGACAAGACCAAACTTGCCTATTCTTGCGAGCACTTGGCGTAGATGGAGCTTATGAGCTTCAGCGGTGATGCTTTTACGAAGATATCAATATAGGCAAAGCACAACGTCAATCCACGTAATACGTGGTCAAGGAAACGCTGAAAGGTCTGGGCCGTATTACAAAGACCGAAAGGCATGCGCAAATATTCAAACAGGCCAAATGTTGTTATACTGGCGGTCTTCGGAATATCTGAGCGGTCCACAGGAATCTGGTGGTACATTTTCACCAGGTCGACCTTGCTAAAAATGGTGCAGCTGTGCAGTGGCGACGTAAAATCCTGAATGTTAGATATCGGGTATAGTATAAATGCTCACATCCTATGATGAAGCACAACTGTATTTACATTCTTTACAGTAATTATATCGAATGCAGTCCATGACGGGCGCTGTCTTTTCTTCTTCTTTTTCGTGTTCTCCGTGCGTCCGCGCTGTCACGTACCGGGCAGTTGGCTTCTTTTTTTCTAGCTCTTCGAAGAAAGGTAAATATTCAATATGCTCCGCATCCCGGAAAGGCGCGCAGTTAGTGTCTGTTAGAGCGAAGAATGTTCAATTGGGTACAGAAACTGGACGGGCCGGCGTATTACAGGGCCGTTTGGAAGCTTCACCGAACAGGTTCTGATATTTTGATCACGTCCTCGATGTACTTCTTGGATTCATCCCGTATTCCATTGTTGTCGTGGGCCATTTTCTTCGTAATGAAGCACAAGATCACCAGCTTTCACATTGTTTGAAGCTTGAACATTGGCATAGTGCGCTGAACGCGAGGCTAAGAAGATATTCTCTCCTCCATCTTCTACAAAAGTGCTCCACTAACTGATTACGATGAAGCCACTTTCTTGTGACCGTAGAAGAGCTTGGCCCTAAAGCTTCGACATCTGCGTTGTGGTAAGAAAGGCTTGTTAGTCGTTTAGCGGTTAAGAAGCGAGCCAGAGTAAGTATTTCCATATCTGCTGGTGGACGTTGACAAGTAAGTGAGAGGCCTGGAGTTTACTACTGCCTCTACCTCATACAATACCCTCGTTAATTCTTCTGGCGTAAGCTTTGCCTTGCCAAGTATTTTCCGGAGGCTGGTTTTCACAGTACTTATCAGTCTCTCCCAGAAGCCACCCCACCATGCAGCTCTTTCTGCGATAAACTTTCATTCTATTCTTCTTTGAGAGCACTAGTCTTGTAGCTATCCACTCAACGATACTCTTGCCAAGAAGGCAATTTGCTTTGACGCGTTCTTGAAAGTCTGCGCGTTGTCTGTGTATAATACGTCAGGCAATCCACGACGGGATAAAAATTGACGAAACGTAAGCAGAAAACTTTCTGCTGACTGTCCGGTGGTTAATTCAAAGTGTACTGCTCTTGTGACCGCACAAGTAAATAACACAATGTAGCCCTTCTACGTACTGCCTTTCATGTAGAGAGATCCAGCAAATTCGATTCCGACTGCTTGAAAGGGATCAGATCGGCGCAGTCGTTCACTTGGTAATGATGCAACAGGTGCACTGTTGGGCTTTAAGCGGTCTTGATGCAAGCGTTGAATCTTCGGATGACTTTCTTTACAGTTTGTCTTCCGCAGGTACCCAAAATTTCTCTCTAAGCTCGGTAAGGGTATCTTGCAGGCCACCGTGGAGTGTACGCTTATGGCAGTCTTCTGTGACAAGTTTTGTCCGATTATGAAGCGGAGGCAACAAAATCGGATGTTTAACTTCTGCTTCCTGTGAGTCCTGAAGTCACCCACTGACACAAAACCGTCCTTTCCTGTCGAGAAAAGGATGACGCACTTTCAGATCTAAATTGCGATTCAGCTGTAGTTCCTTCTCAAGCTGATTGATTTCTTCTGAATAGTCATCCTCTTGAGCCACCTTGATCCCGTAATTTTCAGCGCTACAAATATCTTCGGCTTTAAGCTGTGGTTATACCCTGATACATTTTTCCGGCTTTTGATGAAACGAAATACCAACGCTGTTATTCGTAATACTCTTGTGAGGCTTGAGTAACGTTCGAGTTCCAAACTTGGCAACAATGTTCTCACATGTAAAACTTGTACGACGACTTTTGCTTTCGGTAAATCTATATCATTACTATGTAAGTCTGCCTCAAGGGTGTGCATGGGCCATGCATCTTCCATTTCTGTCAGCCGCGGTGGTCCTTTCCAACGTTTGTCTTGAGAAACTGCAGCGGAGCTCCACGTGTAAGGTAATCGCAGGATTATCAGTCCCAGAACCATGTCCCCTTGGCTCTTCTTCGAACAGCCTTGAATTTCTGCCACCCTATTCTCGACGAATGGCTTCCATTACTTCGGAGAACCTTTTATCCAGTGCAGTGTGACCTTGCAATCCGTCCAAAAGAATGTGTCTAACGTGCACTTCTCAAAGGCAGTCTTCAGAAATTTCGCTAACCTTGTACCGACCCAAGCGCCAAGCAGCCCCAGTCTTGGCAAAGTCACTTTCTGCGTAGGCGCCACTCGTGACATCGCCATTATGAGGTGGCTATGAGCGCAATTTTCTTGGTCAAGGAATTTAAATATGCACAAGATGCCCTCTGAATGCCCTCAGCATCACAAAATATATGAAGCTGCATGGAGTTACTTTACAGCCCAGTATTTACCCAACGTGGGATAGTGGTAGAAGTAAGGTGCCGCAGATTTGAGCATCAGTTTTGCCACTGTAAAGTAGGTCCGAAGGCAAATCTGCGTCTCAATCTGCTTGTGTCTGCCACAACACCTGAAAAAATATCTTGGCTTGAATGCTGAATGGGGGGCTATTATTCCGAGCGGGTCAAATATCATTGATACTGCTTCCTGAACATATCTCTTACACGGCTTTTGATCTTTTTCCAAGAAATATAACGCTGATTTTGCGGCTACTGCCATCTTGTCCATTAGAGGAACCCACAAGAGTCCCAATATCTTGACAGCTCCCAATGGGGCGTTATCTCCTTCAGCCGTGGCAATGAGATCTCTCAGCAGTTTAGAATTTGATGGATGGATGAAAAACTTTATTAAGGTACTTTGGGGCGCGCACTAGCGCGCAGCGGGCCGCTCCCACGCCGGGACAGAGAGGCCGAGCCTCTCCGCCGCGTCGCGGGCCCGTTGGACAGCCCATAACTGGTGTTCGAGGTTGGGACTGTGTAGGACCGCATCCCAACGTGAAGAAGTGTTGCTTTCACCGCCGCGTAACGCGTGACATAGCCAGAGCATGTGAGGTAAATCCGCTAAGTCATTGCATAGTGCACACGCATTTGTTGTCTGAATTTCGGGGTAGATCTTGTGAAGAAGTAGGGGGTTTGGATATGCCCCCGTCTGTAGAAGGCTTAGTGTCAAAGCCTGAGGTCTGTTGAGTTTGCAATGTGGGAGGGGGTAGATCCTCCGAGCCAAGTAAAAGTGATTAGTGATTTCGGTGTACGAGGAAGGAGAGTCCCGATTGTCAGTACCCCCAGCGTTACGCTGCCCGGTAGCTACGCGGTTGATGATGCCTCGCGCAGCTCCGTGTGTCGACTCAATGAGGTTCGGCGGGGCACTCTCCATCTGTCCCATGTGGGCTGGAAACCACATCAATGTGCGTGGCGTGATCCCCTTGCTTCCTAGTATCCCTAGGGCCAGCTCGGATATGGTTCCTTTGGCAAATGCCCTAACAGCTGATATCGAGTCACTGTAGATTGATGTCCTCTTGTCGTCCAATAAGGCCATCACTATTGCAGCCTGTTCTGCGATCTCAGAGGACGTCGTCCGAATCGAGATTGCGTTCGTTATTTGCCTTTCATGATCTACGCTAACTACAGCGAAGGCCTGTCCGTCGGCGTAGCGCGCTGCGTCTACGAAACTGTTCGCCGAAGCCCGTTCACGAGCCTGACTACCGTCGATAGCAGAGAGGGTCCTGGATAGACCAATCAGCAACCTTCCCCACGCGCGATGTGAGCGAAATTGGGCGGAGGTTATCGAGGCTGGGCGGCTTGCCTGGCTTGGGGATGAGAATGGTGTTGGCCGATTTCCACATTTCCGGGACTTTACCACTGCGCCATACTTGGTTAATGATGTCCGTTAGGTATTCGATAGACTTCTCGTCCAGGTTCCGTAGAGCTTTGTTTGTGATCTTGTCCGGACCCGGAGCCGATCTGCCGTTGAGGGCGTGGAGCGCCTGCCTGATCTCCTCAATCCCGAATTCTGCGTCGAGCTCAGGGTTCTCGGAGCCTTCGTAGTCAGGGGAAGGTGGTGTAGTGCCCGATGCGACTGATAGGTACATCTTCACGAGTTTGGATAAAATTTCCTTGCTCGAATATTCTCGCTTGGCTTTGTGTAGAGTGCGCTGTCCATCATTGCCACTGGGAGGTCGGTACAAACCTCTTTGGTGGTAGCTTTGATGTCGTGTCTAACCTGTACAACCCATTGTTCGAGGCTAGGCTTGTCCTCATTCTCCGTTCCCTCTTCCCTAATTTTGCGAAATTTGTCCCAGTCTGCGTACTGGAACATGCGCTGTCTCTTCTGCTCGACTTGGAGGTGCGTGGCCAAGATATAATGGTCGCTACCAAAGACTACCCCGAGGTTCGTCCACTTGACCGCTGCAATGCTCCTGACAAAGGTGAGATCTGGTGTCGTGTCACGGCTCGACGATGTTCCGCATCTGGTGGGGAACGCTGGGTCCATGACTAGCATCAAGTTTAGGTTTATAGCCTCACACCAGGGGTCCTCCCCCTTGTTAGTGTTATATGGGTAGCCCCAGGTGTCGTACGGCGCGTTGAAGTCACCAGCTATGATCAAAGGGGAGTCGCGCGCTAGTTGCGTGAATTTGATGACCATTTTCTTAGTCGCATTCTAGCGTCTTCCAATATAGCATTTGATTATCTGTATACTTTTTGGGCTGAGTCCTCACTATCTGCCCCTATAAGAAGGTCATCAACTTAGAAAGAAGCAGCAAGCAACTTGGCCGTTTCTTCTGTTTGATCCTTTACTCCCTTCAGGTGGCGAAGTGTGGCGTTGAGTAGGAATGGGCTTGCTACTGTTCCAAAAGGCACCCTCATCATGCGCCATTCCTCTATTTTAGTATCGTGTTTTCTCTTAGAGGGTACATTCTTGAGCCATAGTAATCACAACGGATATCTGTCTTCCATTTTTACGCTAATCTTGAGAAAAGTTTTCTCAATGTGAGCCGTCAGAGCAATACGGGTCATACGAAAACGTATGAGAAGAGTAACCAAGTCGGCTAGTAGCTTAGGTCCTTTCTCGAGATGGTCATTGAGGGACGAAGAATCAGGATCGTGAGCGGATGCGTCAAAAACTACTCTTACTCGAGTCGTTGTCAACTCGCTTCGCACAACAACGTGATGCGGCATGTAGTAGAGCTTAGAGGGTTGCGCATCAATTTGGCTAGGTACTCTCTCAGCGTGACCCGTCTTGATATAGATCCTGATGGTGGTATCATATTCTACGACAAACTCTGGATTGTTCTTCATTTTCTTTCCAAGACACATCAGTCGCTTCCGTGCTTGGAATCGGTTATCTTCTAGTTGTCTACAGCTTTCTTTCCATGGAAGGACTACTTGGTAGCGACCGTTGACGAAGGCGATATCGTGTTAAAATTTTTCTAGCACCATATTAGGTTCCTTATTTGGAGTGTTGTCCACTGGCACAATCCCGATGCTCACTCCCAGAACCTACGAAGAATATCGTCGATAGAGTCGGTAGATGCACTTACTCGCAATACGCATGCGTTGAGTGCTGCTTCCAAAGAGGTGTTAAACGAAAGTGGTCCTTGTAACATCCAGCCAAATGCAGATCCCAGAGCCGCCAAGTCCGCCTGGCAGTGGTATCGTTTCATTTCTCCGGACACGAATTGCCAGAGCTGGTCAGCAGCAATTAAAAGGCCAATACCAGGAACAGCAGCCATGCCCGGTAACAAGAGCTTATCTGCAAGAAGGTATCCGTCACTTTCAGTTGTTCTTACAAAGTCATGCTCGAGTGTCACTTGAACAACATCCTTGCAGACGAACGGTACTTCAATGGTCTGTACCAGCTACTCCCGATTGTCATACTGACTTAGAAGTTTTATTTCGACAAGGCAATGTTGTATGATAACCGAGTTTGTCTGTCAAAAAACATTTAGCGGTAAATTAACAGATCCAAGTTCTTTCAAGCCAAGTGCCTTGGATACGTCTTCACGAATAAACGTGCGCTCACTTCCGCTGTCTACATTTCCACGAATGTAGGCCCTTTGCTTTTTTCCTATGATTCATGCCTGAAATGTCTGCAATAAAGCCTCACCATCCACGTACGAACGAGAGCTGGTATGAAGACTGTTCGTGGTACGGGACTTTCTTGTTCCGTCTTCTTAGGTTTCCACTTGGGATCGCACATTGAGGAGACGTGTCTTGCTCGCGTTGTTGCGCACTTTTGGATAACAGTCTTTGGCAAGATGTCCTCTCACGGTGCATCGATAACATCAGTTCCTTTTAGCCAATTCTTTCAACTTTTCTTCATGGCTGATACTGCTTTCACAAACTGAAGTTGAGTGCTTTGAAGATCCACAGAAGAGACAGTCCTTATCTCTAACTTTCGAGGAAGATTGTAGGACAGCTGCTGTTGGTAACGTGGAGTGCAAGTTTCTTCTCTCTATAGGTGATTTAGCGCATTTCTTTCCTTTAAAGTCATGAACTCCACTTCTTTTTCGGCTTTCAACTTCCACGCGAAGATAGGTCAAGGGTTCTTGCAACTCCTCATCGGCTGTCGCTGTCGTGGAGTCTTGCTGTTGTATAGGGCCTGAACCGTCGATAGCAGATGGTGATGACTTTGAACTGCGTTCTTTTTGGTAATAGCCAATGACAATGTTTGCTCGCAATGCCTTCAACAGAATGTCCGTCATCATAGTTGCGTAGCTGGCAGGACTGACGTTTAGACCTTTCAGGCCACTTACATTATAGATTTCGTCCAGAAACGATCATCAGTACAAGACCGACGTGCCATGTTGCCGCACCAACCCTCATTTCAATTCCTTCATTCCCACAGCAAGCAGCGACTGCAACCACCGTCCGGCTTCCTTTTCAATAGACAACGCCAACGAATTTAAAAAAGCCCTTGTTAACAGCTAGTTGTAACTGTACTATGCTGCTAAAATGTATATTATTTCTTTTTGTTTTGATACCACCCACTCCTCTCTAGAATACCCCGGCCCTGAGAAAGGAATTAATGAAATGGGTGCCTCAATGTTCTCCTCGCCCGCCACTCAGATGCCGAGGAGGACATCGAGGCACCCTTTAAATGAGACAATCGCAGCGTCCCCTGACATTTACAAGGAACAATAAAGTCAGGAGACCCGGTCACGTAGTTTATTATTGCGATACCAATTATATGACACTCGAAGTGCATTTCTGCCGTCGGCGTCGCCGCCGTCGTGAGGTTCGGCATAAGATCGTTGGCGCGCGCCGTATGTGGCATGTGCGAGTGAAAGCGTGAGAGGGTGAGCCAGCGATCGCGGCTCAATCTCAAGCACGCAAGGGAAGAAAGTGGGGAGGAAGCGCGCCGTCTTCCGTCGCGCGCAAGGCTCCAGGGAAGAGTAGGGAGGAGGGGGGTTCTACTCCAGGCGGCCCGGGTGACCGCGCGTGCTCGCCCGGGTTGTTGTACCTTGAAAGCCATCTGCGATGGGAACAGTCCGCCGCGCGCTGTGTCTTCGTGGCTTAGGTTGCGCTGGTGTGAGACGAACCACGAAGATCAATTTGCTCGCTGCTGCTGCCGCCCTTCCTCGCTCCAGCGTTTTGACAGCGAGTTTCCGCGGTCATCGAGCAAGGTGTGTTCATCTTTGCTTGTGCGCGCGTGACAGCATACTTGTTAATTTAGTTAGTAGGCCTATGTTTACAAGCTTATACGGCTGATAAAACTGCTAGCCCTACTTCGTATGTCAACTAATTTTCTATCGCAATCCATGCTTCGCCTTTAGGGTGAAACTGCGACTTTTTGGCCCACGTTTCATATGCGCCCAAACTGTGGTAACCGATTGTGTGCGTTCTGCACATTGCGTGTATTCATTTCATTCGGCCATGACAAGCTCGCTCAGCTCGTCTGCAGACACATACCGGTCGTATGGGGTACTTTGCGTAGCGCCAAATCCACCAATGCAGCGGCAGCAAATCCGGCCAGAAGTAGTGGTCGATGCGCAGCGGAAAGAACCGGTTTCGACCCAGGGCGTCACGCGTGTCGCTGACGGGGACACCGGCGCGCGTCAGGCAGCGGCCCAGCTCGGCGTCTTCGCTGCCCGCCGCGTCGGCTCGGCACTGGCCCTGCATCATGCCCAGCTCGACGAGGCGCCTCAGGGCCTCGCGGCTCAGCACGTAGCCTGCGCCGCCACTCATGTAGCCCGTGGGCACGAGCACCCGGAACGGATAGCCGAAGTAGAGCGGCTGCGACGGGTCCTTGCCCAATAGGAAGAACCTGCGACAACGAATTTCGCTATAACGAGACCTTCTTTTCTGGCAGCTTCGTGTGCTCTCATTAAAGCGACACATTTTGATTTTAATATACAGCAATGACATTCCCAGTAATGCGACTTTTACTATTCGAAAATTCGCGGATGATGCGTTATTTATAGACAAATTTCTAACCCCCAAGACTTGCGCAAAATGGCGTAGCGATTGGCATATGGAAATAAATGTATTCTGAATGTACAGGTCGTTTCCGAAAGAAATTAAGGTAGCGCCAAGGCAACATCTCAGCAGCTCGAAGAATTTTTCTTTGGACACACCGCATTTAGAAGCCGGGTATATCTGTACACGCTCTTAATTGCGTAGCTCCTGTCCTCTGTGAAAGTTTTCTCGCCAGCTTTGTCCGTCAACTCAAATGTCAGTTCGACGCAGCCGAACTAGTAAACTCGCAAGAAATAACAGTTAGTTCTCAAAGAAAGCTATAAGCAACGTTCCTACCACGTCACTGATTTTAGTATAATTTTGAAGAACAAGAAGCAGAACGGTGAGAGACAGACCTGTTCTAGTAGCCTCAGGCAGACTATAGCACCAGCAGCTTCCGTCCCGTCTGCGCTGCTCTTCCGACTACGTCTGCTATCGGCCCGGAACGGTTCTAGGATTCGCAACAAGCGCAGTCGCGCTCACAAGTTCGGAGACCATGCGAGCCTGCGGCATTGTGCATGCGCGCGCCGTCTGACGGCGCGGTGCATGGTGTTGAGAGTATCGCGCTGCGCATGCAGGTCCATCCTATGCTTGCTCGCTCGCTGCGCACTAGCGCAAATTGCGATCGTTGCCGCCAGCAGTGCTGATGGCGAAGCAGCGGCGCGGCATCCTGGATCCCCTTGGTCCGATCTCAGCCATATTTTCCAACAACGGAAGCGCCTGCTTTCCCCACTAGTGCTTCTGCCACGGCTGTCTGGGTGTCTGGGCGATACACACCATTAGCGCTTTCAGTGAAGCGGGACGTTCCCGCCATAGACTCCTATCGTCAGCAGAATGTCACGATGGAAAAAAACGCTACTCACAGCTGCTCTTTCACACTGCTATGCTCAAATATTTCCACTCCACTACGTTATTGCGTCTCCCTATTCGCGGACGCTGACGTTGTTTGAAGAGTCATACACTGGGAAATATCATAAGAAGCCAACAAACACTGACACCAAGGGCAACATAGGGGAAATTACTTGTGCTTAATAGGTGAAATAAAGAAACGATAAATTAACGATAAATCTTGCATTCATCTATCGTTTCTTTATTTCGTTTATTAAGCACAAGTAATTCCCCTATGTTGTCCTTGGTGTCAGTGTTTGTTGGCTTCTTGTGATATGACTAATAAAAATCGGGCCCCTCAATTAACCTCCTTTATTCTCGTTCATTACACTGAAAAGATATACAAGTGCATTTTGCGTATTGCCGCTCAGTCTTCTGCAAGCATGCCAACACGAGTGCAAGCGAATAGTCGAGTTATTTCCCGAGGGCTGTAATCTGCCAGAGAAATCACGGAAATCCGTCAACAGAGCGATCCAGGCCCATCGAAGAGAAGATGGTCGCCTTGTGGATGCGGAAAGGAGTGGAAGGCTAAAGATCACGCAGCAGAAAACTCATCTATTAATTGTAGCAGCAGTAGAAGTTGTGCCATTCATAAGTGCCAAAGACATCCGCGAGCAACTGAACCTGTCTTTTTCTCGCGCCACCATCAGGCGCCCGCTGAATGAAGCAGGACTAGAAAATCGCGTGGCCTCACAAGAACCGCACCTCACGGACTGCAAGAGGTGCCTCTGTGTCTCGAATTTGCCCGCGCTAAGAAAAATTGGGCCGCTTGAAGAGTGGCCAGAAGTGGTCTTCAGCGACGAGTCTACTTCTTCAAGCAAGTGGGGCTACCAGCGACTTGTCTGGTGGCCGTTTAGTTCCACGTACACAAGATACCGCGTTCTCATTAGCGGGAATGTTAAGTCCAACGAGCTGATGCACCTATTTAATCTAACCATAGTCGATGCGCCTGTTTCCTTAAACACTTATCCGTGTTAACATTTTACTGGGTTATCTACTTCAGCAGCGGTATCAGTGAGCAAACAATGAAAATTATATTTAACAGGACTTTGTCTCGACCATTGTTTCCAGGCATGCCTGTTCTTAGATGTTTGTAGCTAGGAAGTTTATTTAATTTTCTTTGCTTTACGCAATATTGGCATTTTTGTCTTATTCTTGTAAGTGCGCATGAAACAGTGTTGTGGTTCGTAGATGTGAACTACGAGCCCTTGAGTGCACAATAATTTTTCGTTTCTGAAAAGCCATTCCGTCCAGGCATTTATTCATTTTTTTACTGCTGTTAAAGATGGCTTTTGTAGGTTCGCCAAGTCGCAAATAAGTGCACCAGCGCAAATCACAGAAAATTTTACTAAGAAATTGGCGATATTTTTCGTGTTTTTCTCCTAAGGTACCTCCCTCACTACACCCAGAGCATCTTCTCGAGTGGCCCATGTGTCTTCAACGTGTGGGGTGCCATGACGAAATTAGAGCTTGTTCCTCTTATACGAATTCAAGGTCCAGTTACTTCAGCCGCTTGCTGCGACGTGCTTCCGCACTTCTTTCTCCCTTACGTTCACGACAGACCCTTCGAAGACGGCATGTATTCCTTTCAGCATGACCGCAGTCCTATGTACTCTGCGCGTTCGGTGACCAAAGCTCTCAAAGAACACGTCATCCACACGTTGCAGTGGCCTCCTGTAGGAGCGGATATGAACACCATAGAAGACATCTGCAGCATCATAAAGAGCCGGCTCGCTGCTCACAAGCTCAGTAGCACAACGGCGGACGTCTTGTGGACAGCCGCGAACGCCGAATGGGAGGCCCTCCGCTCATGTCAGCAGGTGGTGAAGTGCCCCTACGACTCCATGCCAGGACGCATTCAACTTGCCGTTGCCACCGAGGGCGATATGATAAAATGGCGAAAAGGAAAAGCAAGAAGAACCCATTTCCTTGTAGCTGCGAAAATGGTAATTTCTTGGTTCGGAATAAAAAGATTATCATTTTTAGTTACCCTGTCCGCAACTTTTCATGTGGATTTCATGCCATGCTTGTAATTGCTCGCGCTGCGGGATAATGGCAGTAAATAGCGCTTTCTGATCGCTGCGTTCCGCTAGCGAGAGCGGTTTGTACATGGAGCAACGGCTCTGCAGACAGTGCGAGCTCTGTCTATCATCCAGACAGCCTTGGCAGACACGTGCATAGCAACGAAGCAGTCGTGTATCCTGTCAAGAAGCACGACTAAATGTTCCCTGCCCAGCAGCGGCCAGTACTGGAGTTGAGAGCAGACATTTCTATAATTCGCAAAATGACCGAGCTGGGGCCTTCAACATCGTAGCTTCTGCGCGGCTGCTTCGCCATCAGCACTACTGGTGGCAACGATAGCGAATTAAGATCATCAGCCCACGCTCCGGTGCGCAGCCAGCGAGCAAGTAGGCCAGCGAAATAGGATGAGCGCGCATGCGCACTGTGACAATCTCAACACCAGGCATCGAGCCGTCAGACGGCGCGCGCATGCACACGGCCACGGGTTCGCAAGGTCTCCAAACTTATGAGCGCGACTGTACCTTCACGAATCGCGTGTTTGGGTCGTTTTATTCCAATACCAATTACACCGACACTGGAGTCGGCTTGTACCTTCGGCGTTGGCGCCACAGTGCTGTCCTGCTACCGACGGTGCTTGCGCGGCCCGCCCGTGAGGGGTTTCTGAGAGGCGAAAGCGGGGTTGGCTGCAAAAGCGACAAAGCCAAGTGGACGCAGCGCCACACCTTCGCTCAGTCGGCTCTCCGCCCGTCACACCAGCATTCTGACTTCGGCTGCTGGCATGAGCGCCGCTAAAAAATTAAATTCTGGGATTTTACGTGGCAAAACCACGATACCACGCCACAAACACATGTTCATAATTCCCGCAGAGGTGCCTGCTTTAGGAGGCATTTGGTGTGTTGCCACGCCACATACCCAAGTACCTGAAGGTCGATCCCTCCCGTGTGCAGCCGTGCGCGGCTTAACCGTGTATGGGAAAAGCGCAATACTGACGGTTGAGCCGATGCTGGGTGTTTGGACGTCTAAGGCCCCCGGGCGGAGGCAACACACCTCTTCGGCCTCTGCTTCATATAGACGGCCCCTCCAGAGCGACCCACCCGGACGAAATCGGCAGTCGCCTTTTCCTGTCCTCCTCTTCAATCTTCGTCTGTCTCTCTAGACTTTTCATCTTTCCTGTCTTCTTTTCCCTTCTTCGTACTTCCGAATTTCCTGGCGGCAGGGGTTAACCGTGTGTCATATGTCCAGTCTCGGGTATATACATTACTTATAGTGGTGTTGCATAGCTCACGTCTGCAGGTTTCTCGGAACCTACAGGGCCCGGTGGTGGCTGGCTACCACCGCCACCGAATTTTGAAACCGTCTTATGGCAGAAGCGTTCCCCCGGCTTCCAGATCGGCCTCTGAAAAGATGTCGCACTGATGCACCTTTTCAATTTACCCTCCGAACCAACCTAGACAACCTCCCACCTTACCACATCTTGCACAGCGAAAGATAAACACAAGTGCGTAATCTAGCCCCTTTCGTGGTGGCGAAATGCCTCGTAGAAAAAAATTGGCAAGGAATACAAAGCCTCGAAAATTACCAGCACAGACCTGTTAATAAGATTCAGGAACAAAAAACAAGTGCAAAGGCTGTCCGAACTCACCAGTATATTACTTATAGTGGTGTTGCATAGCTCGCGTCTGCAGGTTTCTCGGAACCTACAGGGCCCGGTGGTGGCTGGCTACCACCGCCACCGAATTTTGAAACCGTCTTATGGCAGAAGCGTTCCCCCGGCTTCCAGATCGGCCTCTGAAAAGATGTCGCACTGATGCACCTTTTCAATTTACCCTCCGAACCAACCTAGACAACCTCCCACCTTAACACATCTTGCACAGCGAAAGATAAACACAAGTGCGTAATCTAGCCCCTTTCGTGGTGGCGAAATGCCTCGTATAAAAAAATTGGCAAGGAATACAAAGCCTCGAAAATTACCAGCGCAAACCTGTTAATAAGATTCAGGAACAAAAAACAAGTGCAAAGGCTGTCCGAACTCACCAGTATATTACTTATAGTGGTGTTGCATAGCTCGCGTCTGCAGGTTTCTCGGAACCTACAGGGCCCGGTGGTGGCTGGCTACCACCGCCACCGAATTTTGAAACCGTCTTATGGCAGAAGCGTTCCCCCGACTTCCATATCGGCCTCTGAAAAGATGTCGCACCGATGCACCTTTTCAATTTACCCTCCGAACCAACCTAGACAACCTCCCACCTTACCACATCTTGCACAGCGAAAGATAAACACAAGTGCGTAATCTAGCCCCTTTCGTGGTGGCGAAATGCCTCGTAGAAAAAAATTGGCAAGGAATACAAAGCCTCGAAAATTACCAGCGCAGACCTGTTAATAAGATTCAGGAACAAAAAACAAGTGCAAAGGCTGTCCGAACTCACCAGTATATTACTTATAGTGGTGTTGCATAGCTCGCGTCTGCAGGTTTCTCGGAACCTACAGGGCCCGGTGGTGGCTGGCTACCACCGCCACCGAATTTTGAAACCGTCTTATGGCAGAAGCGTTCCCCCGGCTTCCAGATCGGCCTCTGAAAAGATGTCGCACTGATGCACCTTTTCAATTTACCCTCCGAACCAACCTAGACAACCTCCCACCTTACCACATCTTGCACAGCGAAAGATAAACACAAGTGCGTAATCTAGCCCCTTTCGTGGTGGCGAAATGCCTCGTAGAAAAAAAATGGCAAAGAATACAAAGCCTCGAAAATTACCAGCGCAGACCTGTTAATAGGATTCAGGAACAAAGAACAAGTGCAAAGGCTGTCCGAACTCGCCAGTATTGATAAAATCAAAGTCACGATTTCTCCACATTGCTCATTAAACATTTGCAGGGACGTCATCTCACAGGGAGATTTTCTAGCTTGAGTGATGAGAAACTTATCGAGGGGTTCCAAGAACAAAATGAGAACAAAGTTCAAAGAAGTACAATCCGAAGAAACGACGGACAACTCCCAACCAAGCATGTGATTCTTACATTTGGTACTAGCATTCTCCCCACCTTTCTTGACGCATGATATCTGAAGATGATGTCAGACCATACATACGGAACCCAAGGCGGTATTTCAAGTGTCAGAGGTATGGCCATGCATCACAATCATGTAGAGGCAAAGAACCATGCGCGAAATGCAGTGCCAGCGACCATCCATTTGAAAACTGTAACGCTCCCCCACGCTGTGTAAACTGCAAAGGGGATTATCCAGCATATTCACGATCATGTCCCGCTTGTAAGAAGGAGAAGGAGGATATTCACGATCATGTCCCGGTTGTAAGAAGGAGGTGATTACTCTCACTGTAAAAGAGAAGATTTCATTTTTCGAAGCAAAGAAGAGCCTTTCACTCTTATCTCAAATAAGCTATGCCGATGGGTTGCGGCAGGGGGCCGCACCCATGTAGGAGTCTACAGAGGTCACAGTCAGTGGTCCCGTAGAAACTACATCCTCCCCTTGGTGGCAGCAGCCAGTGCTGCTCCAAGAGGACCCGCAGACAGCTGTTCCGCATGTTCCAAGACTAAACAAGCGCCAAGGCCCGAGACGCGTGTCTCGGCGTCTGGCTCTCGATCATGCAGTGCGTCAGAGAAGGCGATGGAGGTCTGTAGTGAAACTCCGGTGTCATTGACGCCAAAGGAACAGCGTTCTCCTGAGCGCTCTCAGAAGGACAAGCTCCTTGCAACTGCGCCGAAAAAGGGGCAGATGACGTGAATCGTTATCGTGCAGTGTGCGGGGGGTCTCTCAAGGTTGATTAGGGGAAGGATGAGAATGAAGAGGTAAGCGAGTCAATCGGCACCCCCTGTGATGTTGATGCTAGGATGAAGAAAATGGACGCTTTCCAGGAAGAGCTCGTCAAACAAGTAGAAGAGTTCAAAATGAGCTAAATATGGAGCTTAATGCACGGGAAGCAGTGAAAGAAAGACTTCAAGCAGCCAAGTAAAAGCTGAACAGGGTCGCTATTGTGAACGAGAATGGTCGTGACAATGGAACGCAGTCCCCCGACGTGACAGGAGTGGGAGTGTCAGCAAAGCACGTGGAATGCGTGCCACGTGGTGAGGGGTTAGCTGGAAAAAGCGGCACCTACACTGAGGCCGCCACACACAAAAAGCAGGATCGCAGGGGTCAGTGCACCTTGTCGAATCCTATTCACCCGGAAAAGGACAAAGGGAAGCAGGGAGAGGTAGGAGAGAGAGAAATGATGATTACCTCCGGCGATTCAAGCCTCGCTAGGTGCTCAGAAGCAATTGTGGAGGGGGTGAAATGCGATAAAAGAGTGACGGTAGGGACATTTCCAGGGCAGACAATGGGTTCTGTCATAGAGCGAGAAAAAGAAAAGCTCGTGGAAAATGCCCACTTGCGCAACTTTGTTAGAGTAGCAGGTGGGCTAAATGACGTCCTAAACAAGAAAAGAGCAGGACTAGCCCAGCGCTTGGTGAAGGGAATGGACGACTTGCGCGAACTATCCCCTCAGGTGCAGATCGCGGTGTGCACGGTGCCGGAGGTGCCTGTACCTGACAGTCACGTACAATGAGCCGCAGTGCCTGCTAATGAGGCGATATGGAAAATGACCAGACAGAAAGGTGTCGAGGTTGTCGAAGTAAACAGGGAGTTGAGAAGGTGTGGTGGTTTTGAACGAGACGGCATCGATTTCAATTAAAGGCTTCCGCAAGAAGTGGGCTGGCGACTTGCTGGTCACGCTTTTGCTTTTTTAGGGGGCCCACGGGTGCTCAGGAGGCCAGAGTAGATAGTAATCAAGAAGGTCCCCTAAGGGAACCTCAGTATAGCATCGGCGTCAATATTTGAAAAAGTAGGAAAGCAAAAAAGAGAGCTCGCCATGCAATAGGCTACATAAACATGGAGGGTGGCAGAAGAAAGGAAAAGTGGGCAGAGATTGAGGAGCAGTTAAATATAGAAATATTAGGAGTGTATGCGCTTACAGAAACGCATCTTAGAGACTCGGAAGAGCCGCCAGTGATTGAGAATTATGTATGGGAAGGATGCAACAGAACTAAGTCGGAAGGAAAGGGAGGGAAAGTCGGAATGCTCATCCATCAGGTAGCCAAATGGAAAAGGGTAAATTCAAAATGTCAAGACCATCGTTAGTTATCAGGTAGAATGAGTGGTAAAAAAAGTTCGCTGGCCATTACGTATTTGAGGACTGGATCTAATTGCACAGAGAAGAATAAAGAGTTAGTGGAATGCATAAGTATACTTAATATACATACATAAGTACATAAGTATACAGAATATATATAGGTATACATACATATGTATACATATGTATATAATATATATATATATATATATATATATATATATATATATATTGTTACGTGAAGCTGAAGCCGAATACTATTTACAATTTATTTACAGGTAAGCTCACGGAGGCCAAAATGGCGACGCTATATCAAACCGGCACACACGTCGTCTTCGTCCTCCTCAGTGCAGCCACACTCTGGCGGCTGTTCCGTAGCATCACCCCCGGCTGTAGAAGCACCGTCCCGGTGCTTAATCTACACATCCGCGGTGAAAGGTGTGTGGTAGGGTTTTAGTCTTGCCACGTGAACGATGTCACTTGCAGCTGATGATGACGCTGAGAGATCGGCGGGGATGATTTCATACGTGACATCGGTCACTTGGCGTACTACACGGTAAGGGCCTGTGTAGCACGACAGCAGCTTTTCGGAAAGGCCCACACGGCGAACGGGTGACCAGAGAAGCACCAGAGAACCCGGAGAAAAGTGCACGTCACGATGGTGGCAATCATAGAGGCATCTCTGATGCTCCTGTGAGGCCTCGAGACGGGTGCGGGCGAGCTGGCGCGCGTGGTCGGCGTGTGCGATCGCGTCGCGGGCGTATTCAGTGGCGGAACGTGTGGCCGAGGGCAGCAAAGTGTCCAAGGGCAACACGGGTTCTCGGCCATATAGGAGATAGAATGGTGAATAACCGGCGGTGTCGTGACGCGATGAATCATACGCGAACGTCACATATGGTAAGTGAAGATCCCAGTCGTGGTGGTCGGCCGCAACGTACTTGGAAAGCATGTCGGTGATGGTTCGATTGAGGCGCTCCGTGAGGCCGTTGGTCTGGGGGTGGTAGGACGTGCTGAACTTGTGCTTTGTCGAGCAGGAGCGGAGTATGTCCTCGACGACTGCCGACAGAAAGCTGCGGCCACGGTCAGTGAGTAATTGGCGCGGAGCACCGTGCACTAAAATGATGTCATAGAGCAGAAAGTCAGCAACGTCAGTAGCGCAACTTGTCGGGAGGGCTCTGGTGATTGCGTACCGCGTAGCATAATCGGTAGCGACGGCGACCCATTTATTTCCGCAGCCCGAGAGAGGAAACGGTCCAAGCAGGTCTAGACCAACACGGAAAAAGGGTTCCCGTGGGATGTCGATCGGCTGGAGATATCCAGCTGGAGGTGTGGAGGGCTTCTTCCGGCGCTGACAGGCCTCACAAGCGGCAACGTAGCGCCGCACGGAGCGGGCGAGACCCGGCCAAAAGAATCGACGGCGTACACGGTCGTATGTGCGTGAGACGCCCAAGTGTCCAGCTAAGGGAGCATCGTGAAGTTTCTGGAGGACAGTCGAACGCAGGTGCGATGGAATGACGAGCAGAAGGTCAAGGCCGTGTGGATCGAGATTACGGCGGTATAATGTCCCCTCATTAAGGAGAAACATCCGGAGAGAGGCGTCGCCAGGAGTTGACTCCAGACGGTCGATGAGGGCGCGTAATGAAGGATCGCGCCGTTGCTCGTTGCCGATTTGAAGCAACTGGGACACAGAGAAAACGCAAGCGATGGCGTCCGCATCAGCCGGTTTGTCGACGGGGTAGCGGGACAAACAATCGGCATCCTGGTGCAAGCGTCCCGTCTTATATACCACGGGGAAGGTATATTCTTGCAGGCGTAACGCCCAGCGAGCGAGTCGTCCCGTGGGGTCCTTGAGCGAGGATAGCCAGCAGAGAGCGTGGTGATCAGTGATGACACAGAAGGGGCGTCCGTACAAGTATGGACGAAATTTCGCAACAGCCCACACAATAGCGAGGCACTCGCGCTCTGTGATTGAATAATTGCGCTCGGCGGGTGATAGAAGTCGGCTGGCGTAGGCTATAACGCGAAGGGGTAACAAATGCAGTCTTTTCTCGGTCCATGTCATCGACGGATATCTGCCAGTAGCCGGACCGTAAGTCGATAGAAGAAAAATAGGTGGCACCGTACAGGCAGTCGAGAGCGTCATCAATACGTGGCAAAGGGTACACGTCCTTTTTTGTGATTTTGTTCAGGTGGCGATAATCTACACAAAAGCGCCACGTTCCATCCTTCTTTTTGACAAGTACGACGGGAGATACCCAGGGACTACAGGAAGGCTCGATAAGGTCCTTTGCAAGCATCTTTGTGACTTCCTGTTGGATAACAGCTCGTTCTGACGCAGAAACACGGTATGGACGTCGGTGAATAGGGTTCGCATCGCCAGTATTTATGCGATGGGTCACGATGGACGTTTGACCTAAGGGTCTGTTGTCAAAGTCAAAAATGTCGCGATAGCCTTCAAGAACGCGGCAAAGAGCTTCAGCTTGAGCAGGTGTAAGGTCAGAGGAGACCATCTTCTTAATGTCGACATCAGTACCGTGCGATGACGTCACGGTATGGGCTGAGCTGTAACGATCTTCCACTGTGAATGGCTCGACCTCATCATCCTGCAAAGCGCGAATTATAGCCAAGGAGATCCCCTGAGGCAGAACATGCGAATTGACAAGTGGAAGGCAGGTGCGGTTGCCAGTAATTTTCAGCAGAGTGTGCGGAACGTAACACCATGTGTAAGCATAACGGCCGGAATTGGTGCGGCCACGTAATTGCCGTCAGGTACAGCTGGAGAGGACAACAAGTCGACGTGGGTCACAGAGTGAGGTGGTAGGCGAATAAAATCTATGTAGCTCAGATGGCTTGGAGGCGGGTACACAGGGTCGGCAAGGAGAGGCAAGTCAAGGCGAAGTGAGCCGGCGGAACAGTCAATGAGGGCAAAATGATGGGCAAGAAAATCCAGACCGAGAATGAGTTCGTGAGGGCAATGCTCGATGACGGTGAAGAGAACGATGGTTTGTCTCTCAGCAATGGTGAGTCGGGCAGAACACATGCCAACAATAGCGGCAGTCCCTCCGTCGGCGACTTGTACAACTCGGTTCGGGGCAGGCGTCAGAACTTTCTTGAGCCGACGGCGAAGAGCAGCACTCATAATGGACACATGCGCCCCGGTGTCAATCAATGCGCACACAGGAACATTGTCGACGAGAACGTGCAAAAGATTCTTGTGCATGGGTAAGGTGCAGCGAGGATTTTGTGCCAATGTCGTCAATGCAGCTTCACCTCCAGAAGCTGCACTGTCTAGTTTTCCGGTCGGGGGTGCAGCGAGTAGGTCGGAGAAGGAGCACGGCGTGACGGGGGCGAGCGAGATTGGCGGCGGGAGGGAGAAGGCGAGCGGGAGTAGCGGGGTCGTGGCAAAGGTGTCGCAGGGTCAGATGATGGAGCGGGCATAGAAGGGGCGAAGGAAAAGGATGCGGTATAGGGGCGAGGGGGGTAATCATGATAATAGCGCGTCGGAGACGTCCAGCGACTGCCGCAGTGGCGAGCGACATGTCCAATGCGTCGGCAGTTAAGACAAATCGCCTTGTCGTCCACGGTTCGCCATTCCGAGGGGTTGCGCTGTCCATAAGAGGAGTAAGAAGAGCGCGGTGGGGACGTGCGTGGAGACAAAGGTTCCGAGCGTACGGGACGAATGGATTGCACGCCGACGTTGGACCTGGAGCTCCGTCGATGGAGCTCCGTCGAGGTAGAAAAGTACGTTGGCAAGCATAACAGTCGGATCCCACCTGTGACTGGTGCTGACACGTTCGTATAAGCGGAGCCAGTCGTCAACATCAGGATTGCCGACTCCGTTGAAAACACCAGTATCCCGAGGTGGGGAAACGGCGACGTAGGTCGGGGCTGCAGGCGGAGACGCTTGCGCAGATGAAGTGCCGCCAGCAGGAGCCGAAGTTGCATTGTCGCTGTTGCGACCGCTGCGAAGCTACATGACGGGTACGGGGAACGTCCACCTCCACCAAATTAATTTACGTGAAGCTGAAGCCGAACACTATTTACAATTTATTTACAGGTAAGCTCACGGAGGCCAAAATGGCGACGCTATATCAAACCGGCACACACGTCGTCTTCGTCCTCCTCAGTGCAGCCACACTGTGGCGGCTGTTCCGTAGCAATATATATATATATATATATATATATATATATATATATATATATATATATATATATATATATATATATATATATATATATATATATATATATATATAGTATACATACGTATGCATAAGTAAACTATGTATTCGCCGCATGAGTCAGTATTTAAAGAGACTTCTTAAGGAATCAAAAGAGAGATTCTATAATGGTGGCGCTCACGAAATTTCTTCGCGAGTCACCTGGAAAATTCTGGCGCTATATAAATCCGTCTAAAGTTCTGCACCCAGCTCAGACCGAGCAGAACGCCCATAAGCGGGCCGAAGATTTTAATCTATATTTTTTATCTGTTTACATACGTGACTGGTATACTGCCTCCTTTTGATGTTGAAACTGAAAGACCTCGTATTACTGGTTTACAAATTGACGAGCAAGGTGTTCTAAATCTGCTATTACGTATTGACATTAAGAAAAGCCAAGGTCCAGATCGTATCCCTAATGAGTTTTTATATAGATACGCTGAATGGGTATCTAAATACCTGAACAAAATTTTTCAGTCTTCTATTAGTAGCGGATGCTTTCCAACTGATTGGAAGCGAGCAAAAGTTATACCGGTTCATAAAAGCGGAAATAATTCTGTTAGTAATTATCGCCCGATCTCGCTCACTAGTACAGTTTCGAAGTTATAAATACACATCATATCCAAACACCTGCTCGGCTATCTCGACCAGCATGATATCCTGTATTATCGTCAGCATGGCTTTCGAAAGGGACTGTCCACGATTACCTAACTGATAGAAATAGTTCATGACCTCGCAGAAACAATAGATTCACGTGGTGAAACAGACATTATCTACCTTGACTTTGCGAAAGCATTTGATAACGTTTCGCACCAAAAATTGTTATATAACAGTATTGCGGTCTTTAAAAATCAAATACTCACACAATGGTTTTCTGCGTATATATCCTCTCGTGAACAGTATGTAACTGTTAGAGGTTGTTAGTCCAACATACTTCCCGTTGCTTCTGGTGTACCGCAAGGTAGCGTCTTAGGCCCACTCATATTTTTTGTCTTTATTAATTATTTACAAAGTAACATTGATGTTCCAGTAAGACTTTTTGCTGACGACTGTGTACAGCACCGTAAATACAGTTGATGATCAGATTAAATTAAATGTAAACCTGCAAAGAATAGTGAAATTGTGTAACGACTGGCAGATGGAGTTAAACTTTAAAAAAACTGTTTTCATGTCAGTAACTAGAAAGAAAAATGTTCTTGATTACAATTATCAAATCAACGGTTATATGCTTGAAAGATTCGATCAGTATAAATACCTAGGCATAACATTTACATCAGATCTACGATGGAATACCCACATTGAAATTGTCATTTCCAAAGCTTTTAAAACACTAGGTACCTGCGACACACTATGCACAGCGCTACTCCGGATGTAAAGTGCCTCGCTCACAACAAAACCCTAGTCAGACCGATAATCGGATATGCTATAGTAATATGGGATCCTCACACAGCAACTAATTGTCACAAGCTTGATAGGATTCAGCGACTCGCTGTAAGGTTTATCTTTAATAAATACCGCCGGAACCATTCTTCAACAGATATCTGCCAACAAGCCCAACTACCTATGCTAGAAACCAGAACCAGATATGAAAGACTAAAAACTCTTTACCTCATTATCAATAATTATCTTAAAATAAATAAATCAGATTACTTTGAGATCAAAAGTAATGAAACATCAATGCATCGTCATAGCAAGTTTATCCCATTACCGACTATAAAAAATAATTGTTTCAAGTTTAGTTATTTTCCCCAAACTTGTAGAGACTGGAACTCTCTTCCAGATTCTGCTGTTCGGTCGACATCATTAGCTGAATTTCTACGCCACTTAGATAATTTCATCTATAGCACTAGCATAGGGCGATGAGGTCAGATTGCTGCTGCATAAGATTGCTGTTCTGATTTCTGAGTGATGTATTTTGTTTTGTTTATGTGTGCATTTCACGAGATGATTTTTTTTTCTTTAACTAATGTATAACTATGGTATTCAATATGTTCTGTACTGCTTATTTTGCTGTTCAGTTTCGTTTTTTTTTCACTCCTGTTACAGCCCCTGAATGAGGCTGACAGTATTAATAAACGAAAAATGAAAAATAAGCGCTGATATTAAGGGTTTCCGGAATGGTGCTGAAATTGTCCTATTAGGTGACGTGAATGTCCACATACAGGATTTAGATGGCTATACCAAATACAACGGGAAGTCAATGCTAGACCTTTGTGAGCAACATAACCTTGTTATGGTGAATACAGGGCCTAAGTGTGAAGGGCAGATCACGTGGGAAGTGGAAAACCGGCCATCGACCATTTATTACTGTCTGATGACAAAAGGAATTCATGATAAGTTGAGAGAAATGGTTATTGATGAGGAAGGGTATAGCAGCATAGGGAGTGACCATAAACGCATCATTTTGAAAATGGGATATGTAGTTGGGAAAGAGAGCAAGGAGCGCAAAATGGCCAGTCCAAATTTGGAGGCTAAACAAATAGCAAATATAGTCACTAGAGTCGAGGAAGGAATTGGTAAATGGCCAAGTAAATAGTGGGAATATGGTGAGCTTCTAAGTGTCATAACGACAGAAATACGGAAAGAGAAACAACATGTTCGTTGGAAAGGAACAAAGAAACCGAAAAGCTGGTGGAACAGTTAGATACGAGAAGCGATCGCAGAACGACAGAAAGCATCTCGAGAGCACAGGCAGGCAAAGAAGGCGCAGTTGCCGCTAGATGAAGTAACCATTAAATGGGAAATATACCGGGAGAAAAAGTCTATGGTTCAAATACTGGTGCAAGCAAAATTAAAAGGTGAAAGTGAACGTAGATTTTCCGAAATAAATTAGAAAAAGCGGGCCACACCTACAATCTTTTGGAACAACATAAAATAATTGGGCAGGGAGTCAACAACAATACAACAACATAACTTTGACGAAGATGAAGACAAACTGGAAGGGGAAGCAGCATTAAATTACATCCGAAAAACAACAGCCGAATCTTTCCAAGGCAATGACGAGGTTGTATGTGAAGAAAAAAAGAGCATGAAAGAGACCCAAGTGGAAAAGGAGCTGGTGCTGACAAATTTAAACTGGAAGAAAGCGGAAGAGAAAATTTCTAAGCGCACAACCACAGGGCTAGACGAGGTTCCCGTTAGGCTGATTAATAAACTAGGACCAAAATTAAGGAAGCTCTGCTGAAAACAATGGAAAAACTTTAAAAGATAGACGAATAACAGACAGCTGGCCACAAAGTAGAATGAATTTAAGTTATAAAGGTAAGGGGGAGAAAGATAGAATTCACGCGTATAGACAGTTCACCATTACATCGGTAATATACAGGCTAGCAATGCCGGCAATCAAATTAAAGCAGCAAGCATGGACAGAGAATAATGGCATTCTGGGAGAACTTCAGAATGCCTTAAAAGTGGTCGTTTCGATGATAACCTATTTGTTCTTACTCGGTGTATTGAAATATCAAGAGTAGAAAGCGGATTGTTATATGTGGCCTTTTCAGACATAACAGGGGCGTATCACTACGTAGACCACAACAGTTTGTGGGATATGCTGGAAGGGGAAGGTTTAGGTGAATATTGTCTACAGATTTTGAAAGAGATTTACCTAGAAAATACTGTTTGCGTTGAATGGGAAGGGAGAGTTTATATCAACTTGAGACTGAGGCAGCGTTGCACTTTATCCCCACTGCTGTTTATAATTTACTTAGTGAGGATGGAGAAGGAGCTAGAAGAAAGTAATATCTGGTTTAATCTCTTATACAAACAGGCGGGTGCAGTAGTACAGCAGCAGCTTTCAGGTCTATTTTATGTGGACGACATTGTGTAGCAAGCTAACAAACAAAGTGATTTGCAACGTCTGGCTAATATCCGTTGACAGAAAGGCGACAATTTAGGTTTGAAATTTAGTGTTAGAAAAATAGATGTTACGGTATTCAATGAAAACAGTGAACAGACAGTGGCAATATAGGGCCACGAAATACCTCGGGTAAATACCTTGGTATGCGGATAAACGAAAGTAATAGATATATGGAAACACAAGAAAAAACGATAATAGTAAAGCGAAAGAGAAATGCAGCCATAATGAAGCACAGAGCGCTATGAGGATACAATAGATACGATGTGCTCCGGGATATGTGGAAAGGAGTAATGGTTCCAGGACTTACTTTTGCAAATGCGATTGTTTGCTTGAAATCAAGGGTACAAGCAGGAATCGATGGGAACCAAAGGTCAGTGGGTCGCCTCGCATTGGGCGCTCACGGGAAGACTACAAATGAAGCTGTGCAGGGTGATATGGGCTGGACTAGTTTTGAAGTGATGGAAGCTCGCAGTAAAATTGATTATGAAGAACTACTGATGAATATGGAAGAAAGTAAATGAGCTGGGGGAGTGTTGAGGTATGTATACAGGAAAAACATTGATTCATAGTGGAGGCAAAGAACTAGGAAGCTTACCAACAAGTATGCGGCCTGTAGGGTGGGCAACAAACAACGCCCAGGGGAAGACAGAGCGTCTGAAATAATCTCATGCGTGGCGGCAATGGAAAACAAACCTGCCATGAGTAACTACTTAAGAGGAAAAAACGAAGTCGGGAAAGAAACAATTTATGATAACTCATAGGGAAGCTCATTACTTTTCGAAGCGAGATCAGGATGCCTTAGAACACGCACCTATAAAGCGAGGTATAAGAAATAAAAAGAAGCTTGTGCTTGCTGCTGTAAAGCTAGGGAAACGATGGAGCATGTTTTACTAGAATGTGAAAACATCTTCCGAGCGGTCGATTTAGGCACCACTGGCCTCCTTGAATCCCTTGGGTTCCGAGAGAGCAAGGAAAAAGTAAACATGTCCGCTATAGAGATTAGTAAGAGGCGATTGGAAGATTGGTGGAAGAAAAGTAGGAAAACGACAAAAACGGAGACGCACAAAGCAAAGTTCACAATAGGGGGTCAGAAAATTTGATTGTGGCAGTTCGTCGGTTTTTTTTTAGCTAGCTAGGGCATTAGGCAGTATAATAGCAAGAGCTTAGTGGCGCAACCCACCGTTCTAAAGGGGACGCTTATAGCATCCATCCATCCATCTATCCATCCATCCATCCATCCATCCAAAAGTGGATTAGCAGTTTTTAGATAGTTTTCGGTTAATCCGTCAGTAAACATACAACCTTTGGATTTTGCAAACAGTTTCTCGGAAGTATCCGCTTACAAGTCTTCAAACTGCATAAAGAAGAACTCTTTAGTTTTTTAGTGTTTATTTAAAACCCCAAAGTGCTTCAGACAAATAGTTAACAAAACTTGTGTCTTCACACCATCACACTTGCAACTTTGCCCATACGTTGCCCTCATCAGACCTGACGTCCGTTCCAGTTTTCAGTTTGTTATTAGATTTGGTACCTCGGGAGGTACGGATAGGTTTGAATGTTGTATTTCCGAAGTTTCCGTTTTTTGCTGTAGCTACCGTAATAATTGTTTCTTGGTAAATATATCAATTACAGAACCAAATAAAATGTGACAGCGATGTCACTTACCTCCGTATTCAGAAAGGAACTTGAACTTGAAGCCCATGCTTGACTTGATTTAAATGACTCCTGTCGTGAACGCGCCGAAGAAAACGCAATGATCGTCCTTGGCACATTCACGCCAAGCGTCATTTAGATAAAGTCAACCATGGACTTCAAGTTAAGATGCATTTCTGAATGGGAGGCTTGGATGAGTTTAATGCACTGATAGCCGAATTCAGCCGCCGTATATAACAGTAATAACGGTCACTTTTTTGTTTTTTGGTACCAGAGTCATCCTGTGGTGGAATTCTGCTTGGCAATGACACGGCATTAGTTAGTTACATCTCATTTATTATACGGCGTAGACAGGTGGGCGCGCCCTATTTCGCGGTTAAACAACCGCGTGAAGATCAAGCGACGTGTGCTTGCCTGAGGTTCTCTACGATCGCGTACGTGTCATCGTCCGCCTTGTAGAACCAGTCGTAGTCGCCGAGGTGCCCGTTGTACAACTCGACCAAGGACGCTTTCGTCTTGGCCCAGAGGGCGCTGCGCCGCTCGGCGACGCTCAAGTTGAGCACCACCGACGGCCGCAGCTCCTCCTCGTGGCTGCGAGCGGTGCTCATGAACAGCAGGCGGTCGCAGCGATGACCCCAGGTGGCAGCCACGTGGCGCGCCTTGGTGACCGTATTGTTCGGATTCGTCAGCACCCAGCACAGCAGACGCACACGCTGACGCAAGAGATCGTGCGACACCCAGTTGCACGACGACGCTGCGCGGTTCGCGTCAATCAGCGCACGCTGGCCCGTCTGTGCTCACTACCGCTGAGCAAGTACGTTATACCCAAATATTGGCCATGCGGGAAGAATAAGCAGGTGAGCAGACAGTGAAATTAGAGTACGAAGGAAGGAAGCTTATGAATGGTGAAAAAGGTTCACCGACGATTACGGTACTTCCTGATGCGAAATTTGAGCGCAGCTCTGTACGTATTCTCATTTCGCGATATATTGGCTGGCCCGCACAATCTGGCTCGTGCGGTATGCCACAAACGGATCGCTGTGCCGCGACTGCCTTGCTAATCGGGGGACCGCGAGGCTCAGCGCACGGGTGATACGTGGGCGCGATTCACAGCAGCCACCGCAGACAGACCCCCGCTCACGCAGCACTTTGTTTTTATATGATATCGGTGGTGTCATCGGGGCACAGACGACGCACGCTACTCCTGCGCTATCTCATAGGCACCGTCGCCACAAAGGCCGTCTGACGCGGCACTACATTGTAGCGGCACTGCACTTTTCCTCTCACGCTTTCGCCATACTCTCCTCCTCTGATTTCCTCCAGGCTCTTTCTTCGCTATAACCGTTTTTTCAAACCCCGCGGCGCTCCGCGTTCTCTTTCATCCTTCGCTGAGCTTGTTCACTCGGTTACGTGGGAGGTGGACGCCTAGGCTTACCGCAGGTACGGGCACCTAAAATCTGCGCTCTAAAAGACGAGCACGAAAGAGAAACAACCTTTGCCGTCTTCCTCCTTTCTGTCCTACTCCGTGCACGTCTCTTCGCACTGACGAACATGTCTAACTAACTTCGCTGAAAAGGATGCTTACGAGAAAGAACCACACCTATTGTAGGTTCCAGTGGCGAGTGATAAGATTCGATTACCTGAGGGTAGTGTTGGGAAACAACTCGCCGCGGTATATCTCAGTGTCTACGGCGATGCCCTGTTAGCACCAATTCGGAGGTTGGACTCCGGAACCGGCAGCCTCATGTCTATGGAGAATTGCTGAAAAATGAAAACACTCCAGATAGTAAATTAATCAGGAGCCTCCAACTGCGGTGAGAAAGATACGCTTCCACCCGCAACAGCGGCTGGTGTTTCGCCTTTCCTGCTCTATTCAGTTACGTTAAAGGCCAATTGCAAAGAAATTTTACTTTGGCTTAATGTGTTATAAAAGAGTAGTGTACACCACTTGAACAGCCTTGGCAGAACCACAGGGCTGGTAATCGTACAGCTTTCTTGTTAGCAGCCTTTCAACAGCGCCTCAGCCAACGACGCATGCACCTTGCGGTTGTCCTCCAACGTTAGCTCCCAGCACGCCACTTCTAATATTTCTTGGAGCTCCTTTCAAGGAGCAGCGCGTTCTAGGTCCTGCGTCACTTCCGGCAAGTGGTAATGGCGGCGTTTCTTTTTTTTTCAGTTTCGGTATGGCGGTTAGTAGGTAGCTGTGCCGACCGGCGCAGTTCACTGCTTCTTCGCATCGTGATAGCAGGAGTAGCGCTGCGGTCACAGGCATGTCGCGAAGCGCGCGTCGTGTGCTGCTGTTGTTAGTGCGCGCCTGTTATAATGAAAATAATTGGTCTCTATAATGAAATTTGATAGAAAATGACCTAATTATGTTGAGAGAGTGAATAAAAGTGTGATGTTTGCTGCTGCGATGAGTAATTTTCAAAAGCGGTCATTTATACCATGAGCTAACACGCACACTGGTGCGCTGCACTCGCAGTCACGATATTTCTCCGAGCTCCTGTAACTTACTTAGAAATTGAAGAAGCGAAGTGAATACTGGGGGTGATATTAGGGAATAGTAAGCTTTTTAGGCTTCGAGACAGAGTGGAGGTGTTACTGCACAGATGAAAACTAGACGAAGGATCACCACTTTCCGTCGAATCATAAGTTCGACTACAAACCTGCAAGCCATGGGCTAAAATATCACTGATATTGATGCCCCCCCCCCACGATACGCATAACTTTCCGAGAAACTTGAGCTTGCACTTTGCTGTGCTGAGAAAATGTTTCAATTGCATTAGTCGTGTCCGAGCGCCATTTCTGCGAGCATTACATTGAGCGTATTGTGCAGATTTCAAAAGTGCATCTGAGGCTATTCAGTGGCACTGTTTCTTCGATGTTAGCCGGCCCTCCAGCTAAAGAAAACTCCCACAGAAAGAAGAAGCAGGATTTCGACGGAATTCCGGCAGCTAAATGAATCCTGAAGATACAGTGAGGCAAACTTGCACACGCTTCAACCAGATAGCATGCCAATGAAAATGACACGTGTTGAACAAGAATTAGCATTTGTACTCAAGTAAGGAAGTGAACCTGTTAAAGAAAGCGTCCGACGATATGATTCTGTGGGAGAAGGGTGAAGACGTTGTGGCAGGTACGACGATAAATATCAATAGCCACATAGAAGAACAAAGTTCAGCTTCAAGTGCAGCGGCTGCATTTCCCAAGAACACGATTGCTGCGTGCACTGTAGCTAGGAGATTTTTCTTCCTTCTTTTTTCCAGCTCCAGCTTTCTGAACTGGTCATTTGTGAGCAGCACAAACTTGAACTTACGAACAGCATCATCAAGCTAATCCATTGCTCTCCTGGACTTCCCTGTGACGAGCTTGGCTCGTGAGCGTACTCCAGAGAAGAAAAAGCCCCTTACGCTATTCTATGTATTCTGAGGGATGTGATGCAGTGGCCTCCCTATTCCATTGAAGGCTCCAGTTCGGTCCGTAAAAGCTTGGCGCTGCTGGTTTAACCGTACGACCAAATAATTACCCTAAAAATTCATATATTCGTATACGACCAAGCTATTATTTTGCGTACTACAAGTTGCTACTCTGGTCATAGATCATACAGTTAATCATGGATCGACAAACAAGGAAAGAAATAGTTATCCTTTTTTTTTTTCAGGAAAGCAAGAATACTTCTGTCGGTAAAAAATGTCCTTTATTTATTTTCTAAACTTGTACAGCTCGACGCAATTAGCAGGCATCTCGTTTATATATAATGGACCCATACGGGCCAAGAAGTAAAGCGAGGGAGTTCTGCGAACATCAATATTTATTCGATTTACATTCATACAGACCAGGTCGCTTTCATCACGCATTTCGTGATATAACAATACTCCCTGCGCGAATTACGTTCGCATGCAGCACCTACGTACTCATCCGGAAAACCAATTTAAACTCTAGCTTTCCCTATCGAAGAACTGAGGCTAGTTCGCCTGTGCAGAACTCTACTGTAACGTGCTTACCGAACAAAACAGCGTTCTCAAGCCGGGAAACAAGCAGGTTGCGGACAAGGCAGGCACGTTACCTTCACAAGTGATAAAGCGTCGTTGTATTCAGGCAGTCATAGCTGTCAACGGTGTCACTGTGAAGACATTTTCCAGTTTAAATAAAGTGACAAATACGCCGCATTTCACTGTAAGCACAGGACGCGCGCCGCTTCAGGCCGGCCTCCAACCACAGCGCCACGATTGCCGCCATGAAGCGGAGAAGAGGTGAACGACGCTTCACGGCCGGCAGACGGCACGCCTACCCATCTAGGCACTGTGGTTCCGGTATCAAAAATGACTGTTTCGGAGAGCTTTTTGTGACACTTCCGCTTGTATTTCAAAGGAGAAATTTTGCACGAAGGCTCCTCGATCTCTAACGTATGCTAAAGTACGCTTTTTAAGCGGTCCGAAATTTCGCTGCACTTCTCCTTTAAGGCAAGGGGCTCAGTCACATGCATCAGTGTCTATCGTGACGTCGTTGAGAACTTACCGCGCCTCTGTGGGTCTCATTATCGCCACTCCATATTTCGTCATCCGCATAAATAACGACTTGTGACATCCACGAATTCTGTATATACCCCGACTAGCATTTGACTCATGCATATGCGCCTCTGATCGCAAGTAGGATTATATTTTATGGTTATAGTTAGCACGCATATCTAGAAACTAGGCATGAAGTCGCAACAAGTTTGCCCTTCTTCCACGAAGGCAAGGCAAGAAACTTAAGAGAGTGACGCCTGACAATTTTGAAGTCTATTCATAAAAATAAATAAAGAAGTCGCAGTTTCGCCCGAAAGCCGAAGCAGCGATTGCGATAGCAAATTAGTAAACAGCTATACGAAGTAAGGATAGTAGTTTGCTTGGCCGTACAAAGTGGTGAAATTTCGCTTACTAACTGAATGAACAAGCATGGTGCCAGTGCTCACAAGCTAACATGAAAACACCACACTCGATGAGCGCGGACATTCGCTGACAAAACTCTGATGTGAGCAAAAGCTGCAGCAGCAGCGAGCGAATTGACCATCGTGCCGTCTTTCGCTTCAACGCAAGAGCGGCGAGAACACAGCGCGCAGGAAGGTACGAGCCGTCTGCAGATCCCTGTCAAGATAAAGCGCGTGACCGAGCGAAGTACACACTTGTTGGTGGAGTCGAAGCTGCGCCCTTCCCCTCTCCCTCCAGCCTTGCGTACCCACTTTCCTTCATATTGGCGGCAAGTTCCACCACTGGAAAAGTCGGCGTGACGTGATTTGAGCGATCACGCGGACACAGAGGTTGCGTCGGCTGCTTCTGAAGTGCCGAAGCAAGCTGAAAACGAAAGTTTAAAGTCCCACATGCGCTGCCATTCTCATTAAGGGAGGAAGTTTCCCCGCTTCGGGTGTCTGCTTGACAGCACTTGAAAGCACTATTATAGGTAGTGCCTGCCTCTGAAGGCGTCCAACGTGTCAGGCTACTACTCGGTGCCGCAGTGCCGGGCGTACGCAAGGGAGCCCAGTGTCAGCCTTTACAGGTACCCACAGAACAAGAAGCAGCGTGAAGCTTGGATCGCGAAACTTAGCGCCGCCAATCAGCAATCGGCTACAACTCGGGTGTGCGTAAGCAGGAAGATTTCGAGGAAGCTTTCTGCTACAGCGTCGGAACTGCGATCTTCGGTGAGTAGCAGAAAGTGCGCACTGAGACGCTCTCCCGCGCCCGGATAATGTCATGAAGCATTGTTCTATGAACTTATTGATGCTAGATACTGGAAAATTTACTAGAATGGACAGGGAAAGGTAAGAAGCACATTAAGATGATCACGGCATATGCTCATATTTGTGTAAGTACTAAACAATGAATGCACTCGATTGAAAAAAAAAGTAGCAGCGAGAAACTGCTCGCTGCAGGGGAAGACCGATAAACATACAGTGCGGTGCAGGCAACTTGAGAAATAATGACATTGACACGTCCAAGGATTTAGAGAGACTGCCGGTGACATCGTGATTACGTGCAGCTGCACTTCGCGTCTCTGCGCGGAGCGTGTAATTAGCCGCACAGCGAACTAGCCCCGGAGGTAGAATTTAGAAAAAAAAAAGTTCGAATCGTCGCAACGCCATATCAAAAGTTGGCATGGGCGTCGATGTCCCTAGTTATGACGAATGTATGTTTGGGCAGCTCTGATAGTGTCCAGGCAACAACGGTTCCTTGGGTGACTGTCAAATGTTCGTATGCTGCGGCCTAAAGCTCACGGTACAGTACGAAAACCGCACGCAGCGAAAGTGAAACTTTTTGCGCGAGCATGCATGCAGACGCGCAGTCGGTCGCTGCGGACCCGTGCGATCGCTCAATTGAGGTTTCGTTCTCTTATGCTCCGTTTAGTTATACAGACAGCCCATCATAAGAGCATATTTCATGCAGTTTGCTCTCAACGGCTGCTTATCTGTAACGGAAGAAACCGGTTCAGGGGACTCCATCGCGGCGACCGCGAGCACTGGTCGTTCACTGTGCGTATTCGGCAAAGAGATAGCGTTTGTAAACCATGCTGTGCTTTCTGTTTGCTCAAGAATATTATTTTGACAGTAAAAAACTAAAACCCGTACATTGTGGGTTCGAGAAAAAGCACGTAACAGGGAGCCGAAAAGGAAGGCGGCTTGATGGGCATTATCCTCCCGCACGCTCAATATCTCGTTTAGTTGAAGGTCACATGATAAAACGCGCGCTTGGGACGGAGATCACGCTTCGTCTCCTTTAACCCTATTGGGGGCGAGGACATACGGAGTCGCCAACTGTCGGAAGCGCCTTCTTTGCATAGCATGAGGGATAACGCGGTGCGCTCCTCCTCATCATCATCATCATCAGCCTATTTTCTGTCCTCCGCAGGATGAAAGCCTCTGGCCACGATCTCCAATTACCCTTGTCCTGCGCCAGCCAATTCCAACTAGCACCTGCAAATTTACTGATTTCGTCACACCACCTAGTCTTCTGTCGTCCTCTACTGCGCTTCCATTCTTTTGGTACCCATTCTGTCACCCTAATGAGCCCAACCGTTATCTACTCTGCGCGTTATATTACCTGCCCAGCGCCATTTTTTTCTCTTAATGTCTATTAGAATATCGTCTATACCCGTTTGCTCTCTGATCCAAACCACTCTCTTTCTGTATCTTAAGGTATGTCTAGCATTCTGCGTTCCACCGCTCTTTGCGCAGTCCTCATTTTATTCTCAAGTTTCTTTGTCAGTCTCAAAGTCTGTGCCCCATATGTCAGCGCCGGTAAAATGCACTGATTGTATACCTTCCTTTTAAATGATAACCGTAACTTCCAATCAGGAGCTCAAGATACCTGCCGTCTGCGATCCGACCCATGTTTATTCTTCTGTGAATTTCCTTGTAATTGTGAAGGTTCCCTGTGATTAGTTGACCTAGGTAAGCGTACTCCTTCACAGACGCTAGAGGCTGACTGACGATCCTGAATTCTTGTTCCCTTTCCCGGTTGTTCATAATTATGTTTGTCTTCTGCATATTAATCTTTAGCTCCACTCCTACACTCTCTCTGTTAAGGTCCTCAAACATTTGTTGTAACTCGTCTGCAGTGTTGCTGAATAGAACAATGTCATCGGCAAACCGAAGGTTGCTGAGGTATTCGCCGTTGATCCTTACTCTGAAACCTTCCCAGTTTAATAGCTTGAATGTTTCTTCCAAGCGCGCAGTGAATAGCATTGGAGAAATGGTGTCTCCTTGTCTCACACCTTTCTTTATAAGTATCTTCCTACTTTTCTTGTGTAGAAATGAGGTGGCCGTGGAATCTCTGTAGATATTTTCCAAGGTATTTACGTAAGCGGTCTGTACTCCTTGATTACGCAATGCCTCTATGACTGCTGGTATCTCTACTGAACCAAATGCTTTCGTAATCTATGAAAGCCATATAGAGAGGCTTATTGTACTCTGCGGATTTCTCAATAACCTGATTAATGGCATGGATGTGATCCATTGTAGAGAATCCTTTCCTGAAGCCCACCTATTCCCTTGGTTGATTAAAATCCAGTGTTGCCCTTATCGTACTGCAGATTATTTTGGTAAATATTTTATGTAATACTGGGATTAAGCTAATAGGCCTATGATTTCTCAGTTCTTTAATGTCTCCCTTTTTGTGGATTAGTATAATGTTTGCATTCTTCCACTTTTCTGGGATCTTTGCAGTTGATACACATTTCGTATAGAAAGCCGCCAGATTTTCAAGCATTATGTGTCCTCCATCTTTGAATAAATCGACTGGTATTCCATCTTCTTCTGACGCTTTTCCCCGTTTCATGTCTTGCAAGGCCCTTCTGACCTCATTTCTATAGGAGGAGTTTCTGTATCCTGTTCATTGCCGTTTGTATGGAGTTCTCCTAAGTCCTCAGAGTACTGCACAGCTCAGTATAGAATTCTTCCGCTTCATTTATTATACCTTCGAGATTGCTGATGATATTACCCTGCTTATCTTTCAGTGCATATATATTGGTTTGTCCTATGCCAAGTTTCCTTCTCACTGATTTCAGGCTTCGAGCATTTTTACGGCTTCCTCAGCCTTTCTCACGTTATAATTTCGAATTTCACACATTTTCGCCTTGTTAATCAGTTTTGACAGTTCCGTGAATTTAATATTATGTCTTGCGTTGGGCACTTTCATTCTTTGTCGCTTCTTTATTAGGTCCTTTGTTATTTGGGACAGCTTGCCTACTGGTTGCCTTGGTGCCTTGCCTCCCACTTCAGCTGCTGCCTCTGAAGCCAGCCTCGTTACGGTTTCATTCATTAGCTCTATCTCATCATCATCTTCATCATCCCTCTGTTCTAAGGCTGCAAATTTGTTTGCAAGTACCAGCCTAAATTTGTTTGCTCTTACTCTTACTGCCTATAAGTTGACCTGTTTCTTCTTGACCAATTTTACTCTTTCTCTCTTCATATTGAGGTGAATCCTAGCCCTCACTAACCTATGATAACTGCACTTTACCCTGCCTATCACTTCTACATCCTGCACTATGCTGGGATTGGCACAATGTTTGAAACCTTTCAGTGAACTTGCCAGAATCTAGCGTCAACAAGTTCATAGACCAAATAAAGCGTCACGACATTAGCCGGGCAGCGGGCGCGGCCGAGCGTCTCAGTGCGCGTTTTCTGCCACTTACCGAACACCACAGTACCGAAGTCGTAGCGGAAATCTTCCTCGCGTCTGTGCTTGCTGCATGCCAGAGTTCTAGCCGGTGGATGTTTGCCGGTTACAAGTTTCGCGAGCCAAGTTTCACGCAGCGTCTTGTCCTGCGGCTACGTGTGAATAAGGCTGACACCAGGCTCCGTTGCGTACGTCTGGCACTGCGGCACCGAGCAGTAGCCGACCACGCTGCACGCCTCCAAAAGCAGCTACTACCCATTACAGTACTTTCAAACGCTGTCGAGCAGATACCCAAGCCGGGAAAACCTCACCACTTAATCAGAACCGCAGCGCAGGTGGGACTTCAACTTTCGTTTTCAGTTCGCTTCTGCGCCTCCGAAGCAGCCGACGCAGCCGCTGCATCCACGTGATCCCTCATGCCACGTAACGCCGACGGTGGCGCCAGCTTTTCCAGTGGTGAAGCTCGCCCCCAACAGCTGCAAATGACTGTGTGCGGCTGACGCTTACGGCGGCCCGCATGCCGTATCTAATTGTTGGCAATCATTGGTGGTTGCAGTGATAAAGGGCGAGCAGGGATGGCTGATATTTTCATGCGCGTTCACTTTCCGCGCTCCTAGAGTTGCAGATCGTGTAGACTAAGAGACAGAGGTAATTGGATATCGTTGACACAGGCCGTCCTGGGGTGGGCATAAAAATAGGCACATGGTGACTCTCATTTTGGGAGTCGGGGTAAATGGCGCGGCTGTACGAAACGCTCGTCCTCGCTACCGGCGTTGTTCATAATGCCAGCGTTATGACAGCGGATGCTCCTGGTCGTACAGTGAGCTATTTACGGGTTTACATGGTCCGTGTATTACACTATGTTTTTTTAATTTTAATTATTAAGTGAATGCTCACTACAATATCTAACTATCTGATCTAACTAACGTGTAGACTCGTGCAAGGGCTGCCCCTTTTTTTGTCACGATTTTGATGAGCTTTGAATGGGACCGGGCCATTTGATAAAATTTTTCCAACTACGAGTATGAAATCAGCCGTAAAGCTCCGCGATCGCCTCCTCTCGCCATCTAGTAGCGACGTGCGAAAGTACGCTGCGCTCGAGAATTCGCCGTTGAGTGCGATCAGAATCAGCGCACCGAAGGCGACGGCTTCTAGGTTGGATTTCTTTAAATAGTGGCTGTCAAGTTGAGGGTGCGGCCCTTACACGGATTTATACGGCAAGATTCTTCCTTCGTGTAATTGTCTTTTACTTCGCTATCATAACACTGCTTCGCCTTTCCGGCGAAACTGCAGGCTTTCCTTTAAATCGCAGCTCTTAGACGCCGGTTGCTGCGACTAGCGTCAGCGTCTCTCGTAACCGAGCGAATGATCACAGCGAAGGATGATGGCGCAACCACGGAGTGCAGCGGCGGATGAAAGGCGGCGATAGGGAAGAGAGCGAGAAGAGGAAAACGGAGGAGAATGGAGCAGCAGAACCATGAGACAGAGAGCGGAGGAGGAGGTTATGGCAAAAGCATCAGGAGGAAAGCATAGTGCCGCGCAAGACGGGCTTCGTGGCGACAACGTCTACGAGATGGCGCCAGAGTAGCGCATGGTCGGCTCACCAATAACGCCACCGATACCATACACGGAAACAAAGCGCTGCATGACTGGATTTTTGCCTGCGGGAGCTGCCGTGAATCGCGCCCACGCGTCACCCACGCGCTGCCAATCGCGATCTCCCGATTAGCGAGGCTGTCGCGCCACACCTCGCTCCGTTTGCAACGAGCCGCACTAGTCAAACAGTCCGCGCCAGCCAATATATCGCGAAACGAAAACATGCGTAAACCTGAGGTCAAATTTCGCACTAGGGAGTATCGTAATCGTTGGTGATTTTCTTTCTTGTTTACTTCGATAACGAGTATAGACGCTGCTGCGCATGACTTCTATTGAATGCGATTTCAAGTGAATCCGACTTGGCCTCATTTTAGTTACTGAATGACTTATATATAATATCTGAGCTCTGCATGCATGTAGTGATGTTTCCATCCCTAATAAATGTAAATTATTAGAACAGCTTCTTCTTTCATGGACGCATTCCCTACTGGAAAGAAAAGCAATACTGAGCCATATATCCTTCACGTGAATTTCACACGCCGTTGAGAAAAGGCTGCTGAAATGGTCGCTTAAGTCTGCAGGCTTTTTCAGGGCCAAAAGGAAAAATGAAAAGATCGCAATGCAACTCGAAGCGAGGTGAACACAGAGTAACATATTCATTTTCTAGGCATAGGCTATCCATACCATTAGAAGTAATTCTTAAGTGGCTGTCTACTTATCTTTTAACAATGTAATAAACTTCGTCATTTGTATACATCTAAATATATCCTGTCTGTACATGGTGTTAAGAGTGGAAATAAAACATATTGAAGTGAAAAAAATCTGGATGAGGTAGCCGCCGCTAGTGCTTCTAATGCGCTTGTCCTGCTAGTTGTCCTCCTGTTTGCAGAAAGAGACCGAAAGTATGAATTAAAAGCCCTAGGCACGTCAGGAGCCAACAATGACGCAGTAACCTTTTAGCCGCAGTAATACTCTAAATACGAAGTAGAGGCAATTAAAGTGAAACCTCGCGCGATGTGGCTAACAGAACTCCGGTAACAAACTCGCCGGGGTTGGAGGAAGCCCCTCCCGGAAAGCTTGGGACGAAGCTCGTGCTGCGGAGAGCCCGGCAGTCGCTACCTACGGTCGCACGTACCCCCGCAATGGTCCGAGCTGTTCAGGTCGTAGAGGATCGGGGTGCGTGGAATGCCACAGGGCGGCACGGCCCGCTGTCGGCGCGGCCCCGGACGCTGCCCGGAGGCGCCGTGCACGAGCCTCGCCTGCGGCAGCCAGCAGGTGAGCGCCAGGCCCACGCAGAGGCCCGCGGCGAAGACGGCCGCGCTTCGGCGAGCCCCGTCCGGCGCGACGCGACGCCGGCGACCGAGGGGCGCCGTCAGCTGGGCGGGCGCGTCCTTGCGAGCCATGCGGAGACGTGTCAGCCCAAGAACGCACACGCGCAGCGGCAACCCTTCTGGTCTTCGGGGCTGAGTCGACGTCACTAAACCGAACAAGAAAGACTTTCAGACAGGGCAGGAGAAATTCAATAAAAAGACCACCCAGTTAAACAAAATAAGATGCACGGCTAGCTGTACTAAAAATTCAAGTTCCCAAATCGAAGCTACCATGTGGAGTTTATTAATCGGAAGGGCCCCCAAAGAATACTGCAGGTCATGTGCAAATCAAACAGCCTGCAGAAGGAAATCGTAAGTTCGTGAACAAGAAATTTCTGGGAACGAAATTTACGCAAGAATTAAAGTTGTTAATTAACGTAAGAATAAAATATAGGCCGTTTCACAAGTTTTGTCTAACACTAAACGAGCCTAAACGAGCACAGTGCGGTAGACGGGGACACAGATACTGTGCGCGCCGTGTATGTATTTCTTTCTGTGTCTTCCAGGCTATGCTCCTATTGCCAACACGCTAAAGACTGTGCAACGAGCAGTGGAACAAAAAATGTTAGGCGTAACTTTAAGAGGCAGGAAGACAGCGGTGTCGATTACAGAGCAAACGAGGGTAGCCAATATTCTAATTCACATTAGGAGGAAACAAGTCGCAGTTTCGCCCCAAAGGCGAAGCATCCATTGCGATACCAAATTAGTCCGTGGCGCAGTAATGGGGGCGGATGGGGGGGGGGGGCGGAGGGGACCGGTTGTGGGGGGGAGGGGGGCGAGCTGCCATACATGTCTGAAGACTCCAAGCAGCCCGAGCTTATGTGCGAGATGCGTAGTGCCGCAGAATTGTCGGCTGCAGCTTTACCAACATCCTACGTAATAATTGCACGAATGTGCGGGCTAAAAGATTTCATTCGCTAAGTGGTCGCTGAACCACTCGCCGTGCGCTCGTGCTCGGAGGGCGGCGTCGCTAGCTAAACACGCAGTCTGAAGGTGTGGCTCTTGTGTTCCTCTTCCATTCACTCCACGCTATATTAAAATAGGATATATTAAATAACTGTTTCACTAGCAATTATAGAGGAAACACTGCAATTCGGAAATTGAGGACCCAAAGTCATATTAATAACTCGACAAAAACGTCTCTAAACAAAATCCTCTTGGGTGTTACAGCCTACAGTGCTTAAAGAAATATGAAATAGTGCTCCAGTGACGTTAATTTTTCTATCTCCTCCATTCACTCTCAAAAAAATGTACACCCTTCATGGCTTATCTTGTCTCACAAAAATAATTGTCATCTGTTTTGACTTCATTTTCTTTCTTTAGCGCTGCGAGCCCAGTACTCCCAAGTCACGAACGGCTTGCACGTAATGAGCTTGACGCAGCATTCTCGACAGGAAAGTAGCGAGCGCCGAGTTTTCAAGAAAGGAAACGCAACCAAGGCGGATGACGATTATTGTTGTGGGACAAATATACACCCCGATGCGTGCAACCATTTTAAGAGTGTTGCGAGTGCAGACCAACCGAAGCGCAAGCTTTCGCTGGCACGGGCTTCATCGCGGTCTTCTCTTTTCTGCATGGTGACGCCAGGATTCGACGCGAAGCGTGCTCTATCCCGTTCCCAACCTTGTGCCGGTACCGAAGCTCGGATAATCACGTTTGTTGATAATCACGGTTGGGGCTCGCAGGGGCCTGCGCGTGCCAGGGAAGTATAAGATCGGCTGTCCGCTATCGCGGACGGCCAATTTTTTATGCGAACGCCCCCTGGCACGCTTCGGCCTCCGCGGCCCCAACCCACGGGCCGCCCTGCTTCCAGCTTTGATCCCCCCGCTACTGCTTGGGTGCCCCGGAAATCCTGCGCCGCCTGCTTTAATATAACCTCGCGTGCTCTCCTGGGGCCTCGGTTGGCCGGTTACATGTGCCCTCCTGGAGCAGTGCTTGTAAAAGATACAATCTATCGTCACGACTAACAAAGAGACCCGCGACTTATACAACACCAGTCAGAACATTGCCCCTTCAGAGACAGTAATCACCAAATGGGGCGTCCATGCCCACTGCCTCACCGCGCGGGCAGTTAGCGGTGGAGCGTAAACTCGACCTCCCTCCGCCACGCCGGCATGCCTAGAGACAAACGCACGCTACACGCGCAAAGAAACATCTCCAGCGTAGTGCTTAGGCACAGTCACATATTCAAGGAGCAAAGGCCCCCAGATTTTCTCTCTCGCACCCGCTCTTATTCGCACCTGTGTAGAATCGTCGAGCGCCGTCAAAAGCGCCACGCCCCGCTGTACCTACTAGCAATTGTAAAAACGCTGCCCCGTCGCAACATACCATAGAGGAAGGGAAAAAGAACTAGGAGGGAGCGTCACGTGATTCTGGTAGGCTTATCATGCCGACCTCCTCTGAAGCCGCCCCTCCTGCTCGCCAGGCGCTTGTGCGAGGTGCCTTTCGGGTAGGAATGGACCCACATTTTTACCAGACCATTCGTGTTTTTTGGTACATGGTAACGACTGGTGGCTTAGTGGCGCCTGCCGTCAAAGGCACGGAGGCGCGTAGGAAGTACAGCGCGTGGGTTATGCTACCGCGGGCGTCGTTCTTCGCTTCAAACGCGTTGCCTTGAAACGTGGAGAAAGACTGAGGAGTCAGACCCGTGGTCACATAAGTTTCAAAGCATAACTTGCGACTACCAGCGCAGTTAGTCGGCGCTCTCACTTCGAAAACCATGCAGAGTATGCCGGCCCAAGCGTGGTCTATTATTTCGTCAAATCAGCTATTGTGTACCCGAAACTCCGGTGCCTATTTTCTTGCTAATTTTTGTTCCGCTGTCTAGCACCTATATAGGATGACACAAGATCTATCGCGAAATAATTATTTGTCGCGTGTTTGCTTAGTAAAAGGTTCTGCTGTGCGTCTTTCGTTGTGAAAGAAATAAATTGCATTACCCTGCAATCTAAATGCTGAAGTCGTCACCCTTCCTTGAGATTTGCGTGCACTATTTTGTAACATTGTGTGGCGCGACGCCCTTACGCTGTTGAGACGTGCCTATTGAGTTCTCGTCGGACTGTTGAGAGGCAGAAGGCATTGAGCAGAACGACACCGTCGACTGGGACCGTCTCCCAGGGCAGTGGGCCTCAAGCCCACTACTATGGCCTCAAGTAGGCCCACTCAAGCCTCAAATAGGGTCGGAGACCTCGGCTCGCCCGGCCATCGTTGGGTACAAGAAGGGACCAATTTTTTTTCACACGCAAAAGCAGTCGCTGTGGACTCTGGACGCTCACTTGAGCACCTGCACATGTTTGCAGGGGCGAAAGACATCATATTGTTTCCCAGAAGATGCCCGCAAACCCGACGAATCGCCGTTGGAAGGGCGGCTTGGTTGCCTTCACAGGTGTACAGGGCGAAAGGTTTCCTCGTTTCCGTATAAACGCCCCGAAACGCGACCAGTCTTCCTTGAGGTGGCCGTCGCGGGTTGTTGGGCATAATGCCGACAGCTTCGGTCGCTGCTCCATTGGTGTCTGTATGCTGCTTGCTTAAGCAGCGAGCCGTGTGGTGCTTCCCTGTTTCACCTGACTGACATAGCACAGACTCGACTGCTTCACGCACTTCTATTTCTTCACTCAACATCGGCGTGCGTTCTCCACGCCGACTATGTGCGCATATTCCAAAAGCTCCGTAGCAGACGCAACCGAAGCGAGCCGACTAAAGCTACCGCTTGCCTATCACGTGAGGACCTATTTCCCGTCATGCCATTCCTCAAAATTTTTTTATGTCTAGGCTTCAAGATTGTCACGTGACGCTCCCTCCTAGTATTTTTCTTCCTCCATGCGAAATGCGCAGTGGCTGCGCAAGCCCTACACCGCGCTCCCCCTTCCTTCCTTTCCATCCCCCCACGGTCTTTCTCGTGACGTTAGACGGCGCGTTTGCTCCCCGTCTTCCTTCCTTGGGCGCGCCAGATTGCGCCGCAATCGTCGGCTCCCATTGCGTGCTTTTTTTTCATCATCTTCATTTTATTTTATGAAACCAATACAAGAAAACATGATTGGACCCATAGCCAGCTTGGCTAGTGAAAGGTCCAAATACAAGATATTCACTAAAGAAATGGCTCCCTCGCCTATGCAGCATACGGTGCGCTGCGACGGTATAATGGCCTTTGGACTTTATACGGGACATCACGGCGACGGCGACGACGAGAACGCGCCTGGAGAGTCCATATAATTGTCATCGCAATAAAAATGGAGCAGGGCAGGCCTTATAATGCGTAAGGTAGCTAACCGGTGGATCATTAGAGTTACAGAATAGGTGCCGAGGGAAGGAAAGCGACATCGATAACCGCAGAAAATTGAGCGGTGTTATGAAGTTAGGAAATTCGCAGGCACAACTCGGAATCAGCTAGCACAGTGGGCGTAGATAATTTGATGAGGATGACGACGATGACGATTAAATCTCGTTGAAAGCACCATTTTCTGCAATCTGGATTAATGCATTTAATTGCTTCACAATTTGAGTGTAACAGCTTTGCTGGTCCATTTATTCCTCCTTTTCTGCGTACGCACCAAGAAACTACCATCTATTTCTTGGTGAATGTTCAACAGCGCGAACGTCCTCTAGACAAGGTGACACCCACATCGTCGTGATGGCTTAGTGGCTTTGGCGCTGCCCTGCTAAGCACGAGGTGGCGGGTTCAATTCCCGGTCACTGCGCCGCAATTTCCATGGGGCCGTAAATGCAGGAACGCTCGTGTACATGCATCGGGTGCACGTTAAAGGGACTCTAAAGCAAAACAATAGATATATACTGATGAAGCATTCTTTGAGAACTCTACAGGTGGCAATTTCAAAATAATAGGTTTATCATTGGATGAGAAAATGACGGTCAAAGTATCAATACTTGAATTTCGCGCCACAATCGCGACGCCGGTAGGTCAGTGCGACGTCAGGGATTCCAAAGTATTTCTTCGTATTTGGGCAGCTTTGGCTGAGTAAAGGTTCCCCAGATTTGCCTTGCTTAGCATTTTGTTACTTTAGAGCACAATGTAGTCAACCTGCACCGCTAAATAATTAAGTACACCCTAGAAAACGCCATCAAAATCCTACTTCACTGCGATATGGTGCTGGAACTTCAAGGAGCCGCCACCACCCGTCTTTCATTTTTGCGCTTTTCCTGGCTTACCAAGCGTCTTCTCGGAGTAACAAAGGTGGTTTTGGTATCGTAGAAGGGCAATTTACCCTTACAAAATTAATATTATTTGTTTAGTGTCTTTTTAAAGAATCTCAGGTGGTACAAATTAATCCGGCAGCCCCCCACTCATAATCAGATCGTATTTTTTGGCACGTGGGACATCGGACTTTACTTTTTAGTTTCAAAGTTGTGAAAGAGGCACAGGAAGCTTCGCTTTGAATTTAGAACCTCAGCCATTTCTGGTAGAACTCTTTGGAAGCGAGGCTACCAGTCAGCCATAGTGAGCCAATGTTGAGAGGCAGAGCCCTGGCCCCTCGTAATCCACTGTGCAAGACAGTGGACTGCAGCAAGCGCCACAATCCACTAAGCACGGGAAGGGGGGGAGAGACAAGGAAGCTTAGGCTTAATAAAGCATCGCGTTTCTTACTCATAGAAAGTGTCAGCGAAGCTGGTAGAAGGAAGTACTGAGGCATTGGCTGATGTATGGGCGCGAGCGAAACATGATGCGCGCATTCCTTCGCACCTCTCCATGGAGCGTAAAAGCACTCACGTGAGGTTGATGCACTCTGGGAACGAACGAAGTGCTGACTTTCTGCCCTTTTTCTTAGTCTTTGTGAAGAGAGTTCGTCCGATTGGGAATTACATTTCTTCTTCTTCTGCTTCTGCTTCTACTTCCTTGTTTCCTTCCTATGAGAACCATGATGATATCTGGAACAGTGGCACTAGTGGCACAGAATTAGAGCGGAGTGTACGAAGGAAGTTTGACGGGTCTGCCGAAACAGCCGCAGTTTCGCCCGAAGGGCGAAGCATCGATTGCGAAAGCAAAGTAATAGACTGCTACACAAAGTAAATATACTTTTGTAAGCCGCATAAACGTGGAAACACTCACTTACTAATTAAATTAGGCACGGCGTCAGCGCGTACAGGCAAGCATTATAATATCACACTCGGTGAGCGCGGACACTCGCTGTCAAAACGCTAGCCTGAGGAAGTGCGGCGGCAACCGCATCGAGGGGGGTGATCTGCGTGCTGTCTGTTGCTTCAAGGCAAACTGAACGGAGAGAACGCTGCACGCACACAAGTATGAGCCGTCGAAGCGCCCAGACTCTGCCCTGAACGCAGATCGCTTTCAAGGTATGGCGCGCGTGGCCACGAAATACACAGTACAACGTCGCCCACTCCCTTCCCCCAGAACCTAGCGCCCGACGGAAGAAGGCGCGCTTTGTTCCCACTTCCTTGCGCGCGCCAGATTGAGCCGCCATCGTCGGCTCTCCTGGCACAATTTCCCTCGCACATACAGCATACGGCGCGCGGCGATGGTGTTATCGCCCTTGGACTATATGCGGAACATCGCGGCGATGTCCACGGCAACTATGCGCCGGAAATATCCATATAATTGATATCGCAATAAAACAAGCATATTTGATTTCAGAACGAAGTTCATCATCATCAGTAGCAGCATGGCTACGCCCACTGTAGCGAAAAGCAAAAAGGCCTTTCCCATACTTCTGCGACTACCCCGGTCATGTGCTAATTGTGGCCATGTTGTCCCTGCAAACTTCTTCATCTCATCCGTCCACCTAACTTTCTTCCGTCCCCTGCTACGCTTCACTTCTTTTGGAATCCAGTCCATAACCCTTAATGACCACCGGTTAATGACCACTTCCCTCCTCATTACATGCCCTGCCCATGCCCATTCATTTTTCTTTATTTTGACTAAGATGTCATGAACTCGCGTTAATGGAAGAGAGAATAGTGTACAGAAATTTGAAATCCCACAAGTAACGCCGGAAGAAGTAAAGAAACCCTTGGGAGCTATGCAAAAAGGTGAAGGCAGCTGGGGAGGATCAGGTAACAGAAGATTTTTTGAAGGATGGTGGGCAGATTGTTCTAGAAAAACTGGCCACCCTGTATACGCAATGCCTCATGACCTCGAGCGTACCGGAATCTTGGAATAACGCTAACACAATACTAATCCATAAGAAAGGGGGCGCCAAAGACTTGAAAAATAATACACCCATCAGCTTACTGTCCGTTGCCTACAAAGTATTTACTAAGGTAATCGCAAATAGAATCAGGAACACCTTAGACTTCTGTCAACCAAAAGACCAGGCAGGATTCCATAAAGGCTACTCGACAATAGATCATATTCACACTATCACTCAGGTGATGGATAAATGTGCGGAATATAACCAACCCTTATGTATATCTTTCATTGATTACGAGAACGCGTTTGATTCAGTCGAAACCTTAGCAGTCATGGAGGCATTACGGAATCGGGGTGTACACGAGCCGTATGTAAAAATACTGAAAGATATCTGTAGCGGCTCCACAGCCACTGTAGTCCTCCGTAAAGAAAGCAACAAAATCCCAATAAAGAAAGGCGTCCGGCAGGGAAGATACGATCTCTCCGATGCAATTCACAGCGTCTTTACAGGAGGTATTCAGAGACCTGGATTCGGAAGAATTGGGGATAAGAGTTAATGGAAAAGACTTTAGTAACTTGCGATTCGCTGATGATATTGCCTTGCTTAGTAACTCAGGGGGCTCCAACTGCAATGCATGATCACCCACCTGGAGAGGCAAGGCAGAAGGGTGGGTCAAAAAATTAATTTGCAGAAAACTAAAGTAATGTTTAGCAGTCTCGGAAGAGAACAGCAGTTTACGATAGGTAGCGAGGCACTGGAAGTGGTGAGGGAATACATCAACTTAGGGCAGGTAGTGACTGCGGACCCGGATCATGAGACTGAAATAATCAGAAGAATAAGAATGGGCTGGGGTGCGCTTGGAAGGAATTCTGAGATCATGAACAGCAGGTTGACATTATCCCTCAAGAGAAAAGTGTTTAACAGCTGTGTCTTACCAGTACTCACCTACGGGGCAGAAACCTGGAGCTTACGAAAGGGGTTCTACTTAAATTGAGGACGACGCAACGAGCTATGAAAAGAAGAATGATGGGTGTAACGTTAAGGGATAAGAAAAGAGCAGATTGGGTGAGGGAACAAACGCGAGTTAATAACATCGTAGTTGAAATCAAGAAAACGAAGTGGGCATGGGCAGGACATGTAATAAGGTGGTAAGATAACCAATGGTCATTAAGGGTTACAGACTGGATTGCAAGGGAAGGGAATCGTAGCAGGGGGCGGCAGAAAGTTAGGAAAGGAATGGTGTACTTGAAGGCATATATTTGTTGCGGCGAGAATATTTGTTGCGGCGACAACCGGCACATCTGCGAGGGTGTAAAGAAGCCTCTACATATACGCCGGCTCGATACACGTGCCTGTCTTAGATCCCCTTGGTGAAAAAAGGCAGTTTCTGCTGACGTCGCTGCGTGTTTCAAGTCAGGGGCGTCTACCTCTCACGCCATGACATCTACAGTGCCGTGAACTCCTTCGAAGACCCAGGTCTTCGATGTTGCTGTCCCTGCAGGGAATGGTCTCAATAGTTGGCCTCTCTGATGTCTATTCTATTCAGCACATGGGAGGCTTCAACTTCTAAGGCACCATCAAGAGCAAGGCTTCTATGGATGTAATCATCGATGCTGGCTGCCTTGTCATCGGTGGCGAGCGTTGCCCTGTCGTTCCTGTCGGCCCTCAGGTAACCAACGTAACCTGCCTCTTCTTGCCGTCCTTCGTTCCGAACGAAGTCCTCATCCAGGCACTATCATCATACGGCAAGGTTCTGTCTGTCAACGCTGGTCTTATGAGCGGGCGACGTGGCGTGCTTACGGGCACCCGCTTTGTTCGAATGGAAATGAGCACCACACAACCCCTTTCCCCAATTATCTGCGAGTATCTGGTCATCGTGTGACTTTTGATTACCGTGGCTTGCAACGCGTGTGTCGTGGCTGCGGCTCCAGCGACCACTACCACGCACAGTGCATCGCAGCGTTCTGTGGTAGTTGTGGCGTCCATGGCCACGAAAGCGACGGATGTGGCCGTCCTTGTCGGCGTTGCGGGGATGGTCACCCTGCAATCGTGTGCCCTGAGCGGCATTCCTACTCAGACGCTACTGCTGGTGCCTTCCCCTCCTTACCGCCGGCGTCAGCTGCGGTAGGGACGGCGCGTGACGCCGTAACTAGATAGGTTGCCTTGACACCGCATCAACCAGTGTCGGCAAAAGACCAAGAAGCGTGCAGCTCGAGCATTCAAAACACGCCATGGTCGCCGGCCTCGTCGGCGGAAAGGGAGGACCATGCTATTGATGACATGGCCGATCACAGCACGCCATGTTCGCCGGCCTCCCAGCAGCGAGGGACACGCGTGTTGTGGCCGGTTGCGCCTCCACTTCGCCTGCTGCCATAAGTCCTGATCACACCGAAGTTTTCGACACGGCTAAAACACTTGGCCCTGCGATATCTGCGCTCGCTACATCGACGATGTCTGCGGTGCCTTCATCCGCCTCAGTTGCGTCGCTTGCAACGCAACACCCGTTTGTGACTCTTCTGCAAAAGCCGCTGCTCCACTAGATCTGAATGAGCCCCCGGCTGCAGAAGTTGTAGGCGGCGATGTCACCAATTCCGCAGCCCAACCGCTACCAGCATCATCATCATGTGAAAATAGATTCAGCCTCGGCGTTGTCAGCAGCGTTGGACTTTCACCAAGCCTAGATGGACTCGGCGTAGAAATGGCGGTCACACGAGACGTAAGGCGTGCCCACGCGCCAGCTTCTGGCTCGGACGGCGCCCCGGAACGCCGCGCCGAGTTACAACGGCCAAAGAAATCTCGGCCTTTTTCGAGAGGGTCTTGTGTTCGACGTCGACGTCCATTGCTAGCATGTCGGCGAGGGTCTTGTTCAGGCGCTCCGTGAGACCATTCGTCTGCGGGTGATAGCCAGTTGTACTCCTGTGGCTTGTCTGACTGTATTGCAGAATGGCTTGGGTGAGCTCTGCTGTAAAAGCCGTTCCTCTGTCGGTGATGAGGACTTCTGGAGCACCATGTCGCAGCAGGATGTTCTCGACGAAAAATTTCGCCACTTCGGCTGCGCTGCCTTTTGGTAGAGCTTTAGTTTCAGCGAAGCGGGTGAGGTAGTCCGTCGCCACGACGTTCCACTTATTCCCGGATGTTGACGTCGGAAGCGGCCCCAACAAATCCATCCCAATCTGCTGGAATGGTCGACGAGGAGGTTCGATCGGCTGTAGTAATCCTGCTGGCCTTTTCGGTGGCGTCTTGCGTTCGCTGACAGTCTCGGCATGTCTTGACGTAACGGGCGACGTCGGCGGTCAGACGCGGCCAGTAATACCTTTCCTGTGTCCTCGACAGCGTCCGGGAGAATCCGAGGTGCCCAGCGTTTGGATCGTCGTGTAGGGCGTGCAGTCCTTCTGGACGCAGCGCTGACGATACAACAAGAAGGTAGCTGGCGCGGACTGGTGAGAAGTTCTTCACGAGCAGCTTGCTTTGTAGCGTGAACGAAGACAACCCGCGCCTAAATGCCCTAGGGACAACTTTGGTGTTCCCTTCCAAATACTCGACGCGGCCTTTTAGCTCCGGGTCTGCTCGTTGCTGTTTATTGAAGTCTTCCGCGCTTATTATTCCAAGGAAGGCGTCGTCGTCCTTGTCGTCTTGCGGCGGAGGATCGACGGGGGAGCGTGATAAGCAGCCGGCGTCAGAGTGTTTTCTTCCGGGCTTGCATATTACGGTAACGTCATATTCTTGCAGTCTGAGGCTTCACCGCGCCAGCCGTCCTGAAGGGTCCTTTAGGTTAGCTAGCCAACACAAGGCGTGATGGTCGCTGACGACTTTGAATGGCCTGCCATAGAGGTAAGGGTGGAATTTTGCTGTAGCCCAAATGATGGCGAGGTATTCCTTTTCAGTCGTAGAATAATTGCCTTCCGCTTTTGACAGCGACCGGCTAGCATAAGATATCACCCGTTCAAGTCCGCCTTTCCTCTGGGCTAGGACGGTACGGAGGCCTAGGCTACTGGCTTCAGTGTGGATTTCAGTATCGGCGTCCTCGTCGAAGTGTGCAAGTACCGGCGGCGACTGCATGCGTCGTTTCAGTTCTTGAAATGCATCGGCCTGCGGCGTTTCCCACTTGAACTCGACATCACATTTCGTTAGATGTGTTAGCGGGTCCGCGATGCGTGAAAAGTCCTTGACAAAGCGCCTATAGTAGGCACACATGCCAAGAAATCTGCGCACTGCCTTCTTGTCGATTGGCTGCGGAAACTTTGCGATGGCAGCTGTCTTCTGCGGGTCGGGGCGTACTCCAGATTTGCTGATGACGTGGCCTAGGAATAGAAGCTCATCGTAAGCGAAGCGACACTTTTCCGGCTTCAGAGTGAGGCCTGATGACTTGATGGCCTCTAATACTGTCGCAAGCCGCTTAAGGTGATCGTCGAGATTCCCGGCGAAGACGACGACGTCATCCAAGTAAACAAGACAGGTCTGCCACTTCACTCCAGCTAAAACCGTGTGCATCATGCGCTGGAACGTTGCAGACGCCGAGCACAGTCCAAATGGCATAACCTTGAACTCATAGAGGCCGTCTAGCGTGATGACGGCGGTCTTTTCGCGATCCCTTTCGACGACTTCTATTTGCCAGTATCCAGATTTGAGGTCCATCGATAAGAAGTATTTAGCATTGCAGAGCCGATCCAATGCGTCGTCTATCCGTGGGAGTGGGTATACGTCTTTTTTCGTGATTTTGTTCAGTCAGCGATAATCGACGCAGGAACGTAGGGTTCCGTCCTTTTTCTTTACCAGGGCAACAAGGGATGCCCACGGGCTTTTCGACGGCTGGATGATGTCGTCGCGCAGCATTTCGTCGACTTGTTGTCTTATAGCTTCGCGTTCTCGCGTCCAAACTCGGTAAGGGCTCTGGCGGAGTGGTAGAGCGCACTCTTCGGTTATTATGCGAAGCTTTGCGACTGGTGTTTGTCGAATCCTCGACGACGTCGAAAAGCAGTCTTTGTATCGTCGAAGCAGACTTCTGATCTGTTGCTGCTTAATGACGGGGAGACTTGGATTTATGTCGAAGTCTGGCTCGGGAACTGCGGTCGTCGTGGTAGATGCGACAGAATCCGAGAGGACAAACGCATCGCTGGTTTCCTGAATTTCCTTGATGTATGCGATCGTCGTGCCCTTGTTGATGTGGTTGAACTCCTGGCTGAAGTTTGTCACCAACACTTTCGTTTTCCCTCCGTGCAGTCGAGCGATCCCTCTTGCGACGCAAATTTCACAGTCGAGCAGTAGACGTTGGTCGCCTTCGATGACGCCTTCTACGTCAGCACGTGTTTCGGTGCCGACCGAAATAACGATGCTGGAACGAGGCGGGATGCTCACTTGATCTTCGAGCACGCTCAAGGCGTGGTGACTACGAGGGCTCTCTGGCGGTATCGCTTGATCTTCCGACAGCGTTATTGACCTCGACTTCAGGTCGATGATTGCGCCGTGTTGGTTCAGGAAGTCCATGCCGAGAATGACGTCTCGTGAAAACTGTTGCAGGATACCGAAGGTGGCAGGGTAAGTCCGGTCATGAATGGTAATTCTCGCCGTGCAGATTCCAGTCGGCGTGATGAGGTGTCCTCCAGCGGTCCGAATTAACGGGCCTTCCCCTGCAGTCTTAAATTTCTTCAATTGGGCTGCGATGGATCATGGGTCCACTCATGACGGAGTAATCGGCTCCTGTGTCTACTAAGGCGGTGACTGCGTGGCCGTCGAGAAGCACATCGAGGTCGGTGGTTCTTTGTCTTGCGTTACAGTTAGGCCTTGGTGCCGGATCACGGCTGCGTCGCGTTGACCTGTGGTTGGTACGTGGCGTCGTGAGGTGGTCTTTCGTCAGCGTGTTCTTTCCTGCCAGACTTCGTCGGGACGGCGGTGTGTCGTCGTTGTTATGTCGTCGAGATAGTCTTTTTGGCATCTTCGTCGGCGGCGGAGGATCTTTGTCAGTTCGACGAACAGCAACCGCACCTCCATCGGTTGCTGCTTTTAGTTTTCCGGATATGGGCTGACGGACCGGCCCCGGGCTGGGCCAGTATGGTCGGCACTGCGGCGACAGGTAGCGGCCTGGTGACGGCGAACGGGACGGTCGTCGAGGGCTCCACTGAGTAGCGGCGAGCTAGTCGGCGATGTCACGAGGGCTTTCACCTTCCCTCAGGCGCTGTGCGTTGACGGCGAGGCCTCGCAATCCCAGGTCGCGGTATAGGCATCGGCGGTACACATGGCCGGCTTCGCCGCAGTGGTAGCAGAGCGGGCGGTAGTCGGGGGCGCGCCAAATGTCCGTCTTCCTCACGTAGGTGCGCTGGGTGACGGGTGGTGGTGCCGGCGGCGGCGGACGACGGAATTGTGGCGTTACAGGGCCCTGGCGCGGAAGCGGACCTTGACGGCGTGCGACGGCGGCGTAAGTCATCGGTTCTGGTTGGGGCTGCTGTAATTGTGGTTGCACCTCAGGAACTCCAAGCGAGCGGTGCATTTCTTCTTTCACCATGTCGGCGATCGAGGCCACTTGAGGGTGCGACGATGGCAAGACCTTGCGCAGTTCTTCGCGCACAATGGCCCTGATGGTCTCGCACAGATCGTCCGTGGCCAGTGAATGAATTCCAGCGTAGTTGGTAGAGTTTGTACGGCGGTTGAATTGCCGGTTCCGCATTTCGAGTGTCTTCTCGATGCTGGTGGCTTCGCGAAGGAACTCTTCTACGGTCTTCGGTGGGCTTCGTATCATTGCGCCGAAAAGTTCTTCCTTCACACCACGCATGAGTAGGCGGGCTTTCTTCTCCTCAGGCATATCCGGGTCGTCGTGGCGGAACGGACGGCTCATTTCTTCCGAAAATATGGAAACGTTCTCGTTAGGTAGCTGCACTCGGGCGTCCAGCATGGCTTCGGCCCTTTCCTTGCGCACGACGCTCGTAAAGGTGCGCAGGAAGCCGCTACGGAACAGGTCCCATGTTGTCATGGTCAACTCCCGGTTCTCAAACCACGTTCTGGCGGCGTCTTCTAAGGCGAACTATACATGCCGCAGCTTGTCGTCGGAGTCCAAGCTGTTGAAAGTCGCGATTCGTTCGTAGGTCTCCAGCCAGGATTCCGGGTCTTCAGTAGCTGCTCCGTGGAAGGTCGGTGGTTCCCGAGGTTGTTGCAGGATAACGGGGGACGCTGGGACAGCCACTGGGGTTGTCTTGGCCACGATCTTCTTTGTCATCTTAGGTAGAAGACCGTACTCTGGAGGCAGCCCTTGCAATCTGCGGCTAGCACGCTGGTCTTGGGCGATGTCGGTTTTGTCCTCGGGCTTCGGGCTTGGATCGCGGCTTTGTGGGGGCGTTCGGTACATGAACGCACAAACACCTCCACCAGATGTCACGTGGTAGTGACTGTGAAGAAAGCAGCCAAACTGAGAAAGAGGAAACCAGCGTTTTATTGGGCGAACTTGTGCCCTCAAAAACAGGCTATACTCAAAGAACGGCAACAGCGGCAAACACAGTCGGCGATCGTCGAAAATCTGATCAGCGGGTCCAGCACATCGGCTTTTATACAGCAGTCATCGAACGTTCCAGACTAATCGTTGGGACACGCGTGCCTTCCACAAAGTTCTACACCATTCGCGTCACGCGATGAAATCAGATAACACAAGGTTCGGCGACGACAGTGGATAGACGCATCGATAACTTTCCAGAAACTTCGGATACATGCAGGCGCGTCCCGCGCTGTGGGATAACATTTGTCAGGCGGAGAAACGTGGTCGCCCGATAAATATAAGTACACGTGTCAATATGCTTGTTCAAGGAAAGATCATGCGTTATGATAACCCCCAGGTACCTATATTGCCTATATTCCTCGACTTTGGACTTCGGATGCGCAGGTGCAGAGGAACCGACGTGTCGTCAGTTTCTGGAATGATGCGGCTGGTAGGTGAGGGTAGCAAGTGGGGTGCGCTGGACTGATGAAACCGGGAAATTGGCCTGTACAAGAATAAGAGGCGACTCAGATGCTGCACGTTGTGATCTCGCCGTTCCTGCTTTTCTTACTGCCGGGGGGTACAGGCTGTCGTAGTGCCAGTAATCGAAATGTTTCCCGGACTCTTAAAGCAACAGCATGAGTACAGTCTTGAAATTCCGTGAAAATAGGGACAATATAAAGCGCAATGTGTTGCGAAACTTTCATGTTCCTGCTTTACGTGCAAATGTTGCAGGTAATTACTAAGCCCTCGTTTTTCCGTGTGGTTTCGTGCATCACACGAGATTCCTAGTTTGTTTCTCTGGTGTTCTCAGTGAGCTAAACAAGGCATTTTCTTTATATCTAGGGAAAATGATGGGCATGCTATGGGTAATATATTGGCAATGTTCCATATGAGTGGACTAAATGTGTTCTTTCCAACAGGATATGTATACAAGCGGTCCATAGTGTCGTTGGTGTGTTTTAGGAGCAGTTTTTGTGCAACGTATACTGCTGCACTAGCACAATCGCAACTACAACAGAGGTCACATTTTTTTAACATAGGGGGAACAATACGGCAAGCTTTTGTGTGATGGTAAATTCATGTTGATCAAATACAGCTTTTAAAAAATCATAAGCAGGTATTCGAAGGTATCATATGCAGCTGGCATTAGCTAGGCTTCCCAATGTCCCAAGAAAACTCTCCATTTCAGAAATTTTAGTATAGGCAGCACTTTAAGTGCAATGTGTCACAAAGTCTTAATGTTTCTGGCTTGTTTAGATGTGTCAAAAATACTTATTGAACCTTCATTTTTTTTTCTTTTTACTTTTTCAGATATGGTACACTAGGCTCATCTGGTGTCCTCAGTGAACTAAAGGTGGCTGCGTTTTTATGTTTGGTAAATGTAAGGACAAGGTAATGGGTGATGTGTAGGTAAAGTTCAAAATATATAGGTAATTGGGGCTTTCACAATAAATTATGTGTTCAGGCGCTCTAGAGCATGTCTAATGAGTAAGGCAGAATAGAGCCCACTGCTGTGGTAGAACTATAAATGCCACCAGTACCAAATTAAACGAACATTGGCGGTACGCTATAAAAGCTCTCTGTGGGAAGTTAAATGTGGCTGAATTAAACACAGCCTTTCTAAAAAAATTATTCAAGTGTTAAAGTGTGTGATATGGCCACTATCAGCCATGCTTCCCAGTGTCACGACATAGGTAGCTGCAGGTAGATTGCAACAGGTTTACATTTTGTAAAAGGAGAAAGGGGATCATGGCAAGTCCAATATGCGACAAAGTTGTTGCGTTCTTGGTCCAGTTAGAATCGTTGCAAATAATTACTTGGCCGTCATTTTTTCTCCCTATTTTCATATGCCATCAGATGTTTCTAGTTGGTTTAAATTATGTACTTGGTGAACTAAAGAGAGCACTTTGTTTATGTTTAGAGAAAATAAAGCGTACCTTTTGGGCAATACTTAGGTGAATTTCAAAGACGGGGCACTAATTATGACATTTGCAGTAAATTGTCCTTGCAAGCGATCCGGAGCTTTTTGAATGTGTTTTAAGAACAGAGCATAATTTATCCTGCTGCCCTGGGAGAACTGTGAACTCATCCGATATCAAATGTAGTGAAAATTGGGAGGCAGGGAAGATATCATGAAATTTTCTGGCGAAGTAAGATGTGTGTTAATGAATTACTCACTTTTCAAAAATTCTTCTCCAAGCATTAAATGGGAGCAAGGTTTCAATCGTAACCGTCACATAAGGGAAGATCTTAAACTATGTGATATAATTACAAGGAAATTAAACTTTTGCTGTGACTGCTCGAGAGAAGTAGCTTTACTAGAAATTGAGCTGCGATTCTTTAAAGCCGCAAATACCTGCTTTTTTTTCTTGAGGATATTGCATGTCATTCATGTTGATTGTACTTTGTTGTGTGTAACCTCGACGATACCATTGCCTTAGTTATAGCGATACATTTGTGTTGTAGGCTTGCACCACATATAATTATTTTTTAATTATTAAAATTCTTTGTAGCAAATGTACATATTTTATGCGTGCTGCACTACTGCTACGGGACAGGATAAGGGACCTCTGTGGGGTGCTTATTGCCGTTTGTCCCTACATCACCTTGAGATTTTATATAGTTTCACGAAATAAATGTAAATGTTAACAATCTTTTAGGCCTCCATGGAAGTGTGATTAATAAATAGGTATATGTCTGTTTATTATTTTTCTGTTTTACGTGCATACATACATGTTCATGGTCATATGCTGTATTTTTGTGTACTATGGTAATTTACATGTAGAACCTGTACTTTACTGCTTGTGGACCGGGAGAGGAAAGAGGAACATTTTATTATTTCCCCGTCTGTATTAGTAAACAAACCGTAACCCAATAATTTGTCAATTCTGTTCTCAGTTTCTGTGTAAACTCGTGAACAATGTGTGAAAATATATAACTTTATGTGTGTTCGCTGACTGCCAATGAACTACCACTAAATAATGTATAATACAAGCCTATTTTGCGGGCACAGGGGCCCCTGTCAGGCGCTGTCCGCCTTTTGCCCCTGCACCTTTCTTGAAATTGTACTCAAGATGAAATGCACATTCATTCATTCATTCATTCAAATATAAACATAACTGACAGACATGTTTCCAGGCTCTTTCACATTATCTAATAATATCTTGCAACACACACACACACACACACATATATATATATATATATATATATATATATATACATACATATAGTCACGATCATAAGAAGCCAACAGGTACTGACACCCAGGACAGCATAGGAAAAATTATTCATGGTTTAATTAAAGTATAGCAATGATAAATAGTTTACATGAAAGTGGATGAAAAAACAAATGAACAATTATATATAGATAGACAGAGAGAGGATCAGATGGTTTGCAGTTTGCCTACCCCCCCCCCCCACCTCCACCCCATTCCACAAAACAGTTGGTACGCCACCGGACACTTGGTACATCCGGGTGTGCTTTTCTGAAGTGTCCATTGCTTGCTAAGATTGGATAGTGTTTCAGTCGAATATTGTTTATGTTTGGGAGCATGTTGGAATACTTTACTGCAAAGGCCAGCTAGTGACTGGTCGGTCTGCATCGTGGGCGTTTTTCTAGCTAATGCTGATTTTATTTCAAATTTACTCACGTTCTTGTAGTCCTGGTTTAGGGTGTATGTGGGTAATTTCTTTCACTTAGTGTTGCCTAAATAGATAATTTAAATTGTGAACATAATTTCTATCATCACTACAGCTCCTTTTTATGCGTTTTGCTTGCCTCACAACGGTTCCTCACTTAAAGTGTTCCCGGGTGGTGACTAGTATAGTATAAATATTTCTGGATACCTGTAGGCTTTCTGTAAAGCATCCTTCTTAGTTTTCCCTTCTCTATATAGGCTGCTGTGCCTGAAGTTAATTTGACTAGTAGAGTGGTGCATGGAAAACATAATACCAGTAGTGTGAAAGTGATTAAAATGACTAATGAATGCATTTATTGCAGTTATGCCATGTTCTTATATAACGATGATGCCATATATGTAGTGGAGATAGGCGCAAGGTTATAACGTGGATTATTTTAGCACCACTTACTCTGTCTCAGAGATATTGGCATGTGTCGACACAAAAGGGGTTCCCATGCTAATGCCGAACGTAAGTACGTAGTAGGCTGAATCTAATTCAAAACACTTAAGAGTAAGGACTAACTATAGCAATGAAAAGTAAGCTTCAGCAGGGTGTGTTTGCTTGCTACCTTCAAGTGATTTCGAGACTGCTTAAGTTCTTCCTTTAAAAGGCATATCTGGGTACAGGGCACAGGCCTAGTTACAAGAATGGCCTGATCAGAGTATGTTTGTGTAACATTAATAGAACCTATATTTCAAAGGAAGTCAGATGTACCCTGAATAAAAGATGGGAAGGTGGATGGTATGTGTGAACGATTTAAGAATTTTTTCTCGGTAGGCGTTTTCTTGTTGGACACAATGGGTCTGCCTTGGGATTCATGCGGTAATCAATTCTACAGAAACCTTATGAATTTTCAGATAAAGGTAGATACAGCCTGCTTGTTTATTATTAGGTATAATTAAGCAGTGCTCAGAATGCATGATCAATTCCCTGGTTAGAAAGTCTGCTATCCTATGAAGTATGATCTTACTGTATTCTGAAGTCTGATCAGAATCTATTTCTGGTAACTGGTGTCATTACTGAGTTGTTGAACAGCCCCATTTTTACATTTTTATATAAGCCAGATTAGTATAGTATCCTTTTTATCTTCACTTCATGCACTACCCTTTTTTACCTCCACTTCTTGAAGGAACCTATCACCAGTAACACCACCTGTTTCCTTTTCTATCACAGCACCAAACAACTCTGGTCCCTTCCATTTGCTGCCCTGTATACCTTTTTTGTTGAGTACTTTAACATCAGTTGCCCCACACTACACACACGCTTATTCTTCTCCTCTCCCATTAAGGGTGGGGGAGAGTGAGCTATGCGTACATAAAAAGTGCTGACGAAAGCAGTTGCCACCCCGACAAAGACAATTCCCTTTGTCAGGATGTTGGCTCTAGCAACATTCCTTGTTCCAACACTGTTATTCGCTTCGTACCTAATGTGGAATGCGTTACGGTGTTGTCCTGTGGCCGTCGAACCCCAAGCCAATAGATTATATGAAGTTGGAGTGACATTAGATGGCTCTACATGTGCTGTTCTTGAGCTTAAGCTGATTTAACAAGGAGCATTGAATGAGTAAAGATGATTGCTTTTAGTTCTGCACACACTGCACAGAATCCTGATGGGCCAAGACAATTGAGGCATGCTGGAACTCGCCAGATGTTGAACTTGGCAAGTGCAGCATTTCTATGTGCTGTGCATTGTTCACATAATTACTGTTTTTGCAAGATTATTTGAAATGTGAGACAAGAAATAAAAATATTCGTCTCTTTAAACAAACTGTTACTAGCTGTTACTAAACTCTAAAGCGCCCTTGGGGTTTTGTAACAGGAGTTTCTTGTATTTTAATACACATGATGCCTTATTTCTTTTATCAGAAATGCAGACACCAATAAATGTCTTTCTGGATGATGTTGTCTCTTCCCTAGGTATAGATGTCCATCCTAATGTACCATGACACAGACACACGATAGTCAAAGAGTATATTCAGATACAGTTTAACACAAGTCGCCGATCAATTTTTCGGACTCCCAAAATTCGGCCTTGATGAATATTTCGGACCCAAAATTTTTGAGCCCAATTTTTCGGAAGAATTTCGGCCCCAAAGTTTGATGTTACAGGCTAAATCACTAGCTAGCCTAGATCGCACGCTAGGAGATCTTGGGGGCTGCCATGTTGGATTTTCCACTGGCTTGGCTTCCAGTGGCCCGCTCTATAGCCTCTAAGATTGGGACATGCACGCTTTCAATGGAGAGCGTGCGACATCCTCCAGTCCCGGAGGATGACAAACAGCTCCAGCGGACCGCACAATTTTCTTGTTTATTTCTTTTCTTCGGTCAGCACTATCGTCACAATCACTTCATACGGAATCCATTTTTACTCATTTATTTGTTTGAAAGTTTCGGTTGCTATTTGCACGTACTATGTCCACAGAGCAGGTGTGTCTCGGAGATTATCGTCGCATCTTTGTGTGTGTGTGCCTTCGCAAGTGTCAAGCGGTGCATGGAAACATGGCTCATTTCTTTGATCTCCATGGCAATATCCGGCAAAGGAGATCACAGATCGCCAACGCGGTGCCGTTCTTGTCAGACTGCATACGGAGACGACGTCACTCCTACGCAAATACAAGCAAATCTGATCGCCTCCAAGTATAGTATGGGGCACGGCGTTATGAGAGATTTTTTAAGCCGTGTAAGCCTAATAAATTCTAATTTTTTCGTTGAACAAGCTTTTTGGACTGTTAGATTTTTCGGACAGATGTGGAAAATCAGTCAGCGACTGTACATGTATCAGAAACTGCATGCATTTTCATATCCTATGTTAAAACAGATAATGTTATGCAAGAACAAATGTGCTAGGTGGATGACAGAGGTGTTACGTAAATCTAAGTTATGCTTTAGATAGATACAGTTTTAGTGTCAATTACTAATGGCAATTCAAAGCTGCGTTTTCATATACCTTGCACATACGGTGCAGGGGCCCCTCTAAGTACTTCATGGAGGAGTTAGTGCTGCTAAAGTAAAATCTGGTCAATTAGATAAATCAAGTAATTCGAACTCTTCCTCTGGTCCCAGCAGGCGTATGCGTCGCTTAATCGAATCAAAATCTAGTTAATTCAGACGTATTCGGCCACATACCAGTTAGTTTGAGCAACTCTCAGAGCTCAACGACTGCAGAGCGCCACAGATGTGCGATACAAGAGAGAGAGAGAGAGAGAGATGAAAGGAAAGCAGGGATGTTAACGAGTCAAAAGTCCTGTTGGCTACCCTGCGCTGGGGGAAGGGAAAAGGGGAATAGAAAAAAGGGAGAGAAAGAGAGAGATGTCGGTAGAGAGATGAACACAAACAGCACTACAGAGTCAAAGGCGCTTGCACAAGCCAGACTTTCCCGGAAAGCACAAAACTGCCTTTCCTGCCTTCTAGCCGATGATTGTTGGGGACGGTATTCTAATATTGTCTGTTCACTCAGAAGATGATCATCTAGTTTCTTGAATTCGCTACGCATAGGTCGTCTTTGTGCTACAAACTGAGGACAGCGGCACAATAGGTGGTCTATGTTCTCCTCGCAGTCACAGAGATCCCATGCAGGAATGTCAGCCATTCCAGTTTCTGCTGAATAAGCTTTCGTGAATGCAATGCCTAACCGCAAGCGACACAGAATAGATGCTTCGCGTCTGTGTAGTCTGGCAAGAGGTCTGAGCTGCAACAAATGGTTGAGTCTGTGCAGTCTGGTACACCTTGTATGTACGGTGTTCCACTCAGATGAGTGTGCGTGCTAGAACGCAAAGCTATTTCGCAGCGTCTGACTTTGAGAGAGGGATGGGGGCGCAGCGGTCATCTTGGTTTGACAGCCGAGCTGCTTTGTCTGCGTCATCATTTCCTATGATACCGCAATCACCTGGTATCCATTGAAAAGTTATATCACAGACTCTTAAGTGATGGATGCGTTCCACGATTTGACGTGTCAGTTGATCGGGAGTTCCATGTCAGAGAAATGACTGTATACATTGTAAGGCCGGCCTTGAATCGCAGAAGACTGTCCATTCTTTAGGACTCTCTGTGTTGATCACATGAAGCGCACTGAGGAAAGCCGCAAGGTCTGCAGCTGTAGATGTAGCGATATGGGAAGTCTTGAACCATTGGGTTATTCTTCTTGTTCGTATAACTACAGCGCCACTAGAACTGGCTGATGTAGTTGAGCCATCAGTATAGACATGTGTGCATTTGCTGCATTTCTCGTACAAGAGGAGTAAAGTAAGTTCCTTGAGTGCAGATGACTTCAAGTCTGATTTGTTATGAAGTCCTAGGATTGTGACGTTTACTTGAGTACGGCTCACACACCATAGAGGAATCGAAGGTCTAGCAGCAAGTGCGTACCCTGAAGTAAGACAGGCACGGTGCACGAAGACGGTTGCACTGAATGTCCTGTGTGGCCTTTCTACAGGGAGACGGGAGACTTGCGAGGTGGTGGCACAGGGTCCAGTGCAACGCAAAAGAGCAAAAACTGTGCTAGCATCCAACCGATACAAAGTGGAGGAGTCTGCATCGCCATAGTCATCAGTGTAAACCGTATGTGAATGTCAGAACGCTTTGTGCCTGTTTGTGCCTTTATGGCCTTTATTCTTGTCTACCGCTGTGCATAAAACTGTTTTGGCCCCATGTATTCTTATAAATGCACAGTCCCCGTCCATGATTGAGTTCATGCGACCACGATTTTGTCCAAAGCTGTTGTAGCAAACAGTACTTTCGTTTTTACAGTGTGCGCGTCGGCCGCGTGCCCGCAGAACTGCGTGGTCGCCACCCATGATCATATCAATAGTGACCGCGATTTAGTCCGCAGCATTTGCAGCAAGCAGTAGTTTCGTTTTTATTCGGTGTGCGCATCGATCGCATATAGAGTTAGTGCTCACTCTAGAGGAAAAGCTGGGCGAAAAAGTAACCCGTGCTCAGTATTTGCATCGCTCTCTTGTGGTGTTGGCATTTATTTTGGGCCATCGTTTATTTTAACACGTTTATTTGAAATAATATTGGTTGAACATTTGAAACATTCTGCGACGTTCTCCAGTTTTCACTGCTGCGTTTGTACTGTATTCAAGATTAATGACTCTTCGCATCATCAGAAGTTTCGACAACAGCGACTTATAAAAGAAATGTGCGCAAGGCGGCGCCTCGAAGTTTCCTCCCGTCGTTCGGGTAAGCAGCGAAGCGAACAAGAGATGGCAGCACCGGCGCTTGAGTCACGCAAGCGGATACCTCTGGTGAGCGCAACGCTATCGGTGATATTTGGCCAGCCGAGTCGGGCTGAGTCACTTGCGTTTCGCGAGATAGCGATAGCGCGGCCTAGAATGTGCGCTCATTACCACTGGTAGGTCGCGCATGTTGTCTCAAGTTAGAAAACAAGCATGTTGGCGCCAATATACGATGACTCATTCCGTCACCCGGAGACACGCATCCTGCCTAATGAAGCAGTCGACGGCTTGTACGCTGCAAATGACGGAAGCGAGCTAGAGGCGTTTTCCACGGAGTAATCGTACGCTTTGAGCTGGCTGCTTTATTTTTACTGGAGAGGAAAACTGTTTTGCAGTATCAAGAGCGTTAGGTTCAGTGCCTTCATTTCAATTTGATAGGCAGAACGGGAAGCTTACGTCACGTTGCAAAAGCAAAACAGGGCCATCAGCGTCATTTTGTATGCGTCACGCCTACATCAGGCTTCGTAGAAAATGGCAGAATGTCCAGAATAGAGCAGCTGGAGTCAAATTTGTCGCACAGATGGTGCGATGCACATAGGGAGTGACTTCATGACTGCATCGCCACTTGGTCATCATTTCCTGAAATGTTCCCTAGAAAAGCAAGCAGGGGATTTTTTGTCCCTGGAAGATAAGGCTCGAATTATCGCCCAGGCTGAAACTGGGAGAAAAAAAATGATCCATTGTGGAACATATTGGGATTCCGGGAAACTCAGTCTTAATGAGATTCATGAGCAAGGATGCCGTAACAGGAGTGACAGCTTTAGGAAGGAGCCAAGCCACTGACGTACAAACTTACGGTTGCTTGGTGTTGCCCAAGGAAGTTTTAAAATTATGGGCTTTTACGTGCCAAAACCACAATCTCTTTGTAAGGCACGCTGTAGTAGTGGGGGACTCTGGAAATTTGAACCATGTGGGGTTCTTTAATGGCACCTATTACTAAGTACACACGTCTTCGCATTTCGCCCCCACCGAAATGCGGCTGCCGTGGCTGGGATTCAATCCCATGGCATCATGCTCAGAATCCGAACACCATAGCCACTACGCAACCTGAACATGAAGGCAATTACTTAGGAGCAAATCCTTAAGAGCGTTCAGGAGGCCTGAGATTCGTCAAAGACAAAGCAGCCACAAAGAGCAAGTTCGCACCACCGACCACATCGCAAGTCATGGATTTATTGACATGATTAGGCGCTTCATCTGTGCCCAGGACGACACTGACCTAATGGCCCTTCTGGCAGAGTGCAAGAGGCGTTATGCTATTGCTTGGCAAGATGAGCAAACAGCCCAAACTAACAGATTTTTGCATTAAAACCTAATTTTTACATCAGCTGGTCACCTGTCAAATACATATTTGATATCACCAAGACGAAATGATTCGTGCTTGCTGTCGATTTCATTGTTTTGAGATGCAACTGCATTGAATTCACAGTTGGTTGATGCTTTTTTTCTTTATTTACTCGTCACAATGGCTCTAGAATTATGTAATGTGCATGAACATTGTGTAATTGTAACTACCGGACAAAGTTATTTCACTAAATCACGTAAAAATATATGCGGTTCAGAAAGAGGCTGGGATTTTAAACTATTAAGGAGGTTATATACCGTGGGAGACAGCACAGTCCCTCCCTCAGTCTACGCCAGCAGGCCCCAGTCCTGGCCGGCCACACTCAGGAGCGCCCAGCTGTGCCTCGAACCACCACTCGTGCTCACGAGTCACTTTGTCGTCCACGTCTCCGACTGCTGGCTCCGATGCCAGAGTTCCCACATTGCCCATCTTTCTGTGAAGGCGATGATGGCACTGGCCCACGGCGGCTTGCAGCGACGGCACCACACCCCCGGCAGCGGGCAAACTTTGCAGACTGCAGCACCAAACGAGGATCGGCGGAGCAGGTGATATCCGAGTCACCAAGGTCTTCCAGGAACCCAAAGGCCCTAAACCTGGCTGGCTTCCCAGACGTACACTTCGCGAAGATGCGGCAGACCAGGTGGTGGAGCCTCCGAGTTGTCGATCTCTTGCAAGAACCAGAAGGCCCTAAACCATTCCCGGAGGCACACCTGGTCCGGTCTTCCTCCTCGTCCTCATTCTTACGAGTGCACGCAGCAGGTTGCCGGAAGTAGCAGTCGACGGCTTGCCGCTATTCCACTGGACAGAGAACACACGGCACCGCACCACGCACTTCTAATAACGTGCAAGCCTCAAGGAGTGGTAAATACAGGAGTAAAGAGGGGGCAAGGAGAGGAGGCAGAGAATTGTTAGAAGTGGCGTAATCGCGAAATCAGTGCACAACAGCGTCGGCATTCTTCGCTCTCTGCTACCATACAGGGCGGAAAGTTAGGACAGGGAAAACGCTACCTTAAAGAAATGAACGCGAAGAAACGCTGCTGCAATAGACACAGACATGACAACAGTTGCAGAACTGAAGGAATTATACGTTTCTGCGATTTGTAACAAAAAAAAACCAGGCAAATTCGGCAACTGGACAAATGACGGTTTTCAGATGCAAAATCACATTAAATCCCCGTAGGTTGTATGCAACACTACGGAGTCGGTCACACGTCAAATCAAGATTTCTGTGCTATGCGGCTATAGCCTTGCTCGACGTCGCGGGTTCGATCCCCACAGTGGCAGCCGATTTCGACGGCGGCTTAATACAATAGCGGTCGGCCACTTAGATTCAGGTGCACGTTAAGAAACAGCAGGGTATCAAAATTAATCCGGAGTCCTCCTACATGGCGTGCCTAATAATCCGATGGTGGTTTTGGCACGCATAGAGCCCAATAGTTCTACCACCATTTCTGCTGCCATGCGATGTGCCATGTGAAGCAATGACAGTGCTCAACCATCTCATAGGTTATAAAATATGACGCAGAACCACGCCTCAAGCAAACACGTCTTGGTGTATGTTCGTTGCACTACGTAGACAAACAACAGTGATACACGCAAAACAACATTTGCCACCAACTCACTGCTCTCGTATTGCAGTAAACGCTGAAGAAATTAGTGATTCGCCGTCAGCATTACCGCTGATTATCGTCATTCCAATTAAACAACAGAGAAAGATTCTCAAGCACAGTAGGAATCGATGTTCACATCGATTCCCACAGTGCGTGAGAGCCACGTTATTGTACTCCATATCCTTCTGTGTAAGCTGACGAGTGTGCTGACAAGGCCCTCTACCCCGAAGCAAGAAAGAGGTTGCCCTGATCATGTAGGACATCAGAAGGCCTGCGAGACGCCAAGCCCAGATCTTCTCTGCCGTTTCGTGCATGAGCACGCAGGCCGAACATTTCTGTACTTTTTGTCTTGGAGCACATCGCTGACCCTGAATGATGTATTATACATATGTTGTTGTTTTACATCATCTCGTCTTCCCTGCCGTACCCTCTCCGGTGGTCAATCTTGTTCGGGCTCTAACCAAACGCTGTGCTCTAACCAAACGGGCGCTATGCGACCGCGGCAGGTGTGGGTCAAAGAGAAAGGGGCAAACAGCAGTGCGCCATACTGAGACGACATTTCACTGCGAGATGACTTGGCTGCTTGGAGTCACACGGGAAATGTCTACGGTGGAACACAACAGAAACGTGCTTATATCTATATATATATGTATATATATATATATATATATATATATATATATATATATATATATATATATATATATACATATATATATATATATATATCTATATATATATATATATATATTTTTTTTTTTTTTCATGGAACGCCGTTTCGTTGAAGGATGTCTGATCGAGTTTGCGATACTTCTTGATCGTTTTGTTACTATTAACGTCATGACTAATTTTGGATTAGAATATTTATTCGTGGTTCTTCTTTTATATATAGATCTAAAACATCAGTGGCTGTGTGTATGGCTGAACACAAGGTGAATGTTGGTATAATCGATACCAGAGATTCTTTCAATGAATAAGAATGGAAGAGAATTCTCATGCCGCCGTGATGCTTTGCTTGGATGTTGTCCTAATCCGCGCAGCAATCGATGACTGGGTGACAACTCCCCCGTAACTATGAACTTCAAAGCTGCAATGCACTTGGAGGTGATTAGCGTTGCCGCTTCTGTAAGTGGTTCAAGTGCTACAACAAAAGCAGAAGAGAAACAGAGAAACTACTTTGGCTCCAATGGATACGACAACTTCATATATTTGACGCAACCAAAGAAACATGGCTGTTGGCAATTTCCTGTTTCATATTTCATTGCTCATCATGTGCACAATTGACGCATTTTTTTTTTTTTTTTTGTCATATAGTGTTCGACTGTGCATCATTTCCGGGAGGTGGTACGGTAGCGCTTTTATAATGCGAAGCATTCGTTGCGAACTTCAGGCGTTTTGAATGTGCCTAAGCAGAGTGTTTTTTCTAGACAATACAGTTTTTTCCAAAAAGAGTTGTGAGCGTGAGACGCCTGTAGTCATGACATACGAGGTCCACGACGAGGCGGAAATACATTTCAGCAGTTTATGTCGCTCTCAAAAGACTAATTAACAAAGATTTATTAATGCTGTCATGATCTTTGAGTAGAGGGCAGTTCCTTATATGGAAAATCGGTAGGGCACCACAATTTATGACATGCCCATATTTTCAAAATTGGAACAATCGCACGTAATTGGAGATATTCGTAATCGAAGTTGAAGGCCAAATTCAGGCAATATCGAGATTGCGAGTCAGACGGCAACGTCCTGTAAACAAATTTGGGACCAAGTTTGAATGAGAGCACGCCACGGAAAATCCCGACACGACACACAGCGGCATATCCTTGCCAGGCAAAGCGTGCTGTATCAGTATATCATCATCATCATTATCATCATCAGCCTGGTTATGCCCACTGCAGGGCAAAGGCCTCTCCCATACTTCTCCACCTCAGTATATCTCCAACTCAGTATCACTATACAGGCGCCGCGACTGGCCGAGACGTTCAGTTTCAGAAATCTTCACGGGGTGTTTCAGTTTCATAATTTTACCCTAACGATATATTGAATACTAAAGGTTATTTAAAATGTATATTTATAATAAAAAACTCAAGCGCTGGCCTGTTGAGCGGACAGCTCAAGACACCGGAGCAGTGCGTCTTATTCATCGGGGTGCACGTGAGCACGGAACAAAAGCAACATGCAATATGCATCTCATATGCATATTGTATGACATACGCATGCAAATACATGCAGTATGCATGGGCCCTCTTTCTTGCGCGCCCGCGGCGCTTGGTTTCGATATTGCCTGGATTTACCGTGGAAATTCGATGAGAAATATCACGAATCAGGTGCTATATTCATTACCTTTAAAAAACGAGTGTGCCTTAAAACGTGACGGCCTTTAAATTCGGCATTCATACTTCTCCACAGACAAAGGTGTTATGAGGTGTTCTATAATTCATTTTTTCATTGTAGCCTAAGAAGGCGGAACGTATATGTGCTTCGCCGTAGAGCCATAATTTACACAAAAATTTCCTTTTTCTTTAATGCATAACCAATAGCACACTTTTTAACGAAAACAAGATGCTTCGTGTAATGCACCAGATATGCTGTGGGTGAATCGTATAATCCTCATGGCCGGCGTTCGAAGCACGGTTCAGGAGCAAACGATGTGGCAGCATCAACGTCAGTGTTAACAGCCGTAGAAGGGCGCAAGGTATCCTTTCGTGTAGCAAAACCATGGTCACGGTTCAATATTTCCTTTGCTCTCAAGGGCTTATTGTGTTTGACCAATGAAGGAGCATACGCCCCTGCGGCGCTGCTGATCCATTATAACAACATCTGTTCTACGAAACCACCAAAACCCTCCCTAGAACCACTGTGTCACATTTGTCCCTGCGATTGGCAAGCTGGGCCAATCAAAAAAAAATTTTTTTCTTCGCACAACATTGTTTGCCGTAGGCCGGTGCCATATTCTGACTTGTTCTTTTTTCTCAGAGCGGCGTCTATCACTGCGTTGTTTTGTAGCAAATAACTTCTACTAACGTTAGCGCTAGAACTTATATCTCCTATCAGCCGCACATCAAAACATATCTCAAGTCTCTATCAGCCTCACTGGGTAGAAATGTTAACGAAGGTGTCTTTCCAGTAAGCCTTATTCAGTTTATACACAGCATCCCGATTTTCGAGCACCAGAAAAAGTAAATACAAGAATGTGCGCCTGTTGAAGATATTCGTGCTATGAAATATGAAATATATCCGGTCAAATACGCTTGTTTTTAAGTGATCTTTTTAATTAATCTTTTTAAGCAATCTTTTAAGTAAAAGCGCTGCAGTGACCACTTGGTCTCATATGTGCTACTAATTGTTTTTTGGAGGGGGGTGCCTGTCTATTAGTGTCTATGAACGGTAAGGCTGCTTTCAGTTCTCAATTGCCCACCTAGTTGTCAATTGTGCTGACAATTGTGCCTTGCGCGGCAATCTGCTAGCCTCCTGGTTATCTCCGATGATAAAACGACCGCCCCGAAAGGCGTCCGTTCCGGGTTCGAATCACGGACCAGGACAAAGTTATCCTCACCTGCGAAACGTCCTTTCTGGTTAACCCGTATGGGTTTCCTTTGAAGCTTCACGCTACATTTTTTTCCGTTTCAGGATACATCTTAAACCTTACGGGATTCCGCAGAACTGATTTGCCATCAAGAGTGTCTGTGTTGACTTTGACCTTCGCCTCAGGAAATCATGGTTTCACGGCAGTGAAATATTTCTATATCGGCTATAATTGAAACTGGCCGGACACTGGCAATAAATCTGGCCGGACAGATGACTATTCGTCACCACCCTGTTTTAAAGGAGATGCCAATAAATCATCGTAGAAAAAAGGCAAAAATGTGCTCTTCGCCGCCGCAACGAGATGTGGTCTGTCCCTGTGAAGCCGTGTGATCTGCTGTAATTGACAAAAATGTCTCACCTTCCCCTTCTTTTCAGAAGAACCGGTGCCTAGCATTATTGTCATTTTGGGGCTGCGCTTAGTGGCCTTGGCACTGCTGATACTTTCAACAAAGGCTCGGCTAACCTTTCTCTATGTAAACTGTTCAGTGCCACTGGCTCTTCGCTTCCGCTTTTGACTCGACCGTCTGGTGACTGCGGGCCACTGGTTCTTCGAAATTCGTCTCGGTCTCAGATGACCCGCAGACTGCAGTGCTTACTACTTTGCCGGAATAGAACACCGTGAATACTGAGACAGATTGATACAGACAGGGAAGGAATCTTGAGTGATGTTCACCGTCAACTTGGTTTTTTGTGTTTCCTTCTTCCGATTACTCTTTTTTAGATTTTTGGAATGGACGGGGCTGCTGAACGATGGATTGAACGGCAATGCTTCATACTTAGGATCGGTGTGGATCTTATTCGTTTTTCAAGCAAAGAAAACTTACCTCCAATAAATGAAGAGAGCATTTGATTGGTCTGTTCAGACAACCTGCGGGTGACCACCCGATGTTTGCGTCGGTAGTTACGCAAATTTGACGTCAGGCGATTGGAATAAACATGTTGGAATAGTTTTGCGTTATAGGGCCCTATTCCTGATAGCTTCGCATACAACGATTCGCACAGTGTGTGGGATCTGCATAATTCCCTTTCTTTTAGCATTCTGCAAACTACGCGCCCACTAAAAGTTGGTTCTATGCTTGCAATGATAAATGTAGTTTTATGCGTTTAAACACATGGATATAAAGGGAAGGAAATTGCTATTAATAGCAGTAAATGTCTAGCGCAGTCTGCTGACACCTGAACAGCGGACAGCAGTGGAGGAGGAGCAGCGATAAAAAAGAGGGGGCAGAGTATAGTTGAGATACTGGGCAGAGATAGTTGAGTATAGTTGAAAAACAAAACATTTACGACAGAGCGCCAAAGTAAAAAAAAATAACAGCTCGTTTGTCGAGTGAGTTCCTGGAGAAAAGTTGTCACCGGCACAGTTAGGCTGGAAGAAGTCGCAGTAGTTTGGTAAGCTATCCCGGACCACATGCACGTGCACAGAAGTTAGAGTCGTGTGCCCCGCTGAAACCACTTTTCTTTCGACCACATGTGCCGCGTGACCTAATGCCTATTTCCTTTCGTTCAGAAGCCCCTCAGCAAGCTCATTTCCATTACTTCGACCCCTTTGCTCGCCTTGCAGTGCGCCATAAAGGGCGCTTTTTATATACATGCGTGACGGAAAGGCTTTGCGTGTATAGTCAACTGAAGCACTATTGGGCTTCTGCTTCCCGAAACAGATGTATAGTTAATGTAAGGGTCATGGCTTTTCTTTCTTTTTCTTTTTTTACTAAACTGTTTGTAAACTGTAGGATCATGAACGGTTATTTGGTTGGCGAGCAAATGTTCCTAGGCCATCGGTCGCGTCCTGGTGCAACAGTACCGACACCTGCAATCGCCGAAGCTACGCCGCGTTGACCTGTGCTAGTACATGAGAGAGTGTCTAACTCCACTAATGCGGACTGTTCATTGTTCTGCCTGACTATGGAACAGTTCAAATGTTCACGTTGTGCGGCATACAGTTCCCGCAACGGCGCTGAAGCATGTCTCCTTGCCCGAAAGTAACAATTCCTCATGATCAAAAATGCATCAGAAGTAGGAAGGAAGGCGAGGAGACTCTATCCACATAAAGGTCAAGGTGAGCGGACGCAGCTGGATAGCGTCCTCAATCTCAGTCTGCGGCCTGCTTCCCTTCTCGCGTGGCACACGACGTTGCCTTCTCTCCCTTTCGAAAGACGTCCTGCGCAGGCAGAATGGTTTTTGGCAGTCGTCGGCGTCTCGAAGCATGCGGGCAAAGTACTTGCAATGCTTGCCATCGGTATCCTCGGGCGCCGAAATAGAGGTGTCATAAGTAGGTGACATTTCAGTGTGTACGGCCCACGCACGAAGCGGCAGCACTGCCGTACAGGAAGTCACGTGATAAAACCGGGATTGCCTCGTCGTGCCTGATTACCTCAAGCCGGCAACGCTGCGGGATTATTTCCTCTTCCTTCGTCCATGTGCGTTTAGCCTTCTGGTTCACTGATGGTTTGCGAGCGGTTGTGAGAGAAACTCTAGAAGGATACTATTCATGTCATTTACTACGGATGAACACGCAAACAATTGCAGTTGCGTTTTTTCCACCTCCTTGTGTGCCACTTACAGCACATATGCGTTCCCCAGTTATGATATTACAGAGAAATCATCCCCGTCTCATGTGCACCCGCCGCTTAAGAAAGTTTTCAAATTCATAAAGAACTCGACAAGCGAACACGCGAAGGAACGAATGCAACAAAAATAATACTGGTGTTCGGCTGCTCAGCACGAGGTCGCGGGATCGAATCCCGGCCACCGCGGCCGCATTTCGATGGGGGCGAAATGCAAAAGCACCCCTGTACATAGATTTAGGTGCACGTTAAAGAACCCCAGGTGGTCGAAATTTCCGGAGTCCTCCACTACGGCATGCCCCATAACCAGAGAGTGGTTTTGGCACGTAAAGTCCCATAGTTTTCAAATAATACTGCTTGCGGGTCATTGTATTCGCTTTAGCTAAAAACAGGAGAAAAAGAAGGCATTATGATTTAACTAATAAGTGTCACTCAATGACATGATGAATATGCGCACGTGCGCACAAAAAGAAATGTTTATTATATGAGCTTGTTTCAACGTCTGCCGTCTGTCAATTGCTGATGTCCACTCATTTGGCTGTTTACCCAAATATATTGCAGTCGTGGAACTCTATCACGGGACAGAAGCTGTAAATACCAGTAGGGGTATAAATTCTACTAGATTACTAGTATTACTAGTAGGGGTGTGCGAAATCTGTATAACGTATGTAATAATGGGCTTTTCGATTCGGTTGTAGAATGGAATAATCATTATTCGATTCCATATGTCATTGCCAGTTTTCGATTGGTCTCAAATGTTGCTATTCGCGAACCCCTACAAAATAGATAGCATAGTACACGTGGTTCGACTGTTTTACTGGGATAGATATCACGCGCACTTTCAGCCAACCTGCCACGCTGTCGCGGGTGTACCATCTACAGAGCCCGCTCGCATGGTATTGGAGGTCGCGTCATTCGAGTGTCAGAGCCGCGGTACAGCGGAATGGTAAAGGAAGCGGTAGCACAGAACGTACGCATTAGGAAATGTACGCGCACTCACCCTGGCTAGCACTCATTGCGCAATCGTTATGATCACAATGACCATCGCAAACAATCGCGCATTGCCTTGCCCACAGCCCAAAGATGTTTTCCAAGTTTCGCCGACAACCGTTTTTCGTCGGTTTCCCGAAGGACAGTTTCTCTACGTACCCATGACGCAGGCGCCCAATGGCATATGCTCACACTGACCTTTGGAATAATATCACACGCTGTATACAAGCAGGAGCTGCGTTAATAGATTACTTGCAAATTTACTTCTTTCTAAAAGTCATCAGTCTAAATTGCCTAAATTGTGCACGTGTTGTTCGCCTTTTTCACGCTGTCCAAGGTATTTCTCTCTTTTTTGTGTGCTGGATTCGAAGACTTTAGACCATATTGTTACGTGGGGAAAGACACAGAAGATAGAGAGGCTATTTACGCGCTATTTACACTGGAGCCAGGCAGCCAGGCTGACACTCACTCACGTCAAGAGTATCGACCAACTTCATCATCGTTCTCGCGGCGGCTAGTCTCTTGAGCATCGCTCGATGATATCGTAATAATATGTACGCTGTTGCGCCTGCAATAGCAGAACGGCTTCGCAAAAAAAAATGGCACGAAACTCTGCTGGATCGGCTGCCATGCACCGCAACACTCAGATTGTAATTTTCGAGGGTACGCTGATGACCCGAAAAAGAAAGTGGGCAATGTGGGTGTTCGAGCATTATGCGAGAGCGATTATTCCGCGGCTAAATACGCTATATCTTTGTACGAGAAGACCACCTACTGGAAATCAAGTGTTTAAAAACTTCCCTGGGCGTCAGAGCACGTGACATTCGGTTTGATGTGCCCGGCTTGGAATGCTACAGGTCACGCAGCCATCAGCACTTTTCTCTGCAGTTGGGGAAATAAAGGCTCGCTCATTGTTTGCTGTTAATCCTATCTTTCAACGGGCGTCGCGAAGAATAAGGCAAGTACAGTACTCTACCAAAGCCATAGCACTTTAGCCCGTGGGGAAAACAAGTTTCCATGTATCGTCGTATGAGCCTGGGAACTAGGAGGACTGGAGTCAGTTTTGAACAAAATTAGGCACCCACGACATTTTTAGAATCTTTATCTGCAGTAACCCTGGGCACAATAGCCCAACTAGCTGACTATGTAGTCATGATGCGTCGTACAGTGCAGTGCCCGTTTTTTATATATTTCCTTCTTTCTTTCTTTTTCTCCCAACGGCCACAGTTGAGTGAGCTGCCTTAGGACCACGTTGAAGGCCTGGTTGCAGGCATGTGTGCTTGAAGCAGCGCAGGGCTGGCGTAACGACGAGACTAAGCCAAACACTCAAATCTGGAGAATGAATCCATCCGCGTTTTGCCGGCTTCGTAATGTTTAGTGGCGTTACATCTCAAAAATGGTGAAACTGACGTGAGAAAACTTGATATCTTTTTTGTCCAGATGGCGCCACCAGCAAAAAACTCCTATGCCATTTATTATTTAATGAAAATCTATTCTGTCAAGCACTGCTTAGTAAAGCTAGTAAGTGCTAGTAATTACAAGACATCGTATGGGTCCACTAATCTGCAAGAGTGCATATGAAAAAGAGTGACAATTTGCACGGAGCGGACGAGCAGAAAAACTTGTTAAATTTAAAGTCACAGCTTCTTGTAGATACCTGAATCAGCATATATGAATTTGCTCTTCATAGAATTATAGAGAAGGGCTTGCTGCTTGGTCATTGAAAATTGCAAAGTTTCAGCTTGAATAGTTTTGCCTCTCCTTCGGTGATGTCTGATCAAATATAGCAATAAATGCCAATACCTCATCAATTATTCGCTAGAACAGAATACAAATTCGCATAGATCATAAGTGCACATGTAACCTAGAAAAGCACTAAATTTTGTTGTTCTTAGTTCAAAAGGGAAAAATAACTTCATTCATGAACTTTTGTCTCGCCCATACCCATTAGGTCCTATTAAATTTCTAATTTCTTTACACAGAATATCTCTTCATGGTAACCTTCTATAAACTTTCATTTAAATGTGCTGCAATCTTCATTTTGTTATGCTGAATACTTTTACCGGAAACGCATTACGAAGATAGCAAAGTAAGAGCGCCGTTTTTGTCACACACTATGTTGAGCTCTGTCAGGTAACGCTTCAGGCTAGGCGATACTACTAGCGTTCAATAGAAAGCGCACAAAGCCGGGGCTAGCTTTCTAATGTAATATAATTAACTTCCGTCCAATGAGCGCAGAAAGCACAGTGCATCCGCAAATAACTGTGAAGTGCGTGACGCCGGAGTGGGACCGCGACAAAAGTGCAGACGACACCTCGCAGGCGGATGCGCATCAAATCGACACTTTAGTGCCCGTCGTGGTAGCTGTGTGAACGTTGTGTTGCTTCAGGTTGCGGTACCGACCGCATCGACTACATTTCGACGTATCTGGAACCCAACACTAAAGCATTCCCTTGCAAACGATTTCTACACTTCACTACGGCGAAACTGGGTATTTTTAAACAATCAATGTAATTTCGAGGTTAATTCCCTACTTCATTATACCGAAGTAGATTTTATTGTAGAAACGTATTGTAATCTAAATAAACGAATATACATGTAGTCACACTAGCTTATTGTCTCTAATAACCTGGGTTAATGTGTACCATGCCGTATAGCAAGTCACGTCGTGTTCAAGTGCAAGCCGTCGCCGGCGACCTGAACACATGTGCAATCATCACTCAAGCCGAGTAAATTCAAAAGAACATTTTCTTTATTGTCGGACTGCCACAGAAACATTTAAGGCTGTGTGTCTTCAAGAGCTGTCAGAACGGCTTTATCGGCGTCTTCATTTCCTATGACGCCGCAATGACTTGGCAGCCACTGAAACGTCACGTGATGTCCTTTCTCATGTGATGTATGGAGTAGGCATCTAATATCGAACGCGAGCTGTTGGAATGGCCCGCGACGCAGAGCTGATAGCACAGAGTGTAGGGGTGCCTTTGAGTCACTGAAAATTTGACCATTGTCAAGGTGGTTCCCGATTGACGTAACAAATTGCCGCGCGAAGAGCAGCTAGTTCCGCAGATGTAGATGTCGTTGGGTGGTCAGTCCTAAAGCTGATGGTAATACCTCTTGCTGGGGGACGACCACAGCACCAGACGAACACTGGATGTTTGTGGAACCATCAGTATAAATATGTGCACTGTGCGCGTACCTCTCGTGCAAAAGAAGCAGAGACAGTTTCAGCACAGGCGACGACAGCTCAGACTTTTTCCCGATTACTGGTACGCTGAGATGGACTGTGGGGCTGACGAGGCACCAAGGGGGCATGGATGATTTAGATGCAGCGGTGAATCCCAACGGAAGTTTGTCGTTGTACTTGACGATAGCTTTAGAGAATGATGCTTGGTGCGTGTCGGAAGGTAGTGTTGCAAGGTGGTGATAGGGGGCACGTGCAAAATGTCTGATAAGCGTTCTCAGAGCTTCCACCGTGATGTCCCAAGAACTCAAGGAAGACGAGCAGAAGCTATCCACACAAAGATCGGTGTAGGCGGACGAATGTCGCCGGAAAGCCTCCCTACTCTCAGTCGATGGTCTGCTTCTCTTCTCGCGTGCGCGGGACGTTGCCTGCTCCCCTTTCGAAGGAGCTGTGTTTCCTATCGCCCCACGAGGCAGCTGCATAGTTTCGGGCACTCGTAGGCTTGTTGTAAACTCATGCGGACAAAGCCGTTGCAACTTTATTCATCAATATGCGAGTTGCTCGCGCACCAAACTTCAAATGTGATAAAAACGGATAATTTTCTGTCTGTACGACCCACGGGCGAAGCCTAGAGGGCAGCACTCCATCATGTACTCACATGATGAAATAGGGATTGCGAAAGCTTTACTAACCGAATTACAGGCTGGTTGTAACAATTCATGACGGTACTGACAGCACTGTAGTGTTCCTTTACTCTGTCGGTGTCTGCAGATGCAGTACCCTCATGTATGAAATTGCCTGTCACTTCGTGACCCATGCAAGTCGGAACAAATGTTTGAACCCACACGCCATTGTTTTGAAATTTCAGGCTCCAGGTAAGTTCAATCATGTTCCTTGTTCCCCAATAAGATGCATATATTTATTGTTCTTTAACATATAATTTGAAAAACTTCAGAAAACCTTGCTTTTTAGGCACACCCTTTGCAGGCGTCTGAAATCCTTGGTACCGCAATCCCTTTTGTCAGTAATTCTCCGAAAATACGAGACAGGACCTTGTACAAGGAGAATAATGAAATCGGAACGTAAGCGTGCCACCTGGGGCGAAGGACATAATGGCTACATGATCATGTCCCAACTGTCACCACCTGGGAAGGGTGATGCTTTAGGTTAGTTCGTTTTCCATTTTAGACTCTGTGGAAAAGCCGAAGCGGGACAGGCGCGAAGCGCTTGTCTTGTTTTTTACTGTGTCCCCTGTCCTGCTTCGCGCTGTAATACACAGTCTAGAATGTCACCACCTGCCCATCCACCTACTCCCCCCTCCCCACCCCTTTTACTCTCTAATGATACCTCACCATCTCGGCCTCAAGGGAGAAGAGAACAGGTGAATTCTGCATTCGCGACCGACAGCACCCTTGTTCGGTCGGCTGCCATTCCCGCTGTTTTATGGAAACTGCCAGTTCCTCCGCAAGCTGAGAGTACGTGAAGAGCGCCGGCATCCAAGGAGTGCTCTCACTCCGCACCTTTCGAGATAGCAGTGCTCAGCGCTACAAAAATGTTAGCTACGGTGCAGAAACTTTTTTTTTCTTAGCCAATGTGTGTGCATATATATAAAGGGTGCCCCGCGTAACTTTAGCCAACAAAACAAATTTTCAAATGCCACGTAGCTGGACAGAACCAGAGTGATCTTGTTTACCATCCCATGGATGCACTCAGATTATTTCTTTATTCCTCGTAACTACATAATTCGTCTAATTTAACTCTTGAAACATTACAATTAGATCAAAAGTGTCAATGAGAAAACTGTGGAGAAACAAGAAAAAACTCCCTTTACAGCTTTCTGTTGCTCAATACGCGCTACATAAAAGTCTTTTTTCCAGCGTGAAAGGAGACTGCGCTTACACGCAAAGTGCCTCGAGCGGCCAGTCGCGCCGCAATTTTGTGTGTGTTTACAGGCTTTTTTCACACTCGGAAAACACTTTTATGCATCCCGTAGTGAGCAACTGAAAGCTACATCAGAAGTTCTTCATGTTCCTCTAATTATGGTATTTGAAAAATTGAATGAATAATGAAGACTAATTAGGTCATTAGGGGGGATTACAAGAATTGAGTATCTCTAAGCGACGGCAAACAACATTACACACAAGTCCCAACGGTTCAGTTTATATATTTTTATCTGCAAAAAAGAAAGATGATGATGTGTGTGGTTTAGTGGCGCAAGGGCCAGATATGGCCAAAGAGCGCCATGTCCATGTTAATTAGTTTGCAGTGAAATCATGAGTACTATGAAATTGATGTGACGTGGCTGTAGAGGGGCCTTGAAAATGGTAGCGCTAAAGTGCGTAAAATCTGTATAATAAGATTATGGCGATGACTTATGAAGTGTACTATGAACAATAAGACACATTTAAAAAGAATGATATGATGTCTAAAGATATGTCAGGTTATATAAGATATGCTAGAGCACTACTGCCTCCTTAGAGCCCTTGAAACACAAGGGCCTGGAGGCATGTGCTATTCAAAACAATTATCGCAGCGGCATCCTCTGGAGCGAGGATGCTCAACGAATTTAATGGGCTTATAACGTGTAGAACTACATCTTTTAAGAAGTCGAGGTCTGCCTTGGTGTTAAAAAGCGGTTCATGACCAAGAAACATAGCCGGGTGCAGAGGGATGTAATAACGGTATGCTAGCGGAAAATGTTTCTTTCTGGTTCAGCTTTCCGACACTCCAAGAGGACATGGAGGACGGTCAGCCTCTCACCGCATCTGCCACAGGTTGGAGGTTCACTTCCAGTAAGTAGAAAATGATGGGTACCAAATGTGTGTCCTATTCTGAGGCTACAGAATAGGACATCTGTTCGCCGAGATTTTGTTGGAGAAGGCCAAAAACCTAACTGTGGCTTAATAACGTGCAATTTATTATTTATTTCTGCGTCCCACATGCGTTGCCAGTGGTTTCGCAGTTTCTTTCGTATGTAAGGTTTCAGATCTGTGAGAGGCACAAAAGCAGTATTATTAACAGCAGGGAGTGTAATTGACGTAGCCATCTGGTCTGCCAAAACGTTACCTTTGATTCCCCTGTGGCCGGGTACCCAGCATATGATGATTTGCTGGTTAGATAGATAAGCTTTGCACATGTCGGAATAGACCTCAGTAAGTACAGGATTTTTATGTTTGTAGGGTGACATTAAGGCCTTCACCACACTTAGGGAGTCTGTATATATAACGGCTTTTTGGAGTTTTGCTTTCTTTATATGCTTTACAGCCGACCATACAGCGTAGGCCTCTGCCGTAAAGATACTTGTTTCTGGATGTAGTACATCGGACTCCGAAAGAGAAGGACCGACGGCTACATAGGATACTCCGGCATGTGACTTGGAAGCGTCTGTGTAGAACTCTGTGCATGAGTGTTTGTCCTGAAGTTCTAGGAAATGCATTCGAATTTCTACCTCTGGAGCATGCTTTGAAACATTTAGAAAGGATACGTCACATTCTGTGACCTGCCAGTTCCAAGGAGGTAATAGCTTGGTTGGGCGCATTAAGCGGTGCTCCAGGAGTGGGACATGCATTTCATCGCTAAGCTCCTTCACACGCAGCGAGAAAGGCTGTCTTATAGACGGACGGTTGCGGAAAAGTGTAGCATACGTCATATCGGTAATGGTATTAAAACATAGGTGTTCAGGAATGGAATGCACTTTAAGTAAATAAGTAAAGCTGACGTATGATCTCTGTAAGTGGAGCGGCCACTCGTTCGATTCGGCATATAGGCTTTCGATCGGGCTTGTTCTGAAAGCACCAGTGGCTAGTCGGATACCTAGATGATGGACAGGATCCAGCATCCTTAGCGCGCTCGGGGCGGCAGAGTTATACACTACGGCCCCATAATCCAATCGTGACTGTATTAGGCTTTTGTAGAGATTCATTAGACACTTTCTGTCACTACCCCACGTAGTCTTGGATAGAAGTTTCATTAAGTTCATTGTTTTTAGACATTTTTCTTTCAGATATTTGATGTGCGGAATGAAAGTGAGTCTATCGTCAAGTATAATACCTAGGAATTTGTGCTCTTTGTTGATAGGAATTTGTTGTCCACACAGTTCTAAGCAAGGATCGGGGACCAGGCCTCTCTTCCTTGTAAACAGCACACAAGAACTCTTTTGAGGATTGATTTTAAAACCATTTTTCTCTGCCCACCCTGACACCTTGTTCAAACCATGCTGTACCTGTCTCGCATACTGCGAGGTTACAGGATTTGAAGCCTATTTGAATGTCGTCCACATAGATGGAATACAAAATGGCCGGTGGTAGGGAAGCACGAAACGTTGTCATTTTAACAATAAAAAGTGTGCAACTGAGCACGCCTCCCTGGGGTACACCAGTTTCTTGTGTAAAAGGACGTGACAGCACATTGCCGACTTTCACCCGGAAGGTACGATTGGACAAGTAGCTTTTTATTACGTTGAGCATATTACCATGAATGCCCATTTCCGATAAGTCTCGCAAGATCCCGTATCGCCACGTTGTGTCATACGCCTTTTCCATATCGAGAAATATCGATAAGAAGAACTGTTTATGTATAAAGGCGTCCCGGATATTTCCTTCAATACGTACAAGATGGTCGGTTGTGGAGCGCCCTTCTCGGAAGCCACACTGATAGGGATCAAGCATTTTGTTCTGTTCAAGGAAATAGATCAGTCGCCGATTTATCATTTTTTCGAACACCTTACACGTGCAACTTGTGAGGGCTATCGGGCGGTAGCTTGCCACTGAAGAAGGATGCCACTGAAGAAGAAGAACAGGGACCACAATGGCTTCTTTCCATGCAGTCGGAAGGTACCCTGCGTTCCAGATAGTGTTGAAAAGTGTAAGTAGTGTAACTTGCGTGTCATTGTGTGTGTTTTTCAGCATTTCATACATGATTCTATCAGATCCCGGGGCAGAGCTCTTGCATGCGCTCAAGGCAGCTCTCAACTCTGCAATACTAAAGGGGCGGTTGAACGGTTCATTCTGCCGACACTTTCTTATGAGTGGCTTGTATTCTTCTATTTGTTTATATTTGAGAAAGGGTTTTGAGTAATTGTTGGAACTTGACACGCTCTGAAAGTGCTCCCCAAGTGAGTCTGCTTGTTCAAGCAGGGTATCGCCTTGAGTGTTTGCTAGGGGGAGTGAATAAGTTTGTCGTCCTTTTATCCTGTTAACCCTGTTCCAGACTTTCCCCTCCTCTGTATAAGAGTTGATACCCGATAAAAACTTCTGCCAACTCTCTCTTCTGGCCTGTCGGCGCGTTCTCCTGCCTTTGTATTTTGCTTTTTTTAAGTTAATAAGATTCTCCGCAGTGGCAGAGGCGCGAAACAACCCCCACGCTTTGTTTTGTTTCTTACGGGCGGTCCTACATTCATCGTTCCACCACGGGACGCGCCGTTTGCATGCAAAACCACTTACTTCAGATATGCATTTAGATGCGGCATCTATAATGAAGGCTGTAAAATACTGCAAGCAGCATCAACTCCTAAAGAGGACATGTCATTCCATGAGATCCTGGTGAGAGTTCGGAATTTCTCCCAGTCGGCTGTATCGATCTTCCACCTAGGAGCCTGTGGTAGATATTCGTTTTCTTTATATGTTCTCAGCAGTATAGGGAAGTGGTCGCTCCCGTAGGGATTGTTTATAACTTTCCATTCGAGTTCACACAGTATTGACGGGGAAGCTAGGCTAAGATCAATTGAAGAAAAGGTATTGTTTGCAACAGAGTAATAAGTGGGTTCTTTGTTATTCAGCAGACACGCACCGGAAGAAAAAAGGAATTGTTCAACGAGACGACCTCGCGCATCGATACGAGAGTTTTCCCACAAGCTGCTGTGTGCATTGAAATCACCCAGAACAACATAAGGTTCTGGGAATTGATCTATAAAGGATTGGAATTCATGTTTAGTTAATTTGTAATATGGGGGTATGTAAAGAGAGCTAACAGTGATGAGTTTGTTTAGGAGAACAGCTCGAACCACCACTGCTTCAAGAGGCGTTTGTAGCTGTAGATGTTGACACGCAATGCTTTTATGGATGACAATACCAACACCGCCCGATGATGCGACACCATCATCGCGATGTTTACGAAAGGTTATATAATGTCGGAGAAAGTTTGTGTGTTTTGATTTTAGGTGTGTTTCCTGTAAACACAGCACTTTTGGATTGTGTTGGTGGATCAGTTCTTGTACATCATCAAGGTTTCTCAGAAGGCCTCTGACATTCCATTGTATGATTTGTGTATCCATATTTAATGTAAATTGGTGCTGTGTATACGGAGACAAAAATGTTGAATTAAATTACAGAGCTCTTGCGAGGCCCTGTAACCGGGGTTTTGCCTTTTTTGGAGCGTTCGAAGGAGCCTTGCCGCTCGTTAGGCGCTTGGTGCGCCGTGGGGATAGGTGTTGTGTCCATTGCCTCTTGTGAGGCGCCGGACACGTGCTCTTGCGAGCGGGAAGTTGCCAGCGAGGGTCCCGCCTTGGAGGGCAAGACCCCTGCGCCCACCAGCCCGGAGGTCGATGGGGCTCCCTGGGGGATTTGGCTGCGCCGGCTGTTGCCAGCGCTGGAAGGGTCCGGGGAGGTTGAGGCAGCCTCGGCTGCGCCTACCTTCGTGGCCGCTATCGGTCCTGCGGGAACGCTGCGTGTAGCGCAGGCTGCCGCAGGCTGCCTGCGCTACACGCAGCGCAGGCTGCCGCACTCTTGTGGGGCCAGCAACCCAAGGGTAGCCTGGCCTGGTTGCTGGTTGGATTGAGTAGGCTTACCTACCTCCACCCTGGGGGCAGGAGCCAAAAGTACCTGCTCGCTGCACGCGGGATGGGTACTTGGCATTGGCCGCTGCGACGCTGCCCCCCGACGCGCCGCATCAGCATAAGGTGTGCTGTGGAAAGGTGAGCACCTCTTACGGGCTTCCTTAAACGAAATATTTTCTTTGACTTTCAGGGTAATTATGTCCTTTTCTTTTTTCCAGTTCGGACAGGAACGTGAGTAGGGCGGATGGTCTCCACTGCAGTTCACACAGTGAAGTGTGCCACTGCAGTTGTCGGAGGGGTGGCCCTGGACTCCACACTTTGCACAAGTTAATTGACCACGGCAGCTCTGCGAGCCATGGCCAAACCTCTGACATTTGAAACACCTTCTAGGGTTCGGAATATATGGTCGAACATTTAGTCTGATGTATCCTGTTTCGATGGTTTCTGGCAGTACGCTGGATGCAAATGTTAGGATGGGATGCTTAGTGGGGATTTCCTTGTTGTCTTGTCTAATTATAATACGTTTTACATCAGTGACATTTTGTTCTTTCCATCCTTCCAGGAGTTCAGCTTCTGTCAAGTCTAGGAGGTCTGCCTCTGACACGACCCCCCGTGAGCTATTCATTGTTCGGTGTTGAGTAACAGAAATTGGTATGTTACCAAATGTTACAAGACTGCCGAGCTTCTCGTACTGATGTTTCTGAGGGATCTCTAGGAGAAGGTCCCCGCTAGCCATTTTCGTTACTTTATAACCTGACCCTATGGCTTGGGTTAAAGATTTTGCAACTATGAAAGGGGAAATGAATCTGGCCTGTTTTTCGGAGTTCTCGCTGTGCACAAAATGGTATTTCGGATATGTCTCTCTTGTTCTGTTTAAGGATATGGTTAGGTCATCGGTGCGTCCCCTCTTTTGAGGGTGACGATCAAGAAGGCGGGGAAATGCGGGTGTTCCCCTAGTATTTCAGTTTCTTTTCGGCAGCAATGGCGGCCACCCACCACGGAGCCCAACATGGGGACGCTGCAGGACTTAACGCGTAAGGCTGCACGCGCCAACCGTACATTGCCACTATAACCTAATATATTATACCCAAGGGAGGGCACATACACAAGGTTAACCCTTGCCGCCGTGGAGAAAGGAAGTAAATGGAAAAGAGAAGAAGACAGGAAAGATCAAAAAGTGAGAGATAAAGGCGAAGGTTTGAGGGGAGAGAGAAAGGAAGAGGCGACTACCGATTTCCCCCGGGTGGGTCAGTCCGGGGGTGCCGTCTGTGTGAAGCCGAGGCCGAAGAGGTGTGTTGCCTCCACCGGGGGGCCTTAAAGGTCCAAACACCCAGCATCAGCTCAACCCCCAGGATCCCCCTTTCCCAAGCCATGGCTAAGCCGCGCACGGCTACACGCGCGAGGGTCCAACCCTCGTGTGCTCGGGTACGTGGTGTCGCAACACACCAAACGCCTGCTGACGCAGAAGCCCCTGCGGGGGCAAAAAAGAAAGAAACCAGCGAGAGAGTGCAAACGAAAATGTGAATACAAACCTGCGAGTGTACCGACAGTGGCATAAAAAATAGTTTATGACCACAAGCACGCGTAAATTTAGTGGCGTCATGAATACCAACACGTGCGTTGGCTCACATCAAAGTGAACGAAGACGTCCGTCAAGGCCAAATTGCTCGAACATACGTTGGTGCTATAGCAGGAGTGAAAATTTGCGAGTACGTGCAGTGGCATTATGAAAAAACAAACGAAGGAAAGCATATCAGTTAGGCAGTTTGTGAATAGCCTACACGTCAGCAGGCGCACATTCAGTCGTGTCCACGACTGAATGTGCACCTGTACTGTGACCATAGCCTATGGTCAATTGCAAAAGTCAAAAGTCACGTGTACTGTGACCAAAGCCATAGCCAATAGAATGCAGGCAGGGGTGACAGGTGAGGGGTCGCATTTGCCAGAAGAATTGTTCTTTTGTCCTTTACTGAAACTTTTGTGCGACGATGAAGACGGCCAATACACCCACACCTGGTTGTTTCGGACAACTGCACTGGGACCTGCATTGACCTCCGAGTTGAAAGAACTGCGTTCCATTGACGTCTTTGCACAAGTGGTATGCCTTGTGTCTGCAGGCAGGCTGCTTTTTTATATATAATAATAATAAATAATATACCTTTATTCATGAAAACAGGTGGTACAAAGTGCCAAGGCATTAGGAAAAAAGCTGCTACAAAAGCAACTTGACTGGTCCTAATAACCAGAAGGTCCAAAAGGCAGCAGACAGCAAGGAGCGAGTAAAATAAAAAAAGAAGAAAATGAAAGGAAAGAGGAACAACGAAAATGGAGAAAGGAAAGAGTAATGGCATGCAGTACATAGATTTCACTTAAACAAATTGCTTCACATATGAAACAGCTTGCGAACAAACAATATAGATATATAGATACGCAAAACTCTTAAAAGGACAAACATCAGGTACAAGGTTAAACCCAGTTCTTGGGGCAGCAGAAATTATACAGGTCTCTCCCAGAACGATTAGGTACATCGATGGACGCAAATCTGAGATTATTCAGCAGAGTGGGGAGAGTGTAACAAGTCATTTGGTTACCATAGGTTGAACGCACATGCGGCACATGCCAGTATTCCGGGGACCTGGGGTTATAACATGGGATGTTGTGTTTTAATCTAGCCAGAGATGAAACAAGGCTTAAGTTCGTTTGGTTTCTTATAGGTATCCAAGAGCAAGGCGGTAGTTAAACATATCACTTAAGTACTCGAAGTTTTTTAAATAGGGGCTCAGATGGGGAGTCAAAGGGCATATCACTAAATACGCGAACAATTTTCTTTTGTATTACAAGCAAACGGTTAATATTTGTAAGAGATGTGGTGCCCCAAATAAGGCAGCAATAATGAAGGTGGCTCGCAAACAAAGCATTTTAAATTAACATTTTAACCTACCGAGACATGTAGCGAATAGAGAAAACGCGTCCAGTAATTTGGGAGAGTTTGACTGCAAGAAAATCAATATGATCGCTCCAGCTCATATTTTCATCAAAAAAGACCCCGAGTGTTTTCACAAAAAGGACGAGTTCAATTTTAGAAGACCCTAACATCACGTCCCTACGAAGACAGGTATTTTTATTCTTCGGTTGAAATAAAACTGCCTTTGTTTTTTCAGCATTGATCTTGAGACCATTTTCTAAAGACCATAAATATATGTTTTCCAAACAAGAGTTAACCACTGACACTAGCTCTGAAGCATCATTAGACGAAAACAGGACAGTAGTGTCGTCGGCATAGATTTTGAATTTGGCATCGGGATCAATATTAACGAGATCATTGACGTAAAGATTAAACAGAAGAGGCCCAAGGATACTGCCCTGGGGAACACCTGCCGTAACAGATGAAATTTTGGACGATTTCTTGTTAATGAACACATATTGGTATCTATGCTGCAAGTATGACCGAAATAATTTTAAGGCGACACCGCGGATACCATAGTAGGTAAGTTTATTTAATAATAGTTCATGACTGATGGAGTCGAATGCCTTACTAAAGTCAATAAATACCCCTAAAGTAAGCTGGCGGTACTCAAAATTTCGTGAGATGTATTCTTTCTGCTGAAGAAGTGCAAGCTGAGTCGATCTGTGTTTGCGAAAGGCATATTGCGAGTCAGTGAGGAGGTTTTTAGTTTCAAGGAAGTTAGATACACGGATAGAAATTATTTTTTCTAAAGCTTTCGAAAAGATCGGGAGTTTAGAGATTGGTCTGTAGTTGGACATAGCTGATTTATCACCTTTCTTGAATAAAGCTAACACTTTTGCAGCTTGCATTTTACGTGGAAAGATACCACTAGCGAGTGAAAGGTTATAAATATGCGTTAGCACTGAGGCAATTACATCGATAACATATTTAACAGGTTTCATCTGCAAGTTATCTATATCACACGTGCTGCTGTCTTTTAAATTAGAAAAAATACAAAGAAGTTCACCTTCATCAGTTGGCCGGAGAAAAACGGTGTCATGAGGCGCGGCTTTAATATAATGGCAGGCACTGCTATTTGTGGGCAACGTGCTAATGTTGGTGAAATAATCATTAAAAACATCAGGTAACATTTCAGGGCTAATATCAACCCCATCTTTCTTAATAATAACAGGGAGTAGGGCTTCAGGTGAACGACCGAGTAGCGAATTGACCTTCTTCCATATTTTCCTACTATCGCTCGAACAGGATTCGAAATATTTGTTATTATAGCGAATCTTAGCAAGCCGCAGCTGCTTATTAAGTTTATTACGGTATCTCTTAAACGTGGCTAGATCTGCCATGTCACGGGACGCGATGAACTTGTTATATAGACTGTTCTTTTCTTTTATTTCTTGGAATAGTTCTGCCATGATCCACTGTTTTCATATCTTTGAGGAGCGCTTTGTTTTAGTACGAGTCGGAAAATGCCGATCGTAGAGCACACAAAAAATGCCCAAGAAAGTTTCATACGCGAAGTTAGCACATTTTTACTGAAAAATTGAACTCCAGTCAATATGTCGCAGTTCATCACGAAACTTCTGCATTCGCAAGAGTGTAGTTAGCCGAGCGGAAAATTCACATGGGGAACATCTTTTAATTTTACCGTTTACACTGGAAATAATTGGCATGTGATCACTCAGAGCAGAAGAACAGACACCAGCTTTTGTATTGCACTCAGGGAAATTAGTAATAAAGAAATCAATACAGGTGGCTGTGTGGCCGGTTGCTCTTGTCGGCACGGAGATAACATTTGAAAAACCGTAGGAATGTAGCAAGAGCTTCAAGTGACGACACAAAGGGGTTAATGTAAGTAGGTCAATATTAAAGTCGCCATGCCAAATAACTTCATAGTGATTATTAGAGATATAAGTAAAGAAGTTTTCAAGGAAGAGAAAAAAACGCTCAATGTTACCATCAGGCGGCCTATACCATACAGTAGCCAGTAAATTTGAGCATATAACTGAAAGGACCTCATAATCTTCGGTCACAGTAGAGAAATCTTCTATACGCTGCATTACTAATTCGTTTCGAACCAGAATGCTAACTCCACCGCCACGTGTAATCGTCCTCGACTGCGCGAAGCATCTGTAGTTCGGAGGGTGCCAAACTGGCGAGTTTTGGTGGTACCACGTTTCTGACAACATGATAAAATCGAAAGAGACGCTTAGGCTGCCAAGAAATGCGTCGAGCTCATCATGTTTATTGCAAGCAGACTGACAATTCAAATGAACGCATTTTACGCCATTTCTGTGTGTATACGCCCAAAGTAGTTAAACAAGTCAGAAGGGCACACCCAATCAGCACAAGACATGGTTGACGTATACAAATACAGTCCCCAGGAATTCAGGAAACTAGTCTGGCAAGGTCACTGGGGCATCTTAATAAGTGCGCGCGATCGCCCTCTTCTTTTCGAACGAAAACTTTGCCACTTCGGTGCCATGCATAGCAAAAGTCGTGCTCATGCGCCCATGCTTTAGCCAACTTCAGTAGGGCCCTGTTTTGCATAGTCAGGCTTTCCATCATGTACGCGCCGTTCTGAACAGTTGGCAAAGCCTTACGTTTATCGAGCCATTGATCCTATACTCGACTGATTCGAGAAGCGGACGAGGATTCCAGGAATCTTATCAGAGCTAGAGGGCAGCCGGTGAATGGCTGATACACTTTGCTCAGTTAATGCTGCGAGCTGAAGTTTTGACGCAATAGCGTTCACCTCAGACATTATAGATTCCTTGTGTTATTTCTGGATGCCATGAAGTTCAATGTTTAGTTTCCTGCTGTGGTATTCCAGGTCGTTAACTGCACAAGAAACCTTTTTATTTCTGCGTAGGCACCGATTTCCTCAAGCTTGGACACTCTGTTGTTCAGGTTCTTAATTTCAACGTTGTGCTTCGCAACAAAAGAAACAATGGTATCGCATTTCTTGGCCATCATGTTCAGGGATTCTTCCATGTCTTGACTTTTTTCAGAGGAAGCAGTTCATCAAGGTTTCGGTTGATGTCAAGTAGCACGGTGGCAACAGTAGAATCATCGCTCTCTTTCTGACTTGAGCCGCCAGTTTTGCAATGTTTACGGCAATCCTGACACTTCCACATTTTTTTTTGCTCTGCTCCCTTTGACTTGAACGTGGATTCGGAAATCCCTGAGCATGGGCCTAAGTGATAGGCCCCGATACATTCGCAACAACGCGTTGAGCGTTCATCAGCATTGAAGTTCCCGTTACATTTAGTGCATATAGTATCTTGCAACGATGTATTGATGTCACAACCATACGCAAAAAAAGAACAGAATAACACGGATATTACGAACACGTAGACTAACAAATGAAAGATGGCGGATATACGAACTGTATCAGTTTTTGAAGAGGAAAACAAAATATGCATGTAAAAGTTATATGACAAGGTGAACTAATAAAGATGAGAGCAGGGGGAGAAGAATTTCTAATAAATGATGCGGAAACATACATAGCATTTCATAAAAGCTGTATCTAACAGGTCATATATAACCCTTTAAGAAATGCATTAGGCAAGCAGGAAAACCCTTCAATGGTGCGTCAAATCGTTGTTTCGGCAGCGCAATTAAATGCAAAATTAAAAGAGAAAAATAGGGGACCATGGCAGCTTGAAATGTGCGTGCGGACATTTTGACATCATACCGAACAAAGGTAAGGGGATAAATGTATATCTAAAATAATAATGAGGCCACGAAACTTGCGGTGATTACCCGGGTAAATACGATATAAATTTCAATGAGAAGACCGCCCACTGGGATTCACGTGTTCCAAAACTTCATCGGGCGTCGGAACCCGTGACATTTGGTTTTTCGCGCGCAGCTTGGAATGCTACCGGTCAAGACGCCATCGCTCTTCTCACTGCGTGAAGTCGGGGATATAGGGCTCGCTCATTGTATCCTGGTAATCCTATCGTTCAACAGGAGTCTCGTAGAATAGGGAAAGCACAGTACTAAGCCAAACCCGTCGCACCTCACCGCGTGAGGAAAGCAAGTTTAAGATATCGCCGTGCGAGCCCCGAAAATAGAAGGACACGAGGGCACGTTTTGTGTGAACTTCAAAAACGCTTCCACAGCCGCCTGTCAACAAAACTGGGCACCCAGCAAAATTTCTGAAATCTCACGTTATCTGCAATTTTCCTTGGTACAATTGCACAATAGGCTAAACTTCTGGCTAGCTGTCATGCACTCATAATGTACCGTGCGCTATATACCCTTCCTTTGTTTCATGTTTTTTCTACCAGCGGCCACAATTGAGTTTGCTCTCGTTGCACTGCATCGATGGCGAGGTTGCAAACACATGTGTTTGAAGGAATGGGGTAGGCACGGCGACTAGACTAAGTCAAACACTGAAATCTGGAGAAAGAATCCATCCGCGTTTTGCAGGATTCCTAATGCTCAGGGACACCACATTTGACAATTGTTAGAGCTTACGTGAAAATGCTCGATAGTTTTTTGCACAGATGGTGCCAGGTGCCAAAAACGCAAGCGAGATTTATTACTTATTGGAGATCCTTTGCTTCAAGCACTGCTTTGTAAAACTAGTGAGTGCTAAATACAAGACATCGAATGGGGCTCTACTAATGTGCAACACTCGCGTGAATGAGCGTGTGCACGAACAAGACTGTCAATTTTCACGAAGATGACCGGCAGAAAAGGTGGTTATATTCGCAGCACCCATGCAGATTACTCAATCAACATAACACAATTTTCTCTGTATAGAATTGCTGAGAAGGGCTTGCTGCTTGATCAAATTGCAGAGATCCAAGTTGAATAGCTTTACCTCTTCTTCAGTGAGGCGTGATCAAGTAGAGGCATAAATGCCAATAATTCATGAACTATTCATCAGAACACAAAACAACCTCACATAAATGATAACTGCATCTGTAACGTAAAAAAACATAAAAGTTTGTTGTTCTGCGTTGAAAAGGGAAAATTATATTCACTCATAAACGTTAATTTTCTTGCCATTATATAATGACGGACATACAAATTTCATTTCCTTTACACGCGATATGTTTTAAGGAAAGCAGGTATCACCTTTCATTTGAAGGCACAGCAAACTCTTCTTTGTTACGCTGAATACTTTTGCAGGAAACGCACTTTACGACGGTGGCTATAGTACAGCAGGAACGCCGTTTTCTTCTCGCACTCTTTCCAGTGCCGTCAGGTAACGCTTCAGCTTAGGTGATAATACTATGTGTCATTGGAAAGCGCAGAAAGCATCCTTTCGAATGAAATATAATTCGTATCGGTCCAATAAGCGAAAATGACGAAAATGCGAACCGCCGCAGTGGCACCGCTACGAGAGTCCACACTGCTCGACAGCTCGAAGGCGGCGCAGCGTCAAACACTTTTGTACGCGTCGCGCTAGCTGTGTGACTATGGTGTTGCTTCAGGTTGCAGTACCGACCGCATCATCCACATTTCGACGTATATCGATTGCAATACCAAAGATGAGTGTTGCAAACGATTTCTGCCCTTCGCCGGCGAAACTGGATATTTTTTTACGATCATTGTAATTTTCGTTTAGGTTAACTGCGTACTTCATCATAGCGAAGTACATGTTATCGAAGAGACAAAATGTAATCTAAATAAACTAATATGCGTGTCGTCACAATAGTGTATTGCCTCTAATAACGTGGCATAAATTTTACCATGCCATATAGCAAACTCGCGTCATGTACAAGTGCAAGCCGTCGCCGGCGACCTGAACATACGTGGAATCATCACTCAAGCCGAGAAAATTCAAAAGAACACTTTCTTTATTGTCGTACTAGCGCAGGAACTTTTAAGGCTGCTTCCGAGGCGTTGATCGTAGCCGAACGAACTTGCAGCTGCAGCAGCCGTTCTTATCCGCCATGTATCGGATCAACGAGTCGTCCATCCTGCGCAGAGTACAAAGTGCTGAACAGTCTTGCCCACCGCGATGTCGTCTCTTCCGCAGCGAGTACAGCTCATAGGCTTGAAACGGCATTCGTATAGGCAGTGGCCCTCCAAATCTTGGAGTTGGACCTTACACCGGCAGCCAAAAACTCCGTAGACACAGTACACCAATTTGGTGGAGGTACTCGGTGGGCAGGTCGCATCACCCAGAGCAGGATCGGAGAACCGAACACCATCTTTGGGACAGAGGCCGTAGTGGAGCATATTTAGCAGACCGTCGTCCTGGTACAGTTTGTCGGCGCTATCGTAGGCGCTATACCAGCACACCAAACACACGGCGTGGCCGCAGGGAAGCTGCCTGGTCCTGGCAGGAAGAACGCCACAGATGGCGCAAACGCAAGATGCGGGCAAAGGCTCCAAGAATGAGATGCGTCGCATGTCCAAGAAGGGGCACTCGCTAAATCCTTGCAGAACGTATGTAATCGGGGAGGGTTGCCCTTTGCACGGGTAGGGAATCTTCAAAGTCGGCGAAGGTTCACTTCCGCGATGGGTGTCGTTATGGACCATAGCAGTTTTCTTTTCAGGACATCGCGCAGAAATGTTGGCCGATGCTGCTTCAGTCGCCAATTCTTCACTCGTCTGGAGGTCTTTACCCTCGAGCGTCAGAAGGCTTCGAGAAAAGCCGTCGAAGCTTCCTTCTGCGCTGATTGCCGCCATCTTTGACAGCTCTTTCTTTCCCCGAGGAATGCGAAGAGCGATTCACCCATGCATCACGATCCGGACCTTCAGAAGTCGGGCGCGCGTACTCACTTGCGACGACGATCTTGTCGTGTTTGCGCCTTGACTTTGATCGCACCATGACTGGGTTTGTGCTTCAACGTCGACGTGGCGGCGATGGGCTTCAGTCGCTCGTCTCGGCAGGTCAGAAGCAGCTGGCTGTCACCGTCGTGGCTTCGAAGAGATGCGTTGCGATTCAGGGCGTCGAAGCGTGCACCGATGAAATTATAGCGCAAACAGTGCAGCTGAACTGGCTTTGAAACCACTGCGTGCTTCAACTGGCTTTCGAGAGGTTTGCGCTGTCTTTTAAAGCCTCCAAGGTGCTGCGCGCGTCCACTTACTGAGGAGCAGTGGAATGAGGAGGAAAGGGGAGGAGGCGGCTATGGGTTGTCGTTGATTGGCTTTCACGACGTGCGAAGGGAGGTCCAAAAGTAGTCACGTGGTCGTGCGTTTATGTGCGCGTGTACCAGAAATGGTGAAAGTGGGATAGGAGAGGGTAACGAGAAAAATCTGGGAACGTCTTGACTGTTCGCAAGAAGGAAAAGCACATGTCAAACGTTCTGTAGCCCTCTATTTTTACTTTTTTTTCGTAACGCTCTCATCTGTTCCCAGAATTTTATAAAATATGCTGTTTTTTTCTTTAGTCTTCCCCGAACTGACAACGCATCTCAATACGCGGGATATTTGCTGCGGTGGTTGTTCCCAGAGGTCTACATAGCACAGAAATCTGGGGTGCCTAAACAACCGCCTTGGAGAGTTCGCTTCAGCCTTGATTTAGCAAAAGTGAAAGCACTGGGCTTGAACGCTGAAACAACAAAGGTCATGCTGTTTCGGGAAACCTTCTACAGGAAACAAAAATGGCGAGCGTTTGTGTGCGAGTTTCTTGAGACGTTCAGTCTTTAAGTGATTGGCTGTATATCATGATGTTTGTGCGCTAAGTTCATGAGTTGTGTTTCACGTTCTATCCTCGGGAAAACAAGTTCATCAATGAAGATATACGAAAAAAAAGGGGCGAATGGTGGCGTGTCACTAACACGTGCCTTTTTTGCCGGTAGACGCTGCAATGAGTTGGTCTGCATTTACACAAGTTGTCCCTGCTGTCCTTTACTTATTCTACGTTCATGAAGTATAATTTTAACGCCATATTTAGCAAGCAAACTTATGTCTAACGCGTTATTACAGGGTCTCTTTGTTGTGCAGTTGTTGTTTACCTCCCTACGTTTCCGATTGCTGCTCAGTCACCCTGTCTGATTGCACCATATTCAGTTTCACTAAGACAATACCAAATCAGCAGTCACAATTAACCAGACGAAAATGTTGCAAGCAGCTGACACATCTGAAAAAAAGGGAAAAAAATTGAAGTAAACATTAGGCTATCATGGTGTCGCTAAAAAAAATCAACAAATGCTTGGTTCACAATGACCACATGTTGCTTGCACTTCCCTTGGGCTGACGAAATGTCAACTTAGAAAAGCATTCCACACGGTCATCCCAATCGATAGACGAGGATTGGAAATTAAAATGTGTTCGCCATGTAATACCTGACCTTCTGCCGGCACAATGATGCGTCAAAGGCATACAGACTGCACATTTGGGTGCTTCCCAATTTCAATAGTAACAAAATTGAATTCGGGTGTTTATTGCGAAACTGCAGAGCAATTTGATATCACAGACTAAGCTTTCTCTACAATGAAAGTTTTAAGCACGCATGACATCTTCGATCATCGCAGGAATGATCAAAGACTGAATTTATATCTCTCAGCTGCTGCGGTGTCTTTTCAGTCACTTTTCAATTATTAGTTTTTTTTACGGAATAATGTTTTTCCTCTATATTGCGTTCTTTTTGCATTCAGTAAGGCCGTTTATAAAAGAGATCACAATTACGTGGACTTGCACAGAATCACACCTAATTCTAGCTACTCTGTTTATTTCGAACACTTTCATCAATTGCCTGCAATTAATACCTACGCTCGAAAAGGTTGGCGAGATATATCTCGTTTGGCAACTGGAATTACAAATTTATATCTCGGCGCTGAGTTTTAGTGCCCTGGCTATGTTCTACTTATTACAGATAGGTTAATTATACACGCCTCCTAAATCTGATGATTGTATGGAGCAGTTGGACCAATAAGTTACTGCTAAGGCTGTAGTTGACCCTGGAACTTTGATCTACGTATGGCAATCTTACATAAGGTTTCTCCTGTTTGTCTGAAATTTTAAACAAGATGCCTTGTTCAGTTTCCCAAATGTATCGTGGACGCATTGTAGAAGACCCTGGGTGCATGAACAAACCGCGTGGCTGGAGCGTACGTCGTTGGAAACGATCGCACCAAGATGCGACTTATCCTTCCTAGTGATAGACCTGCAGCCACAGTTTTTTGCTTTATGAATTTTTGTAAGCGCATCAATAGGACTCAGAGATATAGTAGCCAGGGATACTGCTTATAATTGTGTGGTTATTATCAGAAACACATTCAAGAGCTCCCACCTAAATATTTCTACCTGTTTGTTCGAGTGTATTGTACTTTTCGATGAGATACGGCTGTATATATTTGCTTTATTCACTTATGTGGGCATATATTCTACCTCCTGAAGACCTAAAGTTTGAATGTATAATGTAAATATTTTTACTTCATCGCTGAATGTAAAATTTACATTCTACAGCTACAGTTGTGTGGTTCTCATTTACGCAGAAATTGACGCCTGGCTCACAAGGCGGACATAACAATGGAATGCAAACCTGCAAGGCGCTTGAAGGTCGTCAGCAGTGCACCTTCTGTGGCCGTTTCTCACTGCCTATCTATAGAATTCCACAGAGATTTTCTGAATAGTTCCTACTTTCCTTGCAAACCAGTCACACTGGATGGCCGCAAACTAGCTATACCTGTAAGTTTTTTTGGTATTTGCGGTTATCTCTACTGCTAAAAAAAACCACCATGTTACGGTTCACTGTGTGTGGCGATGAAGGAAACGGATGCCAAGTGACTGAGAGGCGACGTGCCTATTCGTCACGGTTTTCCGTCGGGTTTGTGCGACAGGATTATGGGCCAGTGCCAATACGACTTTCTTTATTCCTATGTTCACCCCATGTTCGCCACGGTGTGGTTTTAACGAGAAGATTTCTTTCCCTCTCCCTCCAACTTTTCTGCTGCATGCTCCTGCATTCTTGCACGAAGCTGAGGGGTGGGGGGAGGGAGGATAAGAGCGTGAATATATATATGAAAATAACGTGGAAGTCAGGAGAGGCGACGCGAAAAAATCGTTCGGATATTTCCATCGCGTCCCACGTGCACAATGCTCTTTGGAGATCTGTAGGTGTCGTCACATTAGCCTTTTGACAGCTTTAATTATCCGTGACTCCCCCAAAAAGGCACCGCAGAACCTGCAGCGCTCACCGTTCTAATAACGTGAAAGCTTCAAGGAGAGGTAAATAAAGGGGTAAAGAGGGGGCAAGGAGTCCAGGCAGAGAATCGGTAGAAGCGGCGTAATCGCGAAATCAGTGCACAACAGCCTTAGCACTCTTCGCTCGCAGTTACCCTATAGGGCGGATGGTTGGGAGAAGGAAAACGGTACCTTAAGGAAATAAACGTGAGGAAACGCTACTGCAATAGTCACAGACATGACAACAGTTGCAGAAGAACTGAAGAATTTATGCGTTTCTGCAATTCCTAACAAAAAAAAACACGCAAATTTGTCAACGGGACAAATGATCGATGGTTTGCAGATGCAAAATCACATTTAATAACCGCACGTTTTATGCAACACTACGCAAGCGGTCACATGTCAAATCAAGATTTCCGTGCTATGCGGCTGTAGCCTTGCTCGACGTCGCGGGTTCGATCCCCAGTTTGGCAGCCGATTGGAACAGCAGCGAAATACAATAGCGGTCGGGCACTTACATTTAGGCACGTTAAAATGCAGCTGGGTACCAAATTTAATCCGGAGTTCGCCACCACGTCGTGCTTAACATTGCGATTGTGGTTTTGGCACGTAGAGCCCCATAATTCTTCCACTATTTCGGCTTCCATGCGATGTGCCATGTGAAGCAATGACAGTGCTCAACCGTCTCATAGGTTATAAACAATGACACAGAACCACGCCTCAAACAAACACGTCTCGCCATATGTTCATTGCACTACGCAGACAAACAGCAGTGATGCACGCAAGGTAATATTTGCCACTAACTCACTGCTCTCGTATTGCAGTAAACGCTGAAGAAATATAGATTCGCTGTCAGAATTACCGCTGATAATCGTCATTCGAATTAAGCAACACAGAAAGATTCCCAAATACAGTAGGAATCGATGTTTACATCGATTCCCACAGTGCGTGGAATTCACATAATTGTACTGCATATTCTCCTGTGTAAGCTGACCAGTGTGCTGACAAGGCCCTCTACCAGGAAGCAAGAAAGAGGTTGCCCTGATCATGTCGGACATCAGAAGGCCTGCGAGACGCCACGCACAGATCTTCTCTGCCCTTTCGTGCATGAGCACGCAGGCCGAACATTTCCGTACTTTTTGTCCTGGAGCACATCGCTCACCCTCAATGATGTATTTCACATGTGTTATTGTTTTACATCAACTCGTCCTCCTTGCGGTACCCTCTCCGGTGGTCAATCTTGTTCGGGCTCTAAGCAAACGCTGTTAAACGTCGCAAAAACCCCGCCCCCGTAGCCATGGGATGTACCAGCTCGTAAATGTTGGTGGCAGCCTGAGCAGCCAGAAGTCCCATTGTTCGCCGTTTCTTACAGAAGTACAACCTTCTCTTGGACCCTGCCGATTTGGATTCTGGTGCGGATTCTCTTCCCTACTTTCGTTATTGTTGTGCTTTGACGGTATATGGTTGCTATAGAAGACGTCCACGCTTATTATCTACTTTCTCCGACTTGGAGGGTGGGCGTGAGTGGGATACGCGCGCATAAAGACGCTGCTAAAGATAACAGGTGCTGCCCTGACGAAGACTTGCCCCGTGATCGAAACATTGGCTCCAACGACATTCCTTGTTCGATTAGTGCTAGTCACCTCCATTGAACTTATTTCTTGTTGAGGCTGAGAGACAGAGCACGAGGTGTTTGTCTGGTACTATAAAACATTTGTGAACAAGGGACACTGAAGTCTCATTTCGGCAACAAGAAGTGTCCTGGGCAGTGGACAAAAAGGGGCCCTTTGTTACAGACTGTGATTGCTCAGTGGCTTATGGTGTCTATAGCAGTAATGCAGGAAGTCGCGGGTTCACACCCACTTTGACCCTCGTGTACCGTGCATCATGGGTACGTGAAAAAATCCCGAGTTAAAATTATTCTCGAGTCCCCCACTACGACATGGGACCGTTGTTTTGATCGCGGTTTTGGCAGAGGGACCTCGAGTATTATAGTAATTGTCCTTTTGTCAAAACGTTGCTCATTTCTTGACGTTGCGGAATGTTTCCCCATTGCTATTTATTTTCTGTAAGAAAACTTTGTATTGTTTGAGCTAAGCCCTTCTATTTTCACAAAGGTTCTCGCATGTACGAAGTCACCTGGGACAAAGAAATAATGAATGAGTTCGGGCGTATTGCGGGCCACGACCACGATTTTATTGTGAAGTATGGCGTAGTGGGGGGCTTCGGATTAATTCTGACCACCAGGATATCGTTAACATGACCCCTGAGCACGGGACACGGGCGCTAAGCGACCGCGGCAGGTGTGGGTCAAAGGGAAAGGGGGCAAACAGTAGTGCGCCACACTGAGGCGACATTTCACTGAGAGATGACTGCGCTGCTTGGTGTCACACGCGAAATGTCTACTTTGGAACACAACGGAAACGTGCTTATTCCTTTTTTTTTTTTTCATGGTACGCCGTTTCGTTGAAGGATGTCTGATCGAGTTTGCGATACTTCTTCATTTTTTTTGTTATTATTAACGTCATAACTAATTTTCGATTAGAATATTTATTCGCCGTTCTTCTTTTACATATAGATCCAAAGCATCCGTGGATGTGTGTATGGCTGAACAGAAGGCGAATGTTGGCATTCTTGAAACCACAGATTCTTTTAATGAATAAAAATGGCAGAGAATTCTCACGCTGCCGTGAAGCTTTTCTCGGATGTTGTCCTAATCCGCGCAGCTATCGATGACTGGGTAACACTTCCCACGTAACTATGAACTTCAAAGCTGCAATGCACTCGGAGGTGGTTAGCGTTGCCGCTTCTGTGAGTGGTTAAAGTGCTACAACAAAAGCAGAAGAGAAACAGAGAAACTACTTTGGCTCCAATGGATACGACAACTTCATATATGTGACGCAACCAAAGAAACATGGCTGTTGGCAATTTCCTGTTTCATATTTCATTGCTCATCATGTGCACAATTGATGCATTTTTTTTTGTCATATAGTGTTCGACTGTGCATCATTTCCGGGAGGTGGTACGGTAGCGCTTTTATAATGCGAAGCATTCGTTGCGAACTGCAGGCGTTTTGAGTGTGCCTAAGCAGAGTGTTTTTTCTAGACAATATAGTTTTTTACAAAAAAGTTGTGAGCGTGAGACGCCTGTAGTCATGGCATACGAGGGAGGTCCACGACGAGGCGAAAATACATTTCAGCAGTTTAGGTCGCTCTCAAAAGACTAATTAACAAAAATTTAATAATTATGTCTTGATCTTTAAGTAGCGGGCAGTTCTTTATATGGAAAATCTGTAGGGAATCACAATTTCAGACATGCCGATTTTTTCAAAATCCAAACAATCACACGTAATTCGAGATATTCACAATCGAAGTTGAAGGTCAAATCCAGGCAAAATCGAGACTGCGAGTCGGATGGCAACGCCCTGTGAACAAATTTGGGACCAAGTTTGAATGAGAGCACGCCACGGAAAATCCCGACCCGACACACAGAGGCCTATCCTTGCCAGTCAAAGCGTGCCGTATCATTATATAGGCGCCGCGATTCGCCGAGACGTTCAGTTGCAAAAATCTTCACGGGGCGTTTCAGTTTCATATTGTTACCCTAACGACGGATTGAATACTAAAGGTTATTTAAAATGTATATTTACAAAGAAACAACTAGATCGGTGGCAAGTTGAGGGGACGGCTCGAGAGACCGGAGTAATGCGTCTTATTCATCGGGGTGCACGTGAGCACGGAACAAAAGCAACATGCATTATGCTTCTCATATGCATATTGTATGACATACGCATGCAAATACATGCAGTATGCATGGGCCCCTTTTGGTGCGCTCCCGTGGCGCTTGGTTTCGATATTGCCTGCATTTACAGTGGAAATTCGATGAGAAATATCACGAATCAGGTGCTATATTCAATACCTTTAAAAAAACGAGTGTGCCTTAAAATGTGACGGCCTTGAAATTCGGCATTCATACTTCTCCACAGGCAAAGGTGTTATGAGGTGTTCTATAATAAATTTTTTTCACAGTGGCCTAAGAAGGCGCAACCTATCTGTGCTTCGCCGTGTAGAGCCGTATTTTACCCAGAAATTTGATTTTTAATGCATAATCGATTGCACACCTGCTTTAACGAAAACAAGATGCCTCGTGTAATGCACTAGATATGCTGTGGGTGAATCGTATAATCCTCATGGCTGGCGTTCGCAGCAAGTTTCAGGGGCAAACGATGTGGCTGCATCAACGTCAGTGTTAACAGCCGTAGCAGGGTGCAATGTATCCTTCCGTGTAGCAAAACCATGGTCACGGTTCAATATTTCCTTTGCTCTCAAGGGCTTATTGTGTTTGACCAATGAAGGAGCATATGCCCCTGCAGCCCTGCTGATCCATTATAACGACATCAGTTCTACGAAACGACCTTACCATCCCTAGAACGGATGTGTCATTTTTGTACGTGCGATTGGCAAGTTGGGCGCGCATTCTGCGCACTGCAAGTTTCTTTCTCTTTCTTTTTTTTTTTTTTTTGTCCTTTCGCGTCCTGCACACAACGCAAAGCCTTGCACAACCGTGAAATGTCCTCCGGCGTGTACCGATTCTTGAGAAAATCATTTACGCCCTCGTTTTAGGTTTTGCACACTGGCAATTTCGAGAACTGCGGCGAAATGGATTCTTTAGTTCATCTTGAATGTCATTAGCTGATGGCGTAGTATAGATGAGGGGAAAAAAAGGTCTACTTTTCTGTCCTCGTCATTACAACGCGTTGAACTAGTGTCCTGGCAACGAGCAAAAAGTTCATCATTAATCAAAAAGGCTAGCGCGAATAACAGGGACACAGACAGAGAAGACGACAGGACGAGTGCTAATATTAAGTTCACATAACTGAGGGATCTCGACACATAAAAGAAGGAAGCACAGGACCCGATGTAAGAGAAATCAAGGCAGAAAGCTGGGCTAGTTGGTGTGTCATCATTAATCAAAAAGGCTAGCGTGAGTAGCAGGGACACAGACAGAGAAGACGACAGGACGAGCGCTCGTCCTGTCGTCTTCTCAGTCGGTGTCCCTGTTATTCGCGCTAGCCTTTTTGATTAATGATGACACACCAACTAGTCCTGCTTTCTGCCTTGATCGCTCGTCCTGTCGTCTTCTCAGTCGGTGTCCCTGTTATTCGCGCTAGCCTTTTTGATTAATGATGACACACCAACTAGCCCAGCTTTCTGCCTTGATCGCTCGTCCTGTCGTCTTCTCAGTCGGTGTCCCTGTTATTCGCGCTAGCCTTTTTGATTAATGATGACACACCAACTAGCCCAGCTTTCTGCCTTGATCGCTCGTCCTGTCGTCTTCTCAGTCGGTGTCCCTGTTATTCGCGCTAGCCTTTTTGATTAATGATGACACACCAACTAGCCCAGCTTTCTGCCTTGATCGCCTTAAAAAGTGCATGTTCGCCAAACGCCCTTAGGTAATAAATAGGATGCGAAAAAGTGAACAAAGTTTTTTTTTCTTCTTCGCACAACACTGTTTGCCGTCGGCCGGTGCCATATGGTGACTTGTGGCATTTTCGTTCTTTTTTCTCAGATCAGTGTATATCACCGCGTTTTACAGCAAAGATCTGCTATTGTTAGCGCTTCAACCTCTATCTCCTATCAGCCTCACATCAACAGGTATATCAAGTCTCTCGCAGCCTCACTGCGTAGAAATGTTGACGAAGGTGTCTTCCCCACCCCCCTCCCCCAGTAAGCCTTCTTCAGTTTACTCTCTTATACAGAGCACCCAGATTTTCAACCACAAGAAAAAGTAAATACAAGAATGTGCGCCTGCTGAAGATCTACGTGCTCTGAAATATTAAATATATCGGGTCAATTGCGCTTGTCTTTATGTAATTTTTTAAAGCAATCTTTTAAGTAAAAGCGCTGCAGTGACCACTTGGTCTCATGTGTGTGCAACTATTTGTATTTTGGAGGTGGGTGCCTGTCTGTCTATTAGTGTCTATGAACGGTAAAATTGCTTTCAGTTTTATATTTTCCATCTAGTTCTCAATTGTGCTGATAGTTGTGGTTTGTGCTACGATATGCTAGCTTCCTAGTTGCCTCCGATGATAAAACGACCGCTCCGAAAGGCGTCTGTTCCAGGTTCGAATCCCGGACCAGGACGAATTTCTGCGAAGCGCCCTTTCTGAGAAACCCGCATGGGTTTCCTTTGAAGCTTCACGCTACATTCGGGTGGATGAAAATTTTTTTTCCTTTTCAGGATACTTCTTACACCTTACGTGATTCCGCAGAACTAATTTGCCATAATGAGTGTCTGTGTTGACTGTGACTTTGGACTCAGGAAATCATGGTTTCAGGGCAGCTAAATATTGCTGCTAATAATGAACGAATTTGAAAAATTGTTGCATTACAACGCTCCTGTGAGGGCCCGTAACAACTTCCAGCGTATAATCACAATTTCCTGTGTGGCCTACTAGGGGCCCTTTAAGGTGAAGGCATGACGGCGGCCATCCTGCACGTAGTTCACATTCTCCCCCTACGCGCTGTTCACTCAGCCATGTTTAGAATAATGAGACCAGTAGGCAGCGTACAAGTTCTCGGAAGCATCAACCGGCATGCAGACGAGATGAGCTATAGACGTTTAGAGCGTTGGCACACAAAAAAGTCGGAAAGAGAATGATTCGACCGGATCTGTTACAGTCATAGGCAGCGGTACAAGGTACACAGAGGGGTTTTTGATCAGAAAGAAAAAAAATATTGCGGAGACATATACAAATCTGCTAAATTGAAAAAGCAAACATGTTGACCTTATATGAATAAATCTGGGCGGATAGATGACTATTCGACACCCCGCCATTCAAAGGACATGCCAATAAATCATCATAAAAAAAGAAAAAAAACTGCTCTTCACCGTAGCAGCGCGATGTGGTCTTTCCCTGTTGCGCCACGTGATCTGCTGTAATTCCCAAAAATGTCCCCCCTCCCTCCCCTTCTATTCAGAACGACCGGTGCCTAGCACCATTGTCGGTTTGCTGCCGCGCGTAGTGGCCTTCGCACTGCTGATACTTTCAACAAGGGCTCGGCCTAACCATTCTCTCTGCAAACTGTTCAGTGCCGCTGGTTCGTCGCTGCCGCTTTTGACTCGGCCGTCGTGTGACTGCGGGCCACTGGTTCTTCAAAATCCGTCTCGGTCTCTGATGACCCGCAGTCTGCAGTGCTTACTATTTTGCCGGAATACAACACCGTGGATGATGATATAGACTGACACTAAGAGAGAAGAAACATTGAGTGATGCTCACCGTCAACTAGGTTCTTGTGTTTCCTTCTTCCGATTACATTTTTAGATTTTGGAATGTACGGGCCTGCTGAACGGTGGATTGAACGGCAATGCTTCATACTTAGGATCGGTATGGATTTTATATCTTTGTGCCTGTAATAATGCGTTGTATTTCATTATTTATCTAAATAGATAGATATATAAATACAGCAAGAGGAAATGAAAGAAAATACTGCTTATCACAGTAACTGCCTAGCGCAGTCTGCTGACACATAAACAGCGGTCCGCAATGAAGGAGCAGAGAGGACAGGGCTTAAAGGACTGAAATACAGGAGCCTCGGGGATAGTTTGCGTATTGAATACAGTTTGCTTGATGATGGTTATTTATGCATTTTATTGCCCAAAGATATGACCAAAGAGCGCTAAGCAAATGCTAATAAATGTATTTGGATTATCTATGGTAGAACGTGGCAAATGGCAGGGGTTGTGCATCAGAATTGTTAATGGTAGAATTTGGCTCTGAGAGGCCTAAAAATATGTCGCTATAATGTGCGAGAAATATACAGGTATTAAAATAATGACAATGATTTGTGGTGTATCCCATGAACACAAATGTTCTTTTACCAAGGAATGCTGTACTAAACGTGGGAATAGCAGCAGCACTCGTACCTCACCAATGAGCCCTTGAACATAAGGGCTGGGAAGCACGTGCTTCACAAATAGATATAGCAGCAGCAGCCTCTAGCGAGAGGATGCCCTACTGCTTACCATGATCTGATAACGTGCAATGTGCCAACATCTCGTTAAACGTTAAAACTAACTCATTGATAAATATTTTTTCAATGCCGAAAAACATTACCGGTTAGAGGGCAGTGTGTGGTCTGCATGCCAGGGAAAAGTATTTGTTTCTTTCAGCTCCTATTTCCCGATAACCTAAGAAGAAGTGATCGACCGTTAAAGTATCGACACATTTATTTCTTACAAGAAGATCATCAAAGGTCGATCCTTGTCAATGAGTGTCATACGTGTGGCTTAAGAGGGCAGAAAATAACCTTTTTTTTTTATTTTGGTTAATAGTGGCCACCTTCCTTCTTTTCACTTCATTACGTGGAGTTTATTAAATGTTTCCGTGCTCCCCGTGCGTTGCCAATGACCCCTCAGTTTCCGGCGCCAGCAGAACGCGCGAAGGGTAACGCCGAGGAGCTCAAAAACCAAGAAAATAAAGATTCTGTCTCCTGAACGACTGGAAACAGGCTTTGCAACCACGCATTTGTGTTGAGGGCGATCAAATTAAATTCTGCCAGCGTCTAGCATGGTCTGGCTGAGAGCCTGAGCTGTGGCCATTTCTGTGTATGGGGTTTGGTATCGCGTCGGATGAGGCCAAGTTGCTTTGGAAATGCCCAGTTGATCGTGTATTTGTGCTCTTAAAGTGCTGGAAATAATGACAGGGAATGGGTAATGCTTGCAAATCGGATGTTTTCATATTTTATCGCATTGTTTGGGGTTAGTGGGGCATCTTGTACACCATGTGTATGGACAAGCGAATTGCTCTGGTTCGTAATCTTGCCCATTCAAGGCTTTCACACACTTCGCCACTACACGCAGCATTCCTACGAGGCCTCAACACCAAATTTGCACATTCTTGCAATTTCCTCAGCTGATGCCGTCCGGTGGAGCTTTGTACGAGAACTACTGTTGCTTACCTGGTGCCACAAGGTTAAATGAACTCGCAAAAATTCCTGAAAGAGCATTTATATAGAGCAAAAGAAACCTTTCCGCATTTAGCAGCGTCTTGCGTCTACTTCACTAAATAGGCCGTGGGAGATTCGATGAAAGCTTGTAAAGGTCGTTCGCAATGGTTTGTACTAAACGAAATGATTCCGTACTAAGAACACACGCCGTTTAGCAGCAGAATAAAAAAAAACGCCGCGCCGATTAGCGCAACTATATAGCGCTACGCGTGCTAGCTAACGTTCAAAACGCCCGTGCCCCACACCGGAACCGGGAGATGTTAATCCTATCCGCTTGGTGCGCTACAGTCAATTCGGCCGCTAGGCTCAAAGTGGCGCCTTGCCTGGAAGAGCAACGGCAGCAGGCTCAGCGACGACACGCACTTGACAAGGAATATCGTCAGTCGTGACTCCGGCCTTTAGCTTCTGGTTTTTCATAAATACAAAAACATCACCTCAGGTAGCCATTCCAAACGACAACGGGAATCCCGGTAGTCTTCAACACTTACGGCGTTGCTCGTAGATCACGATGCAAAAAAAAAAGCGCGTTGAAATCAACCCGAGCTTCTCGCAAATGAGGGCCGCTATCACTACCCCGTTGGAGCATATATGAAAAACACGGCCATACGTTTTAGTGGCCGGAAGTGGAATCACTAGACCACGCCGGATTTTAAATACACTCAAGCAACGCAGCTGCCGCACACTAAGCACTGTTGATGCCCTGGGAGAACGAAAAGAAAAAAAGCTCTGACCGAGATTCCATCTCGGATTGCTGGATTCATATATAGTCCAGAGTGCTAACCGTTACACCATGATACCGCACACTTCTGAAATGATTGCATGACACGATGAGAAGACAATAATGCTTTAGTGAATTGTAACAGTGGTCCATATGTGTTTACCATGGAATTGTGGCCCAATTGCTCTTAAGAAATTGAAGTCCATGATTTCTATGACCACTTCCGCTCTAATCAGACACAGTTGCGTTTATCAGAAGCACGGTTTCCATTATGCGTGCCACCATTTCGCTAACGCAGACTGCAGCGAGGAAAATTTATTCTGCCCTTATAAAATTATATTTCTTTTTCGGAGAGTGAATACGAAGAAAAAAACGCCGTTGATACAGTTCCGCTTCGCCACGTAGCATTGTCAAGCAGTTCATTAGATGTGTAGGGTCCCTGATCACCCTGTTCACCCTGATCCCTGTTCACCAGGAAGCAATACATTTCTATTGGATGCCGATTTTCACTCTCTTCAGGAAAGTGGCTCCGGGGAAAGAAGAGTCCAGAATCAGGTGTGTTCACTTCAAGGGGCCTAAAACATTCCTTCCTAGAGGCAGACCTCCCTTATGCATTCATTCTAAAATTTTCTTCTGTAGTACGCTCCTCACCCAACACCGGCCACAAAGATCGGATATGCTGCTGCCACTCAAAAGATTTTATCGGCGGGGCAACGCCGAAAACTGTCGTTTTTGCCCTTGTCGGTACATGCTTGTTACCCATTGGTAAAAATAAACATTTTTGCTGTCAATATATGCGTCTGGGTTTGGCCTTTCGTATTCAAAATTTTTTTTTTGTATATTCATCCACCTCTAGTTCTGTTTCATTCCATACCCCAGAATAGAAAAGAGGGGCAATACTTCAAGAAATCAGCACTACTCGATGGCTGACTTGGTGTACGCGAATATGTGAGAAGACGACGGCATAGCTATGGTGTATTTGGTTAGATGCTGCTTCTAGGAAACCATCTTGGCTAGCTCTTATTTTTTTTTATTCCGCTTTGGCCGTTTTAGCTTAGTCAGCATGCCTCAACCGGCGCGCAATGCTGTAGGAAACAGCGTGGTGCTTTATCCTCGAAGCCGCAGCCAATCACTACAACGCCCGGTGAGGTCAAAGTCCCTGTGGCTTACTTGGTAGCTTTCTATTAGATTCTATGGCAGTCGGGCAAGGTAGCATGACGTCATGGATGGAAATGCACAGGTCTTATGCTAACGAGGTGGCGTTCGGTTGGCAGGCTGATACGGAACCGCGACAGTTTATTAGAGAGTTTTAGTTTGTCCCTTCATGTAGTGACCATCACGGGAAACCAGATTATGTCGGCGAAGAGAACTTACAAACTACATCGCGTATCTTTGCGCTTACGTGTTATCTTCGAGAAGGACTACGGATAGAATGGTAGGGTGAATTAAGGCAATGAGTGTGTAGAAGAAGCACGCAGTTGCAAATGAACACCCCTGACACTTTTGCTCGTGACATGTGGAGACTTCGTGGGAAAAGCCGGCCTATAATACGGCAGGGAAACGTTACTGCTAGGCCCGGTGGTATACTTGCAGTCAACTGAAGCATGCACTATTGGGCTTCTGCCTCCCGAAACAGATGTAGTTAATGTAAGGGCCATGGCTTTTCCTTTTTTCTATTTTTTTAAAGTGTTTGTAAACTGCATGATCATGAACGGTTATTTCGGTGGCAAACAAATGTTCTTTGGTCATCGGTGATGTCCTGGTGCAACAGTACCTACTCCTGCAATCGCCGAAGCTACGCAGCGTTGACCTGTGCGAGTACATCAGAGAGTGTCTACCTCCACTAATGCGGACTGCTCATTGCTCTGCCTGACCACGGAACAGTTCAAATGTTCACGTTGTGCGCCGTACAGTTCCGGCAACGGCGCTCAAGCATGTCTCATTGCCCCAAATTAACAATTCCTCATGATCAACATGCATCAGAAGTGGGAAGGAAGGAAGGCGAGGAGACTCTATCCACATAAAGGTCAAGGTGAACGGACGCAGCTGGATAGCGTCCTCAATCTCTGTCTGCGGCCAGCTTCCCTTCTCGCGTGGCACACGACGTTGCCTTCTCTCCCTTTCGAAAGACGTCGTGTGCAGGCAGAATGGTTTTTGGAAGTCGTCTGCGTCTCGAAGCATGCGGGCAAAGTACTTGCAATGCTTGTCATCGGTATCCTCGGACGCTGAAATAGAAGTGTCATAACTAGCTGACATTTCGGTGTGTACGGACCACTCACGAAGCGGCAGCACTGCCGTACAGGAAGTCACGTGATAAAACCGGGATTGCCTCGTCGTGCCTGATTACTTCACGCCGGCAACGCTGCGGGATTATTTCCTCTTCCTTCGTCCATGTGCGTTTAGCCTTCTGGTTGACCGTTGCCGTTCGAACGGCTTTGAGAGAAACTTGAGAAGCGTAGAACTTATAGCATCTAGTACAGATAAACACACAACAATTGCAGCTGCGTTCTTTGCACCTCCTTGTGTGCCACTTACCACAACTATGCGTTCCGGAATTATATTACAGAGAAATCCTTCCCGCTTCATGCGCTCCCACCACCTAAGGCACTTGTCAGATTCATCAAGATTTCGACAAGCTAACACGTGAAGCTAGGAATGCCACCCAAAGAATACTGCTTGTGTGTCACTGTATTTACTTCCGCTAAAAAGAGGAGCAAAAGAAGGGATTACGATTACGATTAAGAAGGGATTACAAGCACTCGAAGGCCAGTTCTGTGGGCACTTCAAAAACATTTCCACAGTTAATTTTGAACAAAATTAGGCACCCATGACATTTTCGCAATCTTTATCAGCAGTGATCCTGGGCACAATAGCCCAACTTGCTGACTATGTAGTCATGATGCGTCGTACAGTGCAGTGCCCGTTTTTTATATATTTCCTTCTTTCTTTTTCTCCCTACAGCCACAATTGAGTGAGCTGCCTTGGGACTACGTTGAAGGCCTGGTTGCAGGCGCGTATGCTTGGAGGAACGTAAGGCTGGCGTAACGACAAGACTAACCAAACACTCAAATCTGGAGAATGAATCCATCCGCGTTTTGCCGGTTTCGTATTGTTTAGTGGCGTTACATCTAAAAAATGTTGGAACTGACGCGCAAGAGCTTGATAGCTTTTTGTCCACATGGCGTCACATAAAAAAGAACTGCTGTGACATTTATTATTTAAAGATAATCTATTTACTCATGCACTGCTTAGTAAAACAAGCAAGTAAATTACAAGACATCGTATGGGTCCACTAATGTGCCACACTCGTTGTGAATTAGCATGCATATTAAAAATAATGACAATTTGCACGGAGCTTACCAACAGAAAAATTTGTTAAATATAAATTCACAGCTCCCTTGTAGTTACCGAAATCAACACAAATCAGTTTGCTCTTCATATAGTTATAGAGAAGGGCTTGCTGCTTGGTCATTGAAAATTGCAAACTTTCAGGTGGAATAGTTTTGCCTCTCCTTCGGTGATGCGTGATCAAGTATAGCAATAAATGCCAATAAGTCTTCAACTATTCCATAGAACACAATACAACTTCGCATAGATAATAAGTGCACGTGTAACCTAGACAAACAGTAAACTTTGTTGTCCTGCGTTCAAAAGGGAAAAATAAGTTCATTCATGAACTTTTCTCTCGCCCATACTCATTAGGTTCTATTAAATTTCAAATTCATTTACACAGAATATCTCTTCATGGTAACCTTGTGTAAACTTTCATTTAAATGCACTGCAATCTTCATTTTGTTATGCTGAATACTTTTACCGGAAACGCATTACGAAGATAGCAAAGTAAGAGCGCCGTTTTTGTCACACACTATGTTGAGCTCTGTTGGGTAACGCTTCAGGCTAGCCGATAATACTAGCGTTCAATAGAAAGCGCACAAAGTCGGGGCTAGCTTTCTAATGAAATATAATTAACTTCCGTCCAATGAGCGCAGAAAGCACAGTGCTTTCGCAATTAACTGTGAAGCACGTGACACCGGAGTGGGACCGCGACAAAAGTGCAGACGACACCTCGGAGGCGAATGCGCATCAAATCAACACTTTTGTGCTAGATTTTGTGCTAGATCAACACTTTTGTGCTGAATATACTAGATTTAGACGTATATCTAACCCAACACCAAAGCTGTCGCCTGCAAACTATTTCTACACTTCACTACGGCGAAACAGGGTATTTATAAAGAATCACCGTAATTTCGTTTAGGTTAATTGCGCACTTGATTATACCGAAGTAGATTTTAATGAAGGAACATATTGTAATTTAAATAAACTAATATGCGTGTAGCCACACTAGCTTATTGTCTCAAATAACCTGGGTTAAAGTGTACCATGTCGTATAGCAACTCACGTGATGTTCAAGTGCAAGCCGTCGCCGGCGACCTGAACACACGTGCAATTATCACTCAAGCCGAGTAAATTCAAAAGAACATTTTTCTTTATTGTCGGACTGCCGCAGAAACATTTAGGGCTGTTTCAAAGGCACTGACCGTAGCCGATCGAACTTGCAGCTGTAGTCGCCGTTCTTCCGCGTCATATGCGAGATCAACCAGTCAACCATCCTGGACGTAGCAGAAAATATTGATCGGTCTTGCACCCTGGCATGTCTTTCCAGCAGAGAGTACGGGTCATGGGGTTGAAACGGCATTGGTATAGGCAGTGGGCCTCCAGATCTCGGAGTTCGACCTTACACCGGCAGCCATGCACTCCGTAGACGCAGTACACCAATTTGGTGCAAATACTCGGAGGGCAGGTCGCATCACCCAGAGCAGGATCGGAGAACCGGACAGCATCCAGGGGACAGAGGCCGTGGCGCAGCATATTTAGCAGACCGTTGTCCTTGTGCCGTTCGTCGGCGCTGTGCCAGCACACCAAGCACACGGCGTGGCCGCAGGGAAGCTGCCTGGTCCTGGCAGGAAGAACGCAGCAGATTGCGCAAACGCAAGATGCGGGCAAAGGCTTCACGAATGAGATGCGTCGCATGTCCAAGAAGGGGCACTCTGTAAATCCTTGCAGAACATATGTAATCGGATGGGGCTTCTCGTTGCACGCGTAGGGAATCTTGAAAGCCGTCGAAGGTTCGCTTCCGCGATGGGTGTCTTCATGGTCCACAGCAGTTTTCGTTTCTGGGCATCGCGCAGAACGGTTCGCCGATGCTGCTTCAGTCGTCCGGAAGCCTTTACCCTTGAGGAGGATGTCATCGTTGGTCGTCTGGACGTGATTGTGGGAGGCGTCGGAAGGCTTCGAAAAAGGCCGTCGAGGTGTCCTTCTGCGCGGACTGCCACCGTCTTTGACATCTGTTTCTTTCTCCGAAGAATGCGAACAGCTATTCACCGAGGCTCCACGCGCCGCAGCTTCAGAAGTCGGGTGCTCGTACTCACTTGCGAGGAGAACTCTGTCGTCGTTGCACCTTGACTCTGATCGCACCATGACTGGATTCGTGCTTCAACGTCGACGTGGCTGCGATGGGCTTCAGTCGCTCGTCTCGGCAGGTCAGAAGCTGCTGGCTGTCACCGTCGTGGCTTCGAAGAGATGCGTTACGATTCAGGGCGTCGAAGCGTGCACCGATGAAATTATAGCGCAAACAGTGCGACTGAACTGGCTTTGAAAACACTGCGTGCTTGAACTGGCTCTCGAGAGGGTTGCGCTGTCTTTTATAGCCTCCAAGGTGCTCTCCAACTCTACTTTCTAAGTAGCAAGGGGAGGAGAGGGGAGGAGACAGCGATGGGTTGTCATTGATTGGCTTTCACAACGTGCAAAGGGTGGTCCAAAAGTGGTCACGTGGTCAAGCGTGTATGTACTGGAGTAACAAAAATGGTGAAAGCGGTATGGGACAGAGTAACGAGAAAAATCCGGGAACGTCTTGACTGTTCTCAAGGAAAAGCACATGTCAAACGTTCTGTAGCCCTCTATTTTTACTTTTTTTTTGTAACGCTCTCATCAGTTCCCAGAATTTAAAAAAAATATGCTGTTTTTTTGTTTACTCTTCCCCGAACTGAAAACGCATCTCCATACGCGGGATATTTGCTGCGGTGGTTGTTCCCAGAGGTCTACATAGTACAGGAATCTGGGGTGCCTAAACAACCACCTTGGAGAGTTCGCTTCAGCCTTGATTTAGCAAAAGCGAAAACACTGGGCCGCAACGCTGAAACAACAAAGCTCATGCTGTTTCGGGAAACCTTTTACAGGATATAAAAAACGCGAGCGTTTGTGTGCGAGTTTCTTGAGACGTTCAGTCTTTAAGTGATTGGCTGTATATCATGATGTTTGTGCGCTAAGTTCATGAGTTGTGTTTCACGTTGTATCCTCGGGAAAACAATTTCATCGATGAAGATATACGAAAAAAAAGGGGGCGAATCGTGGCGTGTCACTAACACGTGCCTTTTTTGCCGGTGACGCTGCAATGAGTTGGTCCGCATTTACACAAGTTGGTACTAGTGTCCCTGCTGTCCTTTACTTATTCTACGTTCATGAAGTATAATTTTAACGCCATAATTAGCAAGCAAACTTATGTCTAACGCGTTATTACAGGGTCTCTTTGTTGTGCAGTTGTTGTTTACCTTCCTACGTTTCCGACTGCTGCTTATTCACTCTACCTGATTACACCATATTCAATTTCACTAAGACAATACCAAATCACCAATCAAAATTAACCAGACGAAAATGTTGCAAGCAGCTAACACATCTAAAGAAAGAAAAAAAAATGGAAGTAAACATTACGCTATTATGGTGTTGCTAAAGAAATCAGCAAAAGCTTGGTTCACAATGACCACATGTTGCTTGGACTTCGCTTGGGCTGAGGAAAAGTCTACTTAGAAAAGTATTCCACACGGTCATCCCAATCGATAGACGAGGATTGGAAATTAAAATGTGTTCGCCATGTAATACCTGACCTTCTGCCGGCACAATGATGCGTCAAAGGCATAAAGACTGCAGATTTGGGTGCTTCCCAATTTCAATAGTAACAAAATTGAATACGGGTGTTTATTGCGAAACTGCAGAGCAATTTGATATCACAGACTAAGCTTTCTCTTCAATGAAAGTTTTTAAGTACGCATGACATCTTCGATCATCGCAGGAATGATCAAGTACTGAATTTATATCTCCCAGCTGCTGCGGTGACTCTTCAATCACTTTTAACTATTCGTTGTTATTATGGAATAATGTTTTTCCTCTATATTGAGTTCTTTTTGCATTCAGTTAGGCCGTTTATAAAAGTGATCACAATTACTTGGCCTTGCACAGAATCACACCTAATTCCAGCCAATCTGTTTATTTCGAACGCTTTTATAAAGTATTTCGTTGCCTGCAATTAATACCTACGCTTTAAAAGGTTGGCGAGATATATCTCGTTTGACAACTCGAATTACAAAGTTATTTCTCGGCGCTGAGTTTTAGTGCACTGGCTATGTTCTACTTATTACAGATAGGTTAATTATACACGCCTCCTAAATCTGATGATCGTATGGAGCAGTTGGACCAGTAAGTTACTCCTAAGGCTGTAGTTGACCCTGGAACTTTGATCTACGTATGGGAATCTTACATAAGGTTCCTCCTGTTTGTCTGAAATTTTAAACAAGATGCCTTGTTCAGTTTGCCAAATCTATCGTGGACGCATTGTAGAAGACCCTGGGTGCATGAACAAACCACGTGGCTGGAGCGTACGTCGTTGGAAATGATCGCACCAAGATGCGACTTATCCTTCCTAGTGATAGACCTGCAGCCACAGTTTTTTGCTTTATGAACTTATCTCAAGGCAATTTTTGTAAGCGCATCAATAGGACTCAGAGATATAGTAGCCAGGGATACTGGTTATAATTGTGTGGTTATTATCGGAAACACATTCAAGAGCTCCCACCTAAATATTTGTACCTGTTTGTTCGAGTGTATTGTACTTTTGGACGAGATACGGCTGTATATATTTGCTTTATTCACTTATGTGGCCATATTTTCTACCTCCTGAAGACCTAAAGTTTGAATGTACATTGTGAATATTTTTACTTCATCGCTGAATGTAAAATTTACATTCTACAGCTACAGTTGTGTGGTTGACATAGCGAATGAGTTCCCCAGTTTACTAATAACAGAAATTTCAGCATCGCTTTGTGCAGTGGTATGGCTCGTAGCGCCTGTCCTTGGTACGGTTAATATGTCATTTTTCTTTTTCCTGATACATTTCTTCTATTTTACAACAGCTTGGACTAAGGTTGCTGCAAAACGCGACCCTGAATCATTTTTTATTGTATTTTGTCACAAGCCCAGTCTTCTCAGTTTACCCTTCCTTTATTTATTCTTTAACAAAAATTCTGTAAATTCTTTGTATATGGTATGTTCCTTCCCTTTCTTTTTCTTTCGTGGAGATGCGTGGATGCATTCTCCTTCCAACCAGTTCTCAGCTGTACTTTTCACGGAACGCCGATTGCTGGAATTCAGTTTTCTTGCCCAGGTTTCGGTCCCTTGCAATGTGGCTCTAATTTACGCAGAAATGGACGGCTGGCTCACAAGGCCGACGTAACAATGGAATGCAAACCTGCAAGGCACTTGAAGGTCATCAGCATTGCACCTTCCGTGGCCGTTTCGGGCTGCCAATGCCGATACGACTTTCTTTTTTCCTACGTTCACCCCATGTTCGCCACGGTGTGGTTTTAACGCGAAGGTTTCTTTCCCTCTCCCTCCAACTTTTCTACTGCATGCTCCGGCATTCTTGCACGAAGCTGAGGTGTGGGGGGAAGGAGGTTAAGAGCGTGAATATATATATATATATATATATATATATATATATATATATATATATATATATATATATATATATATATATGAAAATAACGTGGAAGACAGGAGAGGTGACGCGGGAAACTCGTTCGGACATTTCCATCGCGTCCCACGTGCACAATGCTCTTTGGAGATCTGTAGGTGTCGTCACATTAGCCTTTTGACAGCTTTAATTATCCGTGACTCCCCCAAAAAGGCACTGCAGAACCTGCAGCGCTTACCGTTCTAATAACGTGAAAGCTTCAAGGAGTGGTAAATAAAGGGGTAAAGAGGGGGCAAGGAGTCCAGGCAGAGAATCGGTAGAAGCGGCGTAATCGCGAAATCAGTGCACAACAGCCTCAGCACTCTTCGCTCGCAGTTACCCTAAAGGGCGGATGGTTGGGAAAACGAAAACGCTACCTTAAGGAAATAAACGTGAGGAAACGCTACTGCAATAGACACAGACATGACAACAGTTGCCGAAGTACTGAAGGAATTATGTGTTTCTGCAATTTCTAACAAAAAAAAACATGCAAATTTGTCAACGGGACAAATGATCGACGGTTCGCAGATGCAAAATCACAATAACCGCAGGTTCTTTGCAACACTACGCAAGCGGTCACACGTCAAATCAAGATGTCCGTGCTATGCGGCTATAGCCTTGCTCGACGCCGCGGGTTCGATCCCCAGCATAGCAGCCGATTTGGACAGCAGCGAAATACAATAGCGGTCGGGCACTTACGTTTAGGCACGTTAAAAAACAGCTGGGTACTAAAATTAATCCGGAGTCCGCCACCACGTCGCGCCTAATAATCCGATTGTGGTTTTCGCACGCATAGAGCGCAATAATTCTTCCACCATTTCTGCTGCCATGCGATATGCCATGTGAAGCAATGACAGTGCTCAACCATCTCATAGGTTATAAACAATGCCACGTTAAGGACGACGGGTTTGTGCGACCATCTGTGACGTTTAATGCAATTTCTGTAAGACCACACGCGTCAGGGAACTCGCCGCAATGTCTTTTTTCCTTCCCTCCTCTCTCTCCCTGTGATCTTTGTTTTCCCCTTTCTTATTCCCCCGGTGTAGGGTAGCCAACCGGACGTTATTCTGGTTAACCTCCCTGCCTTCCACTTTTCTCTTCCCTCCGCCTCCTCCATAGAACCACGCCTCAAGCAAACACGTCTCGCGGTGTGTTCATTGCACTACGCAGACAAACAGCAGTGATGCACCCAAGGCAACATTTGCCACTAACTCACTGCTCTCGTATTGCAGTAAACGCTCAAGAAATTAGTGATTCGCCGTCAGCATTACTGCTGATTATCGTTATTCAAGTTAAACAACACAGAAAGATTTCCATGCACAGTAGGAACCGATGTTTAGATCGATTCCAACAGTGCGTGGTATTCACATAATTGTACTCATTCTTCCGTGTAAGCAGACCAGTTTGCTGACAAGGCCCTCTACCAGGAAGCAAGAAAGAGGTTGCCCTGATCTTGTCGGACATCAGAAGGCCCGCGAGACGCCAAGCACAGATCTTCTCTGCCGTTTCGTGCATGAGCACGCAGGCCGAACATTTCCGTACTTTTTGTCTTGGAGCACATCGCTGACCCTTAATGATGTATTATACATATGTTATTGTTTTACATCATCTCGTCCTCCTTGCGGTACCCTCTCCGGTGGTCAATCTTGTTCGGGCTCTAAGCAAACGCTGTTGAAAGACGCAGAAACCCCGCCCTCGTAGCCCCGGGATGTACTAGCTCGAACTCCAATTGTTCACCGTTTATGTCAGAAGTCCAACCTCCCCTTGGACCCTGCCGATTTGGTGTCTGGTGCGGATTTTCTTCCCTACTTTCGTTATTGTTGTACTTTGATGGTAGTTGCTATACAACACGTCCACGCTAATTATCTACTTTCTCCCCCTTGGAGGGTGGGCGCGAGTGGGACACGGGCACACAAAGACGCTGCTAAAGATAACAGGTGCTGCCCCGACGAAGACTTGCCGCGTGATCGAAACTTTGGCTCCAACGACATTCCTTGTTCGATTAGTGCTCGTCACCCCAATTGAACTTATTTCTTGTTGAGGCTGAGAGACAGAGCACAAGGTGTTTGTCTGGTAGTATAAAACATTTGTAAACAATGGACACTGAAGCTCCATTTTGGCAACAAAGTGTGTCCTTGGCAGTGGACAAGACGGGGCCCTTTGTTACCGACCATGATAGCTCAGTGGCTTATAGTGTCTATAGCAGTAATGCAGGAAGTCGCGGGTTCACACCAACTTTGACCCTCGTGTACCGTGCATTAGGGGAACGTGAAAAAATTCCGAGTTAAAATTATTCTCGAGTCCCCCACTACGACATGGGACCGTTGTTTTGATCGTGGTTCTGGCAGAGGAACCTCGAGTATTGCAATTATTGTCCTTTTGTCAAAACGTTGCTCATTTCTTGACGTTGCGGAATGTTTCCCCATTGCTATCTATTTTCCGTAAGAAAACTTTGTATTGTTTGAGCTAAGCACTTCGAGCTTCAGAAAGGTTCTCGCATATACGAAGTCACCTGGGACAAAGAAATAATGCATGAGTTCGTTCGGGCGTATTGCGGGCCAAGACCACGATTTTATCGTGAAGTACGGCGTAGTGGGGGTCTTCGGATTAAGTCTGACCTCCAGAATGCATCTTTGACATGACCCCTGAGCACGGGACACGGGCGCTAGGCGACCGCGGCAGGTGTGGGTCAAAGAGAAAGGGGCAAACAGTAGTGCGCCACACTGAGGCGACATTTCACTGAGAGATGACTGGCCCGTTTGGTGTCATGCACGAAAGCTCTACTTTGGAACGCGACGGAAACGCGCTTATGTTTTTTCATGGACCGCCATTTCTTTGAAGGACATCTGATCGAGTTTGTAATACTTCAAGTTTTTTTTTATTATAAACGTCATAACTAATTTTCGATTAGAATATTTATTCGCGGTTCTTATTTTATATATAGACCCAAAGCATCATATGCATATGATGCTTTGCATATGGTGTAAAGCATTCATTGCGAACTTCAGGCGTTTTGGGTGTGCCTAAACAGGGTGTTTTTTCTACACAATGCAGTTTTTTACTAAAAATGTTCTGCTCGTGATCGACACGTGTGTATTCATCGCATGCAAGGTGCACGACGAGGCGCAAATACATTTCCGCAGCTTGTGTTATTCTCAAGACTAATTACCAAAACTTTCTTAATTAATTCCTGATCTTTAAGTAGCAGGCTGCAGTTCTTTATATGGAAAATCTGTTGTGCATCAAAATTTATGACATGCCGATTTTTTCAAAATCCATACAATCGCGCGTAATTCGATATATTCGAAGTTGAAGGCCAAATCCAGACACTATCGAGACTGCGAGTCAGACGGCAACGCCCTGTAAACAAATTTTGCACTAAGTTTGAATGACAGCACAGCGCAGCAAATCCTGACTCGCCAAACAGCGACAGTTCCTTGCCAGGCAAAGCGTGCCGTATCAGTAGGCGACGCGATTCGCCGAGACGTTCACTTTCAGACTTCTTCACGGGGCGTTTCAGTTTCATAATTTTACCCTAACGATGGATTGAATACTAAAGGTTATTTAAAATGTATATTTATAAAAAACAACTCCAGCGCTGGCCTGTTGAGCGGACAGCTCAAGACACCGGAGCAGTGCGTCTTATTCATCGCGGTGCACGTGAGCACGGAACAAAAGCAACATGCAATATGAATCTCATATGCATATTGTATGACATACGCATGCAAATACATGCAGTATGCATGGGCCCCTTTTGGTGCGCTCCCGTGGCGCTTGTTTTCGTTATTGCCTGGGTTTACCGTGGAAATTCGATGATAAATAATATGAATCAGGTGCTATTTTCGATACCTTTAAAAAAATGAGTGTGCACTAAAATGTGATAGCCTTGAAATTCGCCATTGATACTTCTCCAAATACAAAGATGTTATTAGGTGCTCCATATTAATTTTTTCATAGCAGCCTAAGAAGGCGGAACGTATCTGTGCTTCGCCGTAGAGCCGTAATTTACACAGAAATTTCATTTTTTTACACGCATAATCAGTAGCACACTTTTAACGAAAACAAGATGCCTCGTGTAATGCACCAGATATGCTGTCGGTGAATGGTATAATCCTCATGGCCGGCGTTCGAAGCAAGGTTCAGGAGCAAACGATGTGGCAGCATCAACGTCAGTGTTAACAGCCGTAGAAGGGTGCAAGGTATCCTTTCGTGTAGCAGAACCGTGGTCACGGTTCAATATTTCCTTTGCTCTCAAGGGCTTATTGTGTTTGACCAATGAAGGAGCATACGCCCCTGCAGCCCTGCTGATCCATTATAACGACATCAGTTCTACGAAACCACCTAAACCCTCCCTAGAACGACTGTGTCATTTTTGTACCTGTGATCGGCAAGCTGGGCGCGCATTCTGTGCACTGCAGCTTTCTCTCTCTCGCTCTCTCTCTCTCTGTCTCTTTGTGCTTTCGCGTCCTGCACACAACTCAACGCCTAGCAGAACCGTGAAATGTCCTCCAGCGTGTACCGATTCTTGAGAAAATCGTTTACGCCCTCGTTTTCGCTTTTGCACACTGGCAGTTTCGCCAACTGTGGCGAAATCGATTCTTTAGTTCATCTTGAATGGCATTAGCTGAGCGCGTAGTACAGAGGAGGGAAAAACGGTATCCTTTTTTTCCTCGTCTTCACAACGCGTTGAATTAGTGACCTGGGAACGAGCGCAAAGGACATGTTCGCCAAACACTCTTAGGTAATAAAGGAAATGTGAGAAAATAGACAAAGTTTTTTTTTTCTTCGCCCAACGCTGTTTGCCGTTGGCCGGTGCCATATTTTGACTTGTGGCATTTTCGTTCTTTTTTCTCAGTGCACTGTCAGAACTTCTTCTAACGCTAGCGCTTGAACCTCTATCTCCTATCAGCCTCACATCAAAAGGTGTCTCAAGTCTCTCGCAGCCTCACTGCGTAGAAATGTTGACGAAGGTGTCTTCCCCACCCCCCTCCCCCAGTAAGCCTTTTTCAGTTTACTCTCTTATACAGAACATCCAGATTTTCAACCACTAGAAAAAGTAAATACAAGAATGTGCGCCTGCTGAAGATCTACGTGCTACGAAATATTAAATATGAACAGAACAAAGAAAGCGCTAATAACGTCCAACAATGCCGCTGTCTTCAAGAAAAGTCTTTAGTGCTTTTAAAGCACTCTTCTGCAAGGCCGTTGTTGGCCAAGGGCCCAAAAGTTTCCTTAAGCTGAAAGGTCTGCGGTCTAATTTAATTAGCGCTGATTTAAGTCGGCATCTTGGTGTGTCGTGATGTGGGCAATCTAGAAGGAGGTGATATATATCTTCATCTACAAATCCACAGTCACATTCGGGGGTTTCCGCTCGGCCAATTGTGTAAGAAATGCTTTGTGTAGGCAGTGCCTAGCCTTAATCGATGAATAAGCGTTTCCATAGTTCTATCTAATGATAATGAAAACTTGAATTCAATAAATGCATCAATATGGTATAAGTCAGAGCTCTTAGAATTCTGGTCAAACCAAGTGTTTCTAGACATGTTGAAAGACGTTGTCCTTATAATGCAGCTTAATTCATTCTTTGATATTGGGAGCGGAGCCGTATCATCTTTGAGGTGCGCTTGTCGTGCTGCTTCATCGGCTGCTGTGTTGCCAGGAATGTTGCAATGCCCTGGTATCCACTGGAATGCTATTGCATGTTTCGCTTCGCTTGCCTTTGTGAGGTTTTTAAGTGTTTCATATATTATATATGTCGCTGAATGTTTTCCCCTTTGTGCTGCAGAGTGATATTAGAGCCGCCTGTGAATCGCTGAAAATTACCCATTTTTGCGCATCTGTTACTGACAATATAAATTTTACCGCACATAGGATTGCGACCAGTTCAGCCGTTGTGGACGAAGTCGCACGAGATAACTTAAATGATTCTTGTTTGTTGAGGTGTGGTATAATGAATGATGAAGTTGAGGATGTTGCTGTACTGGTGCCGTCTGTATAGACGTTTGTGTATCCTGGATATATATATATATATATATCTGGTATAGTGCTAGTTGTTGAGCAGCTTGAATGAACATGTCTCTTTTTCTGAATATCCCATCTATACTGACAATTCGATTTTTGGAACTGTAAGCAGCCATGGAGGATATACTTTTAGCTTTAGCTATGGAGGAATACTTTTACCGGAAACGCATTACGAAGATAGCAAAGTAAGAGCGCCGTTTTTGTCACACACTATGTTGAGCTCTGTTAGGTAACGCTTCAGGCTAGCCGATAATACTAGCGTTCAATAGAAAGCGCACAAAGTCGGGGCTAGCTTTCTAATGAAATATAATTAACTTCCGTCCAATGAGCGCAGAAAGCACAGTGCTTTCGCAATTAACTGTGAAGCACGTGACACCGGAGTGGGACCGCGACAAAAGTGCAGACGACACCTCGGAGGCGAATGCGCATCAAATCAACACTTTTGTGCTAGATTTTGTGCTAGATCAACACTTTTGTGCTGAATATACTAGATTTAGACGTATATCTAACCCAACACCAAAGCTGTCGCCTGCAAACTATTTCTACACTTCACTACGGCGAAACAGGGTATTTATAAAGAATCACCGTAATTTCGTTTAGGTTAATTGCGCACTTGATTATACCGAAGTAGATTTTAATGAAGGAACATATTGTAATTTAAATAAACTAATATGCGTGTAGCCACACTAGCTTATTGTCTCAGATAACCTGCGTTAAAGTGTACCATGTCGTATAGCAACGCACGTCATGTTCAAGTGCAAGCCGTCGCCGGCGACCTGAACACACGTGCAATTATCACTCAAGCCGAGTAAATTCAAAAGAACATTTTTCTTTATTGTCGGACTGCCGCAGAAACATTTAGGGCTGTTTCAAAGGCGCTGACCGTAGCCGATCGAACTTGCAGCTGTAGTCGCCGTTCTTCCGCGTCATATGCGAGATCAACCAGTCAACCATCCTGGACGTAGCAGAAAATATTGATCGGTCTTGCACCCTGGCATGTCTTTCCAGCAGAGAGTACGGGTCATGGGGTTGAAACGGCATTGGTATAGGCAGTGGGCCTCCAGATCTCGGAGTTCGACCTTACACCGGCAGCCATGCACTCCGTAGACGCAGTACACCAATTTGGTGCAAATACTCGGAGGGCAGGTCGCATCACCCAGAGCAGGATCGGAGAACCGGACAGCATCCAGGGGACAGAGGCCGTGGCGCAGCATATTTAGCAGACCGTTGTCCTTGTGCCGTTCGTCGGCGCTGTGCCAGCACACCAAGCACACGGCGTGGCCGCAGGGAAGCTGCCTGGTCCTGGCAGGAAGAACGCCGCAGATTGCGCAAACGCAAGATGCGGGCAAAGGCTTCACGAATGAGATGCGTCGCATGTCCAAGAAGGGGCACTCTGTAAATCCTTGCAGAACATATGTAATCGGATGGGGCTTCTCGTTGCACGCGTAGGGAATCTTGAAAGCCGTCGAAGGTTCGCTTCCGCGATGGGTGTCTTCATGGTCCACAGCAGTTTTCGTTTCTGGGCATCGCGCAGAACGGTTCGCCGATGCTGCTTCAGTCGTCCGGAAGCCTTTACCCTTGAGGAGGATGTCATCGTTGGTCGTCTGGACGTGATTGTGGGAGGCGTCGGAAGGCTTCGAAAAAGGCCGTCGAGGTGTCCTTCTGCGCGGACTGCCACCGTCTTTGACATCTGTTTCTTTCTCCGAAGAATGCGAACAGCTATTCACCGAGGCTCCACGCGCCGCAGCTTCAGAAGTCGGGTGCTCGTACTCACTTGCGAGGAGAACTCTGTCGTCGTTGCACCTTGACTCTGATCGCACCATGACTGGATTCGTGCTTCAACGTCGACGTGGCTGCGATGGGCTTCAGTCGCTCGTCTCGGCAGGTCAGAAGCTGCTGGCTGTCACCGTCGTGGCTTCGAAGAGATGCGTTACGATTCAGGGCGTCGAAGCGTGCACCGATGAAATTATAGCGCAAACAGTGCGACTGAACTGGCTTTGAAACCACTGCGTGCTTGAACTGGCTCTCGAGAGGGTTGCGCTGTCTTTTATAGCCTCCAAGGTGCTCTCCGCCTCTACTTTCTAAGTAGCAAGAATGAGGAGGAAAGGGGAGGAGACAGCGATGGGTTGTCATTGATTGGCTTTCACAACGTGCAAAGGGTGGTCCAAAAGTGGTCACGTGGTCAAGCGTGTATGTACTGGAGTAACAAAAATGGTGAAAGCGGTATGGGACAGAGTAACGAGAAAAATCCGGGAACGTCTTGACTGTTCTCAAGGAAAAGCACATGTCAAACGTTCTGTAGCCCTCTATTTTTACTTTTTTTTCGTAACGCTCTCATCAGTTCCTAGAATTTAAAAAAAATATGCTGTTTTTTTGTTTACTCTTCCCCGAACTGAAAACGCATCTCCATACGCGGGATATTTGCTGCGGTGGTTGTTCCCAGAGGTCTACATAGTACAGGAATCTGGGGTGCCTAAACAACCGCCTTGGAGAGTTCGCTTCAGCCTTGATTTAGCAAAAGCGAAAACACTGGGCCGCAACGCTGAAACAACAAAGCTCATGCTGTTTCGGGAAACCTTTTACAGGAAATAAAAAACGCGAGCGTTTGTGTGCGAGTTTCTTGAGACGTTCAGTCTTTAAGTGATTGGCTGTATATCATGATGTTTGTGCGCTAAGTTCATGAGTTGTGTTTCACGTTCTATCCTCGGGAAAACAATTTCATCGATGAAGATATACGAAAAAAAAGGGGGCGAATCGTGGCGTGTCACTAACACGTGCCTTTTTTGCCGGTGACGCTGCAATGAGTTGGTCCGCATTTACACAAGTTGGTACTAGTGTCCCTGCTGTCCTTTACTTATTCTACGTTCATGAAGTATAATTTTAACGCCATAATTAGCAAGCAAACTTATGTCTAACGCGTTATTACAGGGTCTCTTTGTTGTGCAGTTGTTGTTTACCTTCCTACGTTTCCGACTGCTGCTTATTCACTCTACCTGATTACACCATATTCAATTTCACTAAGACAATACCAAATCACCAATCAAAATTAACCAGACGGAAATGTTGCAAGCAGCTAACACATCTAAAGAAAGAAAAAAAAATGGAAGTAAACATTACGCTATTATGGTGTTGCTAAAGAAATCAGCAAAAGCTTGGTTCACAATGACCACATGTTGCTTGGACTTCGCTTGGGCTGAGGAAAAGTCTACTTAGAAAAGTATTCCACACGGTCATCCCAATCGATAGACGAGGATTGGAAATTAAAATGTGTTCGCCATGTAATACCTGACCTTCTGCCGGCACAATGATGCGTCAAAGGCATAAAGACTGCAGATTTGGGTGCTTCCCAATTTCAATAGTAACAAAATTGAATACGGGTGTTTATTGCGAAACTGCAGAGCAATTTGATATCACAGACTAAGCTTTCTCTTCAATGAAAGTTTTTAAGTACGCATGACATCTTCGATCATCGCAGGAATGATCAAGTACTGAATTTATATCTCCCAGCTGCTGCGGTGACTCTTCAATCACTTTTAACTATTCGTTGTTATTATGGAATAATGTTTTTCCTCTATATTGAGTTCTTTTTGCATTCAGTTAGGCCGTTTATAAAAGTGATCACAATTACTTGGCCTTGCACAGAATCACACCTAATTCCAGCCAATCTGTTTATTTCGAACGCTTTTATAAAGTATTTCGTTGCCTGCAATTAATACCTACGCTTTAAAAGGTTGGCGAGATATATCTCGTTTGACAACTCGAATTACAAAGTTATTTCTCGGCGCTGAGTTTTAGTGCACTGGCTATGTTCTACTTATTACAGATAGGTTAATTATACACGCCTCCTAAATCTGATGATCGTATGGAGCAGTTGGACCAGTAAGTTACTCCTAAGGCTGTAGTTGACCCTGGAACTTTGATCTACGTATGGGAATCTTACATAAGGTTCCTCCTGTTTGTCTGAAATTTTAAACAAGATGCCTTGTTCAGTTTGCCAAATCTATCGTGGACGCATTGTAGAAGACCCTGGGTGCATGAACAAACCACGTGGCTGGAGCGTACGTCGTTGGAAATGATCGCACCAAGATGCTACTTATCCTTCCTAGTGATAGACCTGCAGCCACAGTTTTTTGCTTTATGAACTTTTCTCAAGGCAATTTTTGTAAGCGCATCAATAGGACTCAGAGATATAGTAGCCAGGGATACTGGTTATAATTGTGTGGTTATTATCGGAAACACATTCAAGAGCTCCCACCTAAATATTTGTACCTGTTTGTTCGAGTGTATTGTACTTTTGGACGAGATACGGCTGTATATATTTGCTTTATTCACTTATGTGGCCATATTTTCTACCTCCTGAAGACCTAAAGTTTGAATGTACATTGTGAATATTTTTACTTCATCGCTGAATGTAAAATTTACATTCTACAGCTACAGTTGTGTGGTTGACATAGCGAATGAGCTCCCCAGTTTACTAATAACAGAAATTTCAGCATCGCTTTGTGCAGTGGTATGGCTCGTAGCGCCTGTCCTTGGTACGGTTAATATGTCATTTTTCTTTTTCCTGATACATTTCTTCTATTTTACAACAGCTTGGACTAAGGTTGCTGCAAAACGCGACCCTGAATCATTTTTTATTGTATTTTGTCACAAGCCCAGTCTTCTCAGTTTACCCTTCCTTTATTTATTCTTTAACAAAAATTCTGTAAATTCTTGGTATATGGTATGTTCCTTCCCTTTCTTTTTCTTTCGTGGAGATGCGTGGATGCATTCTCCTTCCAACCAGTTCTCAGCTGTACTTTTCACGGAACGCCGATTGCTGGAATTCAGTTTTCTTGCCCAGGTTTCGGTCCCTTGCAATGTGGCTCTAATTTACGCAGAAATGGACGGCTGGCTCACAAGGCCGACGTAACAATGGAATGCAAACCTGCAAGGCACTTGAAGGTCATCAGCATTGCACCTTCCGTGGCCGTTTCGGGCTGCCAATGCCGATACGACTTTCTTTTTTCCTACGTTCACCCCATGTTCGCCACGGTGTGGTTTTAACGCGAAGGTTTCTTTCCCTCTCCCTCCAACTTTTCTACTGCATGCTCCGGCATTCTTGCACGAAGCTGAGGTGTGGGGGGAAGGAGGTTAAGAGCGTGAATACATATATATATATATATATATATATATATATATATATATATATATATATATATATATGTATGTATATATATGAAAATAACGTGGAAGACAGGAGAGGTGACGCGGGAAACTCGTTCGGACATTTCCATCGCGTCCCACGTGCACAATGCTCTTTGGAGATCTGTAGGTGTCGTCACATTAGCCTTTTGACAGCTTTAATTATCCGTGACTCCCCCAAAAAGGCACTGCAGAACCTGCAGCGCTTACCGTTCTAATAACGTGAAAGCTTCAAGGAGTGGTAAATAAAGGGGTAAAGAGGGGGCAAGGAGTCCAGGCAGAGAATCGGTAGAAGCGGCGTAATCGCGAAATCAGTGCACAACAGCCTCAGCACTCTTCGCTCGCAGTTACCCTAAAGGGCGGATGGTTGGGAAAACGAAAACGCTACCTTAAGGAAATAAACGTGAGGAAACGCTACTGCAATAGACACAGACATGACAACAGTTGCCGAAGTACTGAAGGAATTATGTGTTTCTGCAATTTCTAACAAAAAAAACATGCAAATTTGTCAACGGGACAAATCATCGACGGTTCGCAGATGCAAAATCACAATAACCGCAGGTTCTTTGCAACACTACGCAAGCGGTCACACGTCAAATCAAGATGTCCGTGCTATGCGGCTATAGCCTTGCTCGACGCCGCGGGTTCGATCCCCAGCATAGCAGCCGATTTGGACAGCAGCGAAATACAATAGCGGTCGGGCACTTACGTTTAGGCACGTTAAAAAACAGCTGGGTACTAAAATTAATCCGGAGTCCGCCACCACGTCGCGCCTAATAATCCGATTGTGGTTTTCGCACGCATAGAGCGCAATAATTCTTCCACCATTTCTGCTGCCATGCGATATGCCATGTGAAGCAATGACAGTGCTCAACCATCTCATAGGTTATAAACAATGCCACGTTAAGGACGACGGGTTTGTGCGACCATCTGTGACTTTTAATGCAATTTCTGTAAGACCACACGCGTCAGGGAACTCGCCGCAATGTCTTTTTTCCTTCCCTCCTCTCTCTCCCTGTGATCTTTGTTTTCCCCTTTCTTATTCCCCCGGTGTAGGGTAGCCAACCGGACGTTATTCTGGTTAACCTCCCTGCCTTCCACTTTTCTCTTCCCTCCGCCTCCTCCATAGAACCACGCCTCAAGCAAACACGTCTCGCGGTGTGTTCATTGCACTACGCAGACAAACAGCAGTGATGCACCCAAGGCAACATTTGCCACTAACTCACTGCTCTCGTATTGCAGTAAACGCTCAAGAAATTAGTGATTCGCCGTCAGCATTACTGCTGATTATCGTTATTCAAGTTAAACAACACAGAAAGATTTCCATGCACAGTAGGAACCGATGTTTAGATCGATTCCAACAGTGCGTGGTATTCACATAATTGTACTCATTCTTCCGTGTAAGCAGACCAGTTTGCTGACAAGGCCCTCTACCAGGAAGCAAGAAAGAGGTTGCCCTGATCTTGTCGGACATCAGAAGGCCCGCGAGACGCCAAGCACAGATCTTCTCTGCCGTTTCGTGCATGAGCACGCAGGCCGAACATTTCCGTACTTTTTGTCTTGGAGCACATCGCTGACCCTTAATGATGTATTATACATATGTTATTGTTTTACATCATCTCGTCCTCCTTGCGGTACCCTCTCCGGTGGTCAATCTTGTTCGGGCTCTAAGCAAACGCTGTTGAAAGACGCAGAAACCCCGCCCTCGTAGCCCCGGGATGTACCAGCTCGAACTCCAATTGTTCACCGTTTATGTCAGAAGTCCAACCTCCCCTTGGACCCTGCCGATTTGGTGTCTGGTGCGGATTTTCTTCCCTACTTTCGTTATTGTTGTACTTTGACGGTAGTTGCTATACAACACGTCCACGCTTATTATCTACTTTCTCCCCCTTGGAGGGTGGGCGCGAGTGGGACACGGGCACACAAAGACGCTGCTAAAGATAACAGGTGCTGCCCCGACGAAGACTTGCCGCGTGATCGAAACTTTGGCTCCAACGACATTCCTTGTTCGATTAGTGCTCGTCACCCCAATTGAACTTATTTCTTGTTGAGGCTGAGAGACAGAGCACAAGGTGTTTGTCTGGTAGTATAAAACATTTGTAAAGAATGGACACTGAAGCTCCATTTTGGCAACAAAGTGTGTCCTTGGCAGTGGACAAGACGGGGCCCTTTGTTACCGACCATGATAGCTCAGTGGCTTATGGTGTCTATAGCAGTAATGCAGGAAGTCGCGGGTTCACACCAACTTTGACCCTCGTGTACCGTGCATTAGGGGAACGTGAAAAAATTCCGAGTTAAAATTATTCTCGAGTCCCCCACTACGACATGGGACCGTTGTTTTGATCGTGGTTCTGGCAGAGGAACGTCGAGTATTGCAATTATTGTCCTTTTGTCAAAACGTTGCTCATTTGTTGACGTTGCGGAATGTTTCCCCATTGCTATCTATTTTCCGTAAGAAAACTTTGTATTGTTTGAGCTAAGCACTTCGAGCTTCAGAAAGGTTCTCGCATATACGAAGTCACCTGGGACAAAGAAATAATGCATGAGTTCGTTCGGGCGTATTGCGGGCCAAGACCACGATTTTATCGTGAAGTACGGCGTAGTGGGGGTCTTCGGATTAAGTCTGACCTCCAGAATGCATCTTTGACATGACCCCTGAGCACGGGACACGGGCGCTAGGCGACCGCGGCAGGTGTGGGTCAAAGAGAAAGGGGCAAACAGTAGTGCGCCACACTGAGGCGACATTTCACTGAGAGATGACTGGCCCGTTTGGTGTCATGCACGAAAGCTCTACTTTGGAACGCGACGGAAACGCGCTTATGTTTTTTCATGGACCGCCATTTCTTTGAAGGACATCTGATCGAGTTTGTAATACTTCAAGTTTTTTTTTATTATAAACGTCATAACTAATTTTCGATTAGAATATTTATTCGCGGTTCTTATTTTATATATAGACCCAAAGCATCATATGCATATGATGCTTTGCATATGGTGTAAAGCATTCATTGCGAACTTCAGGCGTTTTGGGTGTGCCTAAACAGGGTGTTTTTTCTACACAATGCAGTTTTTTACTAAAAATGTTCTGCTCGTGATCGACACGTGTGTTTTCATCGCATGCAAGGTGCACGACGAGGCGCAAATACATTTCCGCAGCTTGTGTTATTCTCAAGACTAATTACCAAAACTTTCTTAATTAATTCCTGATCTTTAAGTAGCAGGCTGCAGTTCTTTATATGGAAAATCTGTTGTGCATCAAAATTTATGACATGCCGATTTTTTCAAAATCCGTACAATCGCGCGTAATTCGATATATTCGAAGTTGAAGGCCAAATCCAGACACTATCGAGACTGCGAGTCAGACGGCAACGCCCTGTAAACAAATTTTGCACTAAGTTTGAATGACAGCACAGCGCAGCAAATCCTGACTCGCCAAACAGCGACAGTTCCTTGCCAGGCAAAGCGTGCCGTATCAGTAGGCGACGCGATTCGCCGAGACGTTCACTTTCAGACTTCTTCACGGGGCGTTTCAGTTTCATAATTTTACCCTAACGATGGATTGAATACTAAAGGTTATTTAAAATGTATATTTATAAAAAACAACTCCAGCGCTGGCCTGTTGAGCGGACAGCTCAAGACACCGGAGCAGTGCGTCTTATTCATCGCGGTGCACGTGAGCACGGAACAAAAGCAACATGCAATATGAATCTCATATGCATATTGTATGACATACGCATGCAAATACATGCAGTATGCATGGGCCCCTTTTGGTGCGCTCCCGTGGCGCTTGTTTTCGTTATTGCCTGGGTTTACCGTGGAAATTCGATGATAAATAATATGAATCAGGTGCTATTTTCGATACCTTTAAAAAAATGAGTGTGCACTAAAATGTGATAGCCTCGAAATTCGCCATTGATACTTCTCCAAAGACAAAGATGTTATTAGGTGTTCCATATTAATTTTTTCATAGCAGCCTAAGAAGGCGGAACGTATCTGTGCTTCGCCGTAGAGCCGTAATTTACACAGAAATTTCATTTTTTTACACGCATAATCAGTAGCACACTTTTAACGAAAACAAGATGCCTCGTGTAATGCACCAGATATGCTGTCGGTGAATGGTATAATCCTCATGGCCGGCGTTCGAAGCAAGGTTCAGGAGCAAACGATGTGGCAGCATCAACGTCAGTGTTAACAGCCGTAGAAGGATGCAAGGTATCCTTTCGTGTAGCAGAACCGTGGTCACGGTTCAATATTTCCTTTGCTCTCAAGGGCTTATTGTGTTTGACCAATGAAGGAGCATACGCCCCTGCAGCCCTGCTGATCCATTATAACGACATCAGTTCTACGAAACCACCTAAAACCTCCCTAGAACGACTGTGTCATTTTTGTACCTGTGATCGGCAAGCTGGGCGCGCATTCTGTGCACTGCAGCTTTCTCTCTCTCTCTCTCTCTCTCTCTCTTTGTGCTTTCGCGTCCTGCACACAACTCAACGCCTAGCAGAACCGTGAAATGTCCTCCAGCGTGTACCGATTCTTGAGAAAATCGTTTACGCCCTCGTTTTCGCTTTTGCACACTGGCAGTTTCGCCAACTGTGGCGAAATCGATTCTTTAGTTCATCTTGAATGGCATTAGCTGAGCGCGTAGTACAGAGGAGGGAAAAACGGTATCCTTTTTTTCCTCGTCTTCACAACGCGTTGAATTAGTGACCTGGGAACGAGCGCAAAGGACATGTTCGCCAAACACTCTTAGGTAATAAAGGAAATGTGAGAAAATAGACAAAGTTTTTTTTTTCTTCGCCCAACACTGTTTGCCGTTGGCCGGTGCCATATTTTGACTTGTGGCATTTTCGTGCTTTTTTCTCAGTGCACTGTCAGAACTTCTTCTAACGCTAGCGCTTGAACCTCTATCTCCTATCAGCCTCACATCAAAAGGTGTCTCAAGTCTCTCGCAGCCTCACTGCGTAGAAATGTTGACGAAGGTGTCTTCCCCACCCCCCTCCCCCAGTAAGCCTTTTTCAGTTTACTCTCTTATACAGAACATCCATATTTTCAACCACTAGAAAAAGTAAATACAAGAATGTGCGCCTGCTGAAGATCTACGTGCTACGAAATATTAAATATGAACAGAACAAAGAAAGCGCTAATAACGTCCAACAATGCCGCTGTCTTCAAGAAAAGTCTTTAGTGCTTTTAAAGCACTCTTCTGCAAGGCCGTTGTTGGCCAAGGGCCCAAAAGTTTCCTTAAACTGAAAGGTCTGCGGTCTAATTTAATTAGCGCTGATTTAAGTCGGCATCTTGGTGTGTCGTGATGTGGGCAATCTAGAAGGAGGTGATATATATCTTCATCTACAAATCCACAGTCACATTCGGGGGTTTCCGCTCGGCCAATTGTGTAAGAAATGCTTTGTGTAGGCAGTGCCTAGCCTTAATCGATGAATAAGCGTTTCCATAGTTCTATCTAATGATAATGAAAACTTGAATTCAATAAATGCATCAATATGGTATAAGTCAGAGCTCTTAGAATTCTGGTCAAACCAAGTGTTTCTAGACATGTTGAAAGACGTTGTCCTTATAATGCAGCTTAATTCATTCTTTGATATTGGGAGCGGAGCCGTATCATCTTTGAGGTGCGCTTGTCGTGCTGCTTCATCGGCTGCTGTGTCGCCAGGAATGTTGCAATGCCCTGGTATCCACTGGAATGCTATTGCATGTTTCGCTTCGCTTGCCTTTGTGAGGTTTTTAAGTGTTTCATATATTATATATGTCGCTGAATGTTTTCCCCTTTGTGCTGCAAAGTGATATTAGAGCCGCCTGTGAATCGCTGAAAATTACCCATTTTTGCGCATCTGTTACTGACAATATAAATTTTACCGCACATAGGATTGCGACCAGTTCAGCCGTTGTGGACGAAGTCGCACGAGATAACTTAAATGATTCTTGTTTGTTGAGGTGTGGTATAATGAATGATGAAGTTGAGGATGTTGCTGTACTGGTGCCGTCTGTATAGACGTTTGTGTATCCTGGATATATATATATATATCTGGTATAGTGCTAGTTGTTGAGCAGCTTGAATGAACATGTCTCTTTTTCTGAATATCCCATCTATACTGACAATTCGATTTTTGGAACTGTAAGCAGCCATGGAGGATATTCGATGTCTGAGTTCCAAAATTCATTTCGTGGCAATATGTGAAGATTTTCTTGAACTTCCATATGAACATGACTTCTATCTCGTTTCATTATGTCTAGAGCCAATGGGTGGTTTTTATGCTGGGTTTGAAGACGGAAATAATGCCGGCATGTTTCTGTAGTTCGCATAACTACAAATGGGGATTGGCGAGCCCCAGCTATTACAAGAGAACCAGAAGTCGCTCGTGGAACTCCTAGACATAGGCGTAGTCCTCTAGCTAAAAGTCTTTGAAGTCGCTCTTCTGACGTGTGGGAAAGTCCGTGTAAGATGGGCGCGGAATCTGCAATTTTTTGTCGTATTAATGCATTGTAAACAGTCAGCATGGACGATACTGATCCGCCCCATGATGTGCCTGCAAGTCTGCGAAGTACAGTCACTATGGCATTGACCTCGTTTTCGAGTTTTTTTAAGTGGAGTGCCCAGGATAGCTGCCTATTAAGTATTATACCAAGAAATCGATGCTGTGTGAGAATCATTAGAGGGTGTCCTTCCAGATTAAGAGTGAAATTTTTTAACTGCCTCCGAGTGAAGGCCAATACAGCAGTCTTTCCGTGTGATAGTACCATTCTTCTTTCTCTCAAAAATTGGTTGATGATATTTATGCCGTCTTGCAATGCCATCTGAAGTATTTGAGCATGCATTAGACCCAGATGTCCAAATACACACATCATCTGCATACAGTGAAAACTTTAACTGTGATGGCAGTCTTCGCGTTAAATCAGCCATGACGCAATTAAATAGGAAGGGGCTGAGTACGCTTCCCTGTGGTACTCCCTGTTTAACAACATGTTCAGCACTCTTTCCTTCACCAGTCTGAACAAATATTTTGCGATCTGATAAAAATTCAGAAATCCATCGCAAGGACCTGCCAGACAGACCAAATTCCAACATGCTTAGCAGAACATGAACATGACTAACAGTGTCAAATTCTCTCTTGATGTCTAGGAATACTGCTATAGTCATGTTTCCACATGCACGCTCGTGCTCCACACAGGTTACTATATCTAATATTGCATCCATTGTGCATCTATGTTTTCTAAAACCTACTAAGTAGCTGGACAACACATTCGTTTCATTGCACCACCACTGAAGTCGCGCGTCAATCATTTTCTCCGTTACTTTGCATAAACTACTTGTCAAACTAACGGGGCGGAAGGATTCAAGGCACAAGGGCGTCTTACAAGGTTTTAAAATTGGTATGATTCCAGCGACTTTCCAAGAGTCAGGTACAGTTTCCTCTATCCATAAGTTATTATAGATGTCTAAGAGAGCATCTGTACCTGTCGGTCCAAGGTTTCTTAGCATATTGTATGTAATGCTGGCCGGCCCAGCCGCGGGCTTTTGACGACATGATGCAATTGCACATTGAAGCTCGCTAAATGTGAAGGTGTGACCTAATTGAGGACGTTGGGCCCAGTAGCAAGCAGTAATTTTTCGCTTAGCCAACTCTACTGAAATATCAAATTCTGCACATAGTGATGAAAAAGCAGATCTGGAAATAAGCTCACAAAATTCATCTGCAACTATTATTTCACACGTGTCCCGAGCTACAGCGAGAGCACGAAATGGGAAGCTCTGTGTTACAGGTCCGCTTAAAGAACGAATTACTAGAAAAATTCGTGGGACTGCCGTGTGAGGAGACAGCGTGCCGCAGAAATCGCACCAGCGCCGGTTGCTATAAGCTTTCCATGGACCGTTAATGCATCGACACATTTATTGCATACAGGAAGGTCATCAAGGTTCAATCCATGTCAGTGAGTGTCAGACTTGTGGCCTCAGAGAGTAGAAAATAACCTCAGTTTATTGTATTTTTGTTATTGGTGGCCAGTTTCCTTCTTTTGATTTCATTCCATTAAGCTTATTAAATGTTTCACTGCCCTACCTACGTTGCCAATTGGCCCCTCAGTTTCCTGCATGCGGCAGCAAAACACGCAAAAGATAACGCAGAGGAGTTCAATAACCAAGAACATCAAAATTCATCAAACGACTGAAAACAGGCTTTGCAACCCCGCATTTGTCTTGACTGCGAGCAAATGTAATTCTGCCACCGTCTAGCATGGTCTGGCTGAGAGCCTGTGCTGTGGCCACTTCTGTGTATAGGGCTTGGTATGAACAAGTTTCTTTGGAAATGCACAGTTGATCGTGTATTTCGGCTCTTAAAATGCAGTGAATCATGACCGTGAATGGGCAATGCTTGCAAATCAGATGTTTCCATATTTTATGGTAATGATTGGGTTTAGCTGGGTATTTCGTACACCATGTGTATGGAAACGGAAATTGCTTTGGATTGTATATAATATCGCCCATTTAAGACTTTCGCTGGCTTCCCCTCTACACGCAGTATTGCTACAAGGTTTTAACATCAAATCAACGCTTGCTTGCAAATTTTTCCGCTGATGCCGTCCGTGGAGCTTCGCACGAGAACTACGGTTGCTTACTTTGCACCACCACGTCATATGCACGCACAAAAAACCCTGACGGAGCACTTATATCAAGCAAACTAAAGGTTTCCTCATTCACAAGGCGTCTTGCATCTGCTTTATGAAATTGCACGTGGCAGAGATGCGATGAAGGCTTGTAAAGATCATTCGCAATGTATTGTACTAAACAAAACGATTCCGTACTTAGAACTCGAGCGGTTGAGCAGCAGAAAAAAAAGAAAAGCCGCCGCGCCGATTAGCGCAGCCAGCGCTATAGCGGTAGCTGCGCTATAGCGGTAGCTGCGCTATAGCGGTAGCTGCGTGCTAGCTAGCCTTCAACACGCGCGCGCCCATAACCGAAACCGGCAGATGTTAATCCCGTCCGCTTGGTGCGCTACAGTCAATTCGACCGCTAGGCTCTATGATAGTTACAAAATACAAAAAATACAAAATGCCTTTATTTCCATAAACGTACAATTTATGGGGGGATTTAAGGAAAAAGTTGCTCGCAGCAACTTGACTGGCCTTAAAACCCGGTCTGAGGGCAGCAGCAGAAGGCACAGGCACTAATTTAGAACCGACAAAACAATACATAAGCGAAAACAAACAAACAAATAAACATTACAAATCATAAATAACTACGCGAAATCCACAGTTTACAGTATTATACAAAAGAAGCAGCAATAGAACAAGGTAATCATTGTAGGAAGAATAAGACATGATTTGACAGAGGCTAATATCAAATTGAGATGTGTGTCGACAGTCTACTTCAGAAAACAGTCACAAACAACACATTAAATCGTCTACAAAATGTCACTGAATTGCTCATATAAATGCGATACAGGACAGGAGGTGACATCTATGTTATTACATTTAAGCGTGTTTAATAGGCGTGGTAAGCGGTGGTACAACATTTGAAGAGAATAGTTAGTGCGAGGGTGCGGCACATACCAGTGTTCAGGTGACCGTGTACTATATACTGTTCTGTTTCTAGTTAGCTGTGCTAACGATGTGATGTATGGCTGGCTTTGTTTTGCTTCTTTACGATAGGCAAGTAACAGCCTCAACTGCGACAGAGAATGCAGTGTGAGTAAATTCAACTGTTTGAACAGAGGTGCAGTGTGAGCGTCTACTGAAGCATTACAGATACTACGTATTGCCTTTTTTTGAAGCAAGAATAACCGGTTTATGTTTGTAGCAGACGTCGTACTCCACACGAGGCAGCAGTAGTGTACGTGACTCAGGAAGAGAGCGTTGTACAAAAGAAGTTTGACCTTGCGTGGCAGCGGTCTTAAGCTGAAGAGCGCCCCAGCTACTTGCGCAAGTTTGCCTCCGAGGAAGTCGATGTGATTCGTCCATAACATATGGCTGTCAAAAAAGACACCTAACGTCTTCGCAGACTGAACAAGCTCAATTCTTGAGGAACCTATTATAATGTTGGTCTCTAAGCTCACACCTTTATTTTTTGGTTGAAATAAAATAGCTTTTGTTTTGTCAGTGTTAATTCTTAAGCCATTATCCTGTGACCATGTGTGTATTTTTTTAAGAACAGAGTTTGCAGTTGAAACCAGCCTTTCAACGTTGTTCGATGAAAAAAGCAGCGTAGTGTCATCTGCATAAATAATGTATTTAGGTTCGCTATCGACAAGAACAAGGTCATTGACGTATATGTTGAAAAGCAGGGGGCCCAATATGCGTCCTTGGGGAACACCAACTGTTACTTCCTTGAACTGGGAGCAGATGCCATTAATTTCAACGAGTTGATTCCGCTGATTTAAATAAGATTTCACTATATCCAAAGCAATACCACGAATACCGTAGTACTCTAGCTTCTTTAACAAAAGTTCGTGGTTAATGGAGTCAAACGCTTTACTGAAGTCGATAAGAACCCCGAGCGTGAGCAGCTTGTTTTCAAAGTTTTGTAATATTTGTTCCTTTTGTGTTAGTAACGCGAGCTGGGTTGACCGTCCCTTTCGAAAAGCATATTGACAGTCAGTGAACAGGTTATGTTTTTCAAGGAAATCTGAAATACGCCGAAATATTATTTTTTCAAGTCCTTTTGAAAATACTGGAAGTATGGAAATGGGTCTGTAATTAGATATCACAGTTTTATTGCCTTTTTTAAACAGAGCAAGTACTTTAGCTGTTTGCATTTTGGCAGGAAATACGCCAGATGTCAGGCAGAGGTTGTAAATGTATGTTAAAACAGGCGATATAATGTTCAAGACATGCTTTACAGGTGTAATCTGTATGCCGTCAATGTCACACGACGTGGTATTACGCAACTCAGAAAATAAATGGACTAGCTCAGACTCAGTAGTAGGATATAAGAATATACTATCAGGGCACCTGACCTGAACATAGCGGGTGGCATTTCTGTGCACACATGATCCAGCTGCATTAACAAAGAAATTATTAAAGTAATCAGGAAGCATTTCATCCGGGATGATAATGCAATTTTCAAAAATCTCAATATTTGCAGGTGACGACGGCGCTCGGTTTAACAGAACATTTAGTTTTTTCCAAGTTTTGCGACTATCATTTTGACAAGACATGAAATATTCACATTCATAAGAGGCCTTGGCTTTCCGAAGCTCATTTGTTAGTTTATTGCGGTAGCGTTTAAATATGTGTAGATCGGTTATATTACGAGACTTAACAAACTGGTTATAGAGCATGTTTTTAAACTTTATTTTGCGAAAGAGGTCGTCCGTGATCCACGGTTTGCGAATGTGCGATGATCGCTTGCGTCTAGTTCGCAGAGGAAAGTTTTCCTGGTAACACGTGATGAAAATACGTAGAAATTCCTCATATGCTGATTGTGCACATTGTGTGGCATATACATCGCTCCAGTCAAGTAACTGAATCTGTCTGCGAAACGTTTCGAGACGATTTGGTGTAATCACTTGGCTGGGGAAAAGACGCTGTCTGTTTTTTTCAGTGCATCGTTTGAAACAGAAAAAAACAGGCATATGGTCGCTCAGGTTACATGAAAGAACGCCGGCTTTTATGATAGCCGTTGAAACATTGGTGATAAACAAATCCAGGCAAGTTGACGCGGCATAGGTTACTCGTGTTGGAACAGAGATAACGCTTGAGCAACCATGCGACTGAAGCAGGATATGAAATTCCCGAGTTAAGCACGTGTCAGCTAGGAGATCAATGTTAAAGTCTCCACCCCAGATTACGTCGTACTTATACGTACATGCATATGCAAAGAAATTTTCGAGAAAACTAAAGAAACGTGGAATATTGCCTCCAGGTGGACGATAAAACACCGAGTAAACGCTTCTGCCGCTGACAAAGGATAGAACTTCGTAGTCATCTGTGACACATGAGAATTCTTCGATGTAGTCGACATTAATGTTGTCACGAACAAGCAAGCTAACACCGCCACCTCGAGAGGTAGTCCTAAATTGGTTGAAACATTGATAGTCCGGTAGATGCCAAACAAGAGAACTGTGGTTGTACCATGTCTCAGATAACATAACGAAATCGAATTTAAAGTTAAGACTAGCAAATAACACATCTAGCTCATTATGTTTGTTTCGAGCAGACTGGCAGTTTAAATGAAAACATTTAGTGGATAGCCAGTGTTCCGAACCGATGAAGTCGAGTAATTCTGTAGGCGATACCCAATCTCCACTTGACATGGTGAAATGATGGCATGCAGATTAACTCGTCATTTGAGACTATTTAGATCAGATAGATTCTTTACCACATGGGCGCTATCTCCTTCCTTCCTAATAAAGATCTTGCCACCACGGTGCCAGACAAAGCGGAATTCGTTTGCTTTCGCCCATTCCTTAGCCTTCTTAAGTAGAGCCCTATTTTGCGTTGTCAAGTTTTCCATCACATGTAGGCCAGATTGAAGAGCCGGAAACGCTTTCCTTTTCTCTAACCACTTATCTCTCACCGACTGATTCGCAAAACGTATCAAGACGGCTGGAATTTTATCTGCTCTAGCTGGCAGCCTGTGGATTGCCGAAACTAACTGATTATTCAGCATGTCTAATTTGAGTTTGGATGCGATAGCGTTTATTTCTGTAAGCAGGCATTCGTCTCGAACGTGCTTAAGACCATGAACTTCGAGGTTCAGCTTTCTGCTCTGGTACTCAATGTCATTTACAGAAGAAGCAATACGCTGCAGTTCTGCACCAGAGCCGTCTGTTTTTTCGAGCTTTGAAATCCTAGCGGTAAGACATTTAATCTCGCCTTCATGCCTGGTTACATCACCAAGAATGGTATCGTACTTGTCAGACATGAGCTTGACCGAGGCCTCTAGGTCGTGAACCATCTTCTTTAAGGGAAGCAGCTCGTCAAGCTTTCTGTTCATCTCAAGAAGCAGGGCAGCAACAGAAGTATCTTCAGCATCTTTGGGACGGGAAACATTTGGCTCAGACTTTCGGCACTGTGTACATTTCCACGATTTCTTATAGTCGTCGCCTTTCGACTTAAAAGTTTTCTCCGAGACTCCGGAGCACGTGTCCAAATGGAAAAGGCCTAAGCATTCGCAGCACACCATGTGCCTGATATCAGATGATATATCTCTCATGCAGTTCGCACAGGTTGTATCGCTGAGATCGCTCATTGTAATTTAAGAGCACGGCTATCTGGTACAGAGGAAAATACTTCTCGGAAGGGTAACTGACAAGGGCTAGGAGCACTTGGAACATAAAAAATGCAGAAGAACCAGCGTGGCAGCAGCAGCGGCAGAGTACGTTAACATGAGTGTTTGCTAAATAAGTCAGCAAGTGTAAACAACCAACCTGTAAAAAGTTTTTAGCAGGTTCAGATAGCGCGCCAGGCCTCTCCGCTGCTGCTGCCAGAAATGACTGCAGGCTCGTGGGGACGTCCTTTTATGCCTTGGCTCCCCTGGCGGTTCCGTCGTAGCGGCAATGATGTGGCTCTTGACGTCAAAGGAAGATATCTTGCGTGACTTCAGAGACTGCGCAGCAGTTGGGGCTCCGAAAACAGTTGATCAGGCGGATCTGTAAAAAGTTTTTAGCAGGTTCAGATAGCGCGCCAGGCCTCTCCGCTGCTGCTGCCAGAAATGACTGCAGGCTCGTGGGGACGTCCTTTTATGCCTTGGCTCCCCTGGCGGTTCCGTCGTAGCGGCAATGATGTGGCTCTTGACGTCAAAGGAAGATATCTTGCGTGACTTCAGAGACTGCGCAGCAGTTGGGGCTCCGAAAACAGTTGATCAGGCGGATCTGTAAAAAGTTTTTAGCAGGTTCAGATAGCGCGCCAGGCCTCTCCGCTGCTGCTGCCAGAAATGACTGCAGGCTCGTGGGGACGTCCTTTTATGCCTTGGCTCCCCTGGCGGTTCCGTCGTAGCGGCAATGATGTGGCTCTTGACGTCAAAGGAAGATATCTTGCGTGACTTCAGAGACTGCGCAGCAGTTGGGGCTCCGAAAACAGTTGATCAGGCGGATCTGTAAAAAGTTTTTAGCAGGTTCAGATAGCGCGCCAGGCCTCTCCGCTGCTGCTGCCAGAAATGACTGCAGGCTCGTGGGGACGTCCTTTTATGCCTTGGCTCCCCTGGCGGTTCCGTCGTAGCGGCAATGATGTGGCTCTTGACGTCAAAGGAAGATATCTTGCGTGACTTCAGAGACTGCGCAGCAGTTGGGGCTCCGAAAACAGTTGATCAGGCGGATCTGTAAAAAGTTTTTAGCAGGTTCAGATAGCGCGCCAGGCCTCTCCGCTGCTGCTGCCAGAAATGACTGCAGGCTCGTGGGGACGTCCTTTTATGCCTTGGCTCCCCTGGCGGTTCCGTCGTAGCGGCAATGATGTGGCTCTTGACGTCAAAGGAAGATATCTTGCGTGACTTCAGAGACTGCGCAGCAGTTGGGGCTCCGAAAACAGTTGATCAGGCGGATCTGTAAAAAGTTTTTAGCAGGTTCAGATAGCGCGCCAGGCCTCTCCGCTGCTGCTGCCAGAAATGACTGCAGGCTCGTGGGGACGTCCTTTTATGCCTTGGCTCCCCTGGCGGTTCCGTCGTAGCGGCAATGATGTGGCTCTTGACGTCAAAGGAAGATATCTTGCGTGACTTCAGAGACTGCGCAGCAGTTGGGGCTCCGAAAACAGTTGATCAGGCGGATCTGTAAAAAGTTTTTAGCAGGTTCAGATAGCGCGCCAGGCCTCTCCGCTGCTGCTGCCAGAAAATGAGTTCACGAGCTTGCCGAATGTCTTTCTCTTTGACCGAACTGTCGGCACCGTGAACCCCGAGGTATTCGGCAGCCGCGGTGGATATGCGCTTTTTCCTTGGCAGCGCAATCAAAGTGGCGCTTTGCGTGGAATAGCTGCGAGAAACGGATCACCGACGACACGTACTTGACAAGGAATCTCTTGAGTCGTGACCCTGGCCTTTAGCATCTTTAGCATGCACTTTGTCGTACGTTTTTCATAAATACGAAGAACCCGGAAGCGCTCCTTTGTCGTTTCCATTAATTCGCCGTATGGCTCAAAGGCCATACGAATATCGTCATTCGTCGCATTAGGAAGGACCAAGTGGATTTTCACCCGGACATCTTGGTTATTCGGGTCTACTACTAGACATTTTCTCCATTTAAGAGAAACGTTCACAGTGGCCAAGAACTTCATGCTTTCATGGCTCTTGAATGCAACCGCCCACAAATGGTTCATATGAAATATTCCTAAGACATAAACCTCAGGTAGCAATTACCAACTAAAACGGACATTCCGGTAGTCTTCAACTCCGTACGGCTTTGCTCGTAGGTCACCGGGCAAAAAAAAAAAAGAAAGAGAGAGAAAGCGGGTTCAAAGCAACCCGAGCTTTTCGCAAATGAGGCAGTAACAATTGATAGTCCTGGCTGTCTTTCATGTCATCCCTGTTTCCGCGGCAAAACTGGGCCTCTATCACCGCCCCGTTGGAGCACATGAAAAACACGTCCGTACGTTTCAGTGGCCGGAAGTGGAATCACTAGACCACGCCGGATTTTAAATACACTCAAGCAACGCAGCTGCCGCACACTAAGCACTGTTGATGCCCTGGGAGAACGAAAAGAAAAAAAGCTCTGACCGAGATTCGATCTCGGATTGCTGGATTCATATATAGTCCAGGGTGCTAACCGTTACACCATGATACCGCACACTACTGAAATAATTGCATGACACGATGAGAAGACAATAATGCTTTAGTGAATTGTAACACTGGTCCATATGTGTTTACCATGGAATTGGGGCCTAATTGCTTTCAAGAAATTGAAGTCCATGATTTCTATGACCACTTCCGCTCTAATCAGACACAGTTGCGTTTATCAGAAGCACGGTTTCCTTTATGCGTGCCACCATTTCGCTAACGCAGACTGCAGTGAGGAAAATTTATTCTGCCCTTATAAAATTATATTTCTTTTTCGGAGAGTGAATACGAAGAAAAAAACGCCGTTGATACAGTTCCGCTTCGCCACGTAGCAGAGACAAGCAGCTGATTAGACTTGTAGGATCCCTGATTGTAGGCCAGGAAGCAATATCTTTATATTTGATGCTAATTTTCACTCTCTTCACGAAAGTCGCTCCCTAGAAAGAAGAGTCCAGAATCAGGTGTGTTCACTTCAAGGGGCCTAGAACATTCCTTCCTAGAGGCAGACCTCCCTTATGCATTCATTCTAAAATTTTCTTCTGTAGTACGCTCCTCACCCAACACCGGCCACAAAGATCGGATATGCTGCTGCCACTCAAAAGATTTTATCGGCGGGGCAACGCCGAAAACTGTCGTTTTTGCCCTTGTCGGTACATGCTTGTTACCCATTGGTAAAAATAAACATTTTTGCTGTCAATATATGCGTCTGGGTTTGGCCTTTCGTATTCAAAAATTTTTTTTTGTATATTCATCCACCTCTAGTTCTGTTTCATTCCATACCCCAGAATAGAAAAGAGGGGCAATACTTCAAGAAATCAGCACTACTCGATGGCTGACTTGGTGTACGCGAATATGTGAGAAGACGACGGCGTAGCTATGGTGTATTTGGTTAGATGCTGCTTCTAGGAAACCATCTTGGCTAGCTCTTATTTTTTTTTTATTCCGCTTTGGCCGTTTTAGCTTAGTCAGCATGCCTCAACCGGCGCGCAATGCTGTAGGAAACAGCGTGGTGCTTTATCCTCGAAGCCGCAGCCAATCACTACGACGCCCGGTGAGGTCAAAATCCCTGTGGCTTACTTGGGAGCTTTCTATTAGATTCTATGGCAGTCGGGCAAGGTAGCATGACGTCATGGATGGAAATGCACAGGTCTTATGCTATCGAGGTGGCATTCGGTTGGCAGGCTGATACGGAACCGCGACAGTTTATTAGAGAGTTTTAGTTTGTCCCTTCATGTAGTGACCATCACGGGAAACCAGATTATGTCGGCGAAGAGAACTTACAAACTACATCGCGTATCTTTGCGCTTACGTGTTATCTTCGAGAAGGACTACGGATAGAATGGTAGGGTGAATTAAGGCAATGAGTGTGTAGAAGAAGCACGCAGTTGCAAATGAACACCCCTGACACTTTTGCTCGTGACATGTGGAGACTTCGTGGGAAAAGCCGGCCTATGATACGGCAGGGAAACGTTACTGCTAGGCCCGGTGGTATACTTGCAGTCAACTGAAGCATGCACTATTGGGCTTCTGCCTCCCGAAACAGATGTAGTTAATGTAAGGGCCATGGCTTTTCCTTTTTTCTATTTTTTTAAAGTGTTTGTAAACTGCATGATCATGAACGGTTATTTCGCTGGCAAACAAATGTTCTTTGGTCATCGGTGATGTCCTGGTGCAACAGTACCTACTCCTGCGATCGCCGAAGCTACGCAGCGTTGACCTGTGCGAGTACATGAGAGAGTGTCTACCTCCACTAATGTGGACTGCTCATTGCTCTGCCTGACCACGGAACAGTTCAAATGTTCACGTTGCGCACTCTATCCACATAAAGGTCAAGGTGAACGGACGCAGCTGGATAGCGTCCTCAATCTCTGTCTGCGGCCAGCTTCCCTTCTCGCGTGGCACACGACGTTGCCTTCTCTCCCTTTCGAAAGACGTCGTGTGCAGGCAGAACGGTTTTTGCAAGTCGTCTGCGTCTCGAAGCATGCGGGCAAAGTACTTGCAATGCTTGTCATCGGTATCCTCGGACGCTGAAATAGAAGTGTCATAACTAGCTGACATTTCGGTGTGTACGGACCACTCACGAAGCGGCAGCACTGCCGTACAGGAAGTCACGTGATAAAACCGGGATTGCCTCGTCGTGCCTGATTACTTCAAGCCGGCAACGCTGCGGGATTATTTCCTCTTCCTTCGTCCATGTGCGTTTTGCCTTCTGGTTGACCGTTGCCGTTCGAACGGCTTTGAGAGAAACTTGAGAAGCGTAGAACTTATAGCATCTAGTACAGATAAACACACAACAATTGCAGCTGCGTTCTTTGCACCTCCTTGTGTGCCACTTACCACAACTATGCGTTCCGGAATTATATTACAGAGAAATCCTTCCCGCTTCATGCGCTCCCACCACCTAAGGCACTTGTCAGATTCATCAAGATTTCGACAAGCGAACACGTGAAGCTAGGAATGCAACCCAAAGAATACTGCTTGTGTGTCACTGTATTTACTGCCGCTAAAAAGAGGAGCAAAAGAAGGGATTACGATTACGATTAAGAAGGGATTACGAGCACTCGAAGGCCAGTTCTGTGAGCACTTCAAAAACATTTCCACAGTTAATTTTGAACAAAATTAGGCACCCATGACATTTTCGCAATCTTTACCAGCAGTGATCCTGGGCACAATAGCCCAACTTGCTGACTATGTAGTCATGATGCGTCGTACAGTGCAGTGCCCGTTTTTTATATATTTCCTTCTTTCTTTTTCTCCCTACAGCCACAATTGAGTGAGCTGCCTTGGGACTACGTTGAAGGCCTGGTTGCAGGCGCGTATGCTTGGAGGAACGTAGGGCTGGCGTAACGACAAGACTAACCAAACACTCAAATCTGGAGAATGAATCCATCCGCGTTTTGCCGGTTTCGTATTGTTTAGTGGCGTTACATCTAAAAAATGTTGGAACTGACGCGCAAGAGCTTGATAGCTTTTTGTCCACATGGCGTCACCAAAAAAAGAACTGCTGTGACATTTATTATTTAAAGATAATCTATTTACTCATGCACTGCTTAGTAAAACAAGCAAGTAAATTACAAGACATCGTATGGGTCCACTAATGTGCCACACTCGTTGTGAATTAGCATGCATATTAAAAATAATGACAATTTGCACGGAGCTTACCAACAGAAAAATTTGTTAAATATAAATTCACAGTTCCCTTGTAGTTACCGAAATCAACACAAATCAGTTTGCTCTTCATATAGTTATAGAGAAGGGCTTGCTGCTTGGTCATTGAAAATTGCAGTTTCAGCTGGAATAGTTTTGCCTCTCCTTCGGTGATGCGTGATCAAGTATAGCAATAAATGCCAATAAGTCTTCAACTATTCCATAGAACACAATACAACTTCGCATAGATAATAAGTGCACGTGTAACCTAGACAAACAGTAAACTTTGTTGTCCTGCGTTCAAAAGGGAAAAATAAGTTCATTCATGAACTTTTCTCTCGCCCATACTCATTAGGTTCTATTAAATTTCAAATTCATTTACACAGAATATCTCTTCATGGTAACCTTGTGTAAACTTTCATTTAAATGCACTGCAATCTTCATTTTGTTATGCTGAATACTTTTACCGGAAACGCATTACGAAGATAGCAAAGTAAGAGCGCCGTTTTTGTCACACACTATGTTGAGCTCTGTTAGGTAACGCTTCAGGCTAGCCGATAATACTAGCGTTCAATAGAAAGCGCACAAAGTCGGGGCTAGCTTTCTAATGAAATGTAATTAACTTCCGTCCAATGAGCGCAGAAAGCACAGTGCTTTCGCAATTAACTGTGAAGCACGTGACACCGGAGTGGGACCGCGACAAAAGTGCAGACGACACCTCGGAGGCGAATGCGCATCAAATCAACACTTTTGTGCTAGATCAACACTTTTGTGCTGAATATACTAGATTTAGACGTATATCTAACCCAACACCAAAGCTGTCGCCTGCAAACTATTTCTACACTTCACTACGGCGAAACAGGGTATTTATAAAGAATCACCGTAATTTCGTTTAGGTTAATTGCGCACTTGATTATACCGAAGTAGATTTTAATGAAGGAACATATTGTAATTTAAATAAACTAATATGCGTGTAGCCACACTAGCTTATTGTCTCAAATAACCTGGGTTAAAGTGTACCATGTCGTATAGCAACTCACGTCATGTTCAAGTGCAAGCCGTCGCCGGCGACCTGAACACACGTGCAATTATCACTCAAGCCGAGTAAATTCAAAAGAACATTTTTCTTTATTGTCGGACTGCCGCAGAAACATTTAGGGCTGTTTCAAAGGCGCTGACCGTAGCCGATGGAACTTGCAGCTGTAGTCGCCGTTCTTCCGCGTCATATGCGAGATCAACCAGTCAACCATCCTGGACGTAGCAGAAAATATTGATCGGTCTTGCACCCTGGCATGTCTTTCCAGCAGAGAGTACGGGTCATGGGGTTGAAACGGCATTGGTATAGGCAGTGGGCCTCCAGATCTCGGAGTTCGACCTTACACCGGCAGCCATGCACTCCGTAGACGCAGTACACCAATTTGGTGCAAATACTCGGGGGGCAGGTCGCATCACCCAGAGCAGGATCGGAGAACCGGACAGCATCCAGGGGACAGAGGCCGTGGCGCAGCATATTTAGCAGACCGTTGTCCTTGTGCCGTTCGTCGGCGCTGTGCCAGCACACCAAGCACACGGCGTGGCCGCAGGGAAGCTGCCTGGTCCTGGCAGGAAGAACGCAGCAGATTGCGCAAACGCAAGATGCGGGCAAAGGCTTCACGAATGAGATGCGTCGCATGTCCAAGAAGGGGCACTCTGTAAATCCTTGCAGAACATATGTAATCGGATGGGGCTTCTCGTTGCACGCGTAGGGAATCTTGAAAGCCGTCGAAGGTTCGCTTCCGCGATGGGTGTCTTCATGGTCCACAGCAGTTTTCGTTTCTGGGCATCGCGCAGAACGGTTCGCCGATGCTGCTTCAGTCGTCCGGAAGCCTTTACCCTTGAGGAGGATGTCATCGTTGGTCGTCTGGACGTGATTGTGGGAGGCGTCGGAAGGCTTCGAAAAAGACCGTCGAGGTGTCCTTCTGCGCGGACTGCCACCGTCTTTGACATCTGTTTCTTTCTCCGAAGAATGCGAACAGCTATTCACCGAGGCTCCACGCGCCGCAGCTTCAGAAGTCGGGTGCTCGTACTCACTTGCGAGGAGAACTCTGTCGTCGTTGCACCTTGACTCTGATCGCACCATGACTGGATTCGTGCTTCAACGTCGACGTGGCTGCGATGGGCTTCAGTCGCTCGTCTCGGCAGGTCAGAAGCTGCTGGCTGTCACCGTCGTGGCTTCGAAGAGATGCGTTACGATTCAGGGCGTCGAAGCGTGCACCGATGAAATTATAGCGCAAACAGTGCGACTGAACTGGCTTTGAAACCACTGCGTGCTTGAACTGGCTCTCGAGAGGGTTGCGCTGTCTTTTATAGCCTCCAAGGTGCTCTCCGCCTCTACTTTCTAAGTAGCAAGAATGAGAAGGAAAGGGGAGGAGACAGCGATGGGTTGTCATTGATTGGCTTTCACAACGTGCAAAGGGTGGTACAAAAGTGGTCACGTGGTCAAGCGTGTATGTACTGGAGTAACAAAATGGTGAAAGCGGGATGGGACAGGGTAACGAGAAAAATCCGGGAACGTCTTGACTGTTCGCAAGAAGGAAAAGCACATGTCAAACGTTCTGTAGCCCTCTATTTTTACTTTTTTTTCGTAACGCTCTCATCAGTACCCAGAATTTTAAAAAAATATGCTGTTTTTTTGTTTACTCTTCCCCGAACTGAAAACGCATCTCCATACGCGGGATATTTGCTGCGGTGGTTGTTCCCAGAGGTCTACATAGGACAGGAATCTGGGGTGCCTAAACAACCGCCTTGGAGAGTTCGCTTCAGCCTTGATTTAGCAAAAGCGAAAACACCGGGCTGCAACGCTGAAACAACAAAGCTGATGCTGTTTCGGGAAACCTTTTACAGGAAATAAAAAACGCGAGCGTTTGTGTGCGAGTTTCTTGAGACGTTCAGTCTTTAAGTGATTGGCTGTATATCATGTTGTTTGTGCGCTAAGTTCATGAGTTGTGTTTCACGTTCTATCCTCGGGAAAACAATTTCATCGATGAAGATATACGAAAAAAAAAGGGGGCGAATGGTGGCGTATCACTAACACGTGCCTTTTTTGCCGGTAGACGCTGCAATGAGTTGGTCTGCATTTACACAAGTTGGTACTAGTGTCCCTGCTGTCCTTTACTTATTCTACGTTCATGAAGTATAATTTTAACGCCATAATTAGCAAGCAAACTTATGTCTAACGCGTTATTACAGGGTCTCTTTGTTGTGCAGTTGTTGTTTACTTCCCTACGTTTCCGACTGCTGCTTATTCATTCTGCCTGATTACACCATATTCAATTTTACTAAGGCAATACCAAATCACCAATCAAGATTAACCAGACGAAAATGTTGCAAGCAGCTAACACATCTAAAGAAAGAAAAAAAAATGGAAGTAAACATTACGCTATGATGGTGTTGCTAAAGAAATCAGCAAAGGCTTGGTTCACAATGACCACATGTTGCTTGGACTTCGCTTGGGCTGAGGAAAAGTCTACTAGAAAAGTATTCCACACGGTCATCCCAATCGATAGACGAGGATTGGAAATTAAAATTTGTTCGCCATGTAATACCTGACCTTCTGCCGGCACAATGATGCCTCAAAGGCATAAAGACTGCAGATTTGGGTGCTTCCCAATTTCAATAGTAACAAAATTGAATTCGGGTGTTTATTGTGAAACTGCAGAGCAATTTGATATCACGGACTAAGCTTTCTCTTCAATGAAAGTTTTTAAGTACGCATGACATCTTCGATCATCCCAGGAATGATCAAAGACTGAATTTACATCTCCCAACTGCTGCGGTGACTCTTCAATCACTTTTACCTATTCGTTTTTATTATGTAATAATGTTTTTCCTCTATATTGCGTTCTTTTTGCATTCAGTTAGGCCGTTTATAAAAGTGATCACAATTACTTGGCCTTGCACAGAATCACACCTAATTCCAGCCAATCTGTTTATTTCGAACGCTTTCATCAAGTATTTCGTTGCCTGCAATTAATACCTACGCTGTGAAAGGTTGGCGAGATATATCTCGTTTGACAACTCGAATTACAAATTTATTTCTCGGCGCTGAGTTTTAGTGCACTGGCTATGTTCTACTTATTACAGATAGGTTAATTATACACGCCTCCTAAATCTGATGATCGTATGGAGCAGTTGGACCAATAAGTTACTGCTAAGGCTGTAGTTGACCCTGGAACTTTGATCTACGTATGGGAATCTTACATAAGGTTTCTCCTGTTTGTCTGAAATTTTAAACAAGATGCCTTGTTCAGTTTGCCAAATCTATCGTGGACGCATTGTAGAAGACCCTGGGTGCATGAACAAACCACGTGGCTGGAGCGTACGTCGTTGGAAACGATCGCACCAAGATGCGACTTACCCTTCCTAGTGATAGACCTGCAGCCACAGTTTTTTGCTTTATGAAGTTATCTCAAGGCAATTTCTGTAAGGGCATCAATAGGTCTCAGTGATATATTAACCAGGAATACTGGTTATACTTGTGTGGTTATTATTAGAAACACATTCAAGAGCTCCCATCTAAATATTTGTACCTGTTTGTTCGAGTGTATTGTACTTTTGGGTGAGATACGGCTATATATATTTGCTTTATTCAGTTATGTGGCCATATATTCTACCTCCTGAAGACCTAAAGTTTGAATGTATATTGTGAATATTTTTACTTCATCGCTGAATGTAAAATTTACATTCTACAGCTACAGTTGTGTGGTTGACATAGCGAATGAGTTCCCCGGTTTACTAATAACAGAAATTTCAGCATCGCTTTTTGCAGTGGTATGGCTCGTAGCGCCTGTTTTTGGTACGGTTAATATGTCGTTCTTACTTTTTCCTGATACATTTCTTCTATTCTACAACTGCTTGGACCAAGGCTGCTGCAAAACGCGACCCTGAATCATTTTTTATTGTATTTTGTCACAAGCCCAGTCTTCTCAGTTGACCCTTCCTTTATTTATTCTTTAACAAAAATTCTGTAAATTCTTGGTATATGGTATGTTCCTTCCCTTTCTTTTTGTTTCGTGGAGATGCGTGGATGGATCCTCTTTCCAACCAGTCTTCAGCTGTACTTTTCACGGAACGCCGATTGCTGGAATTCAGTTTGCTTGCCCATGCAGGTTGGCGTCCCTTACAATGTGGCCCTCATTTACGTAGAAAAAAATGGAATTCAAACCTTCAAAGCACTTGAAGGTCGTCAGCATTGCACCTTCTGTGGTCGTTTCTCACTGCCAATCTATAGAATTTCAGAGAAATTTTGTGAATAGTGCCCACTTTCCTTGCAAACCAGGCACACTGGATGGGCGCAAACTACCTATACCTGTAAGTTTTTTGGTATTTGCGGTTATCTCTAATGCGAAAAAAACAAAAAACAATGTGACAGTTGACTGTGTGTGGCCATGAAGGAAACGGATGCCAAGTGACTGAGAGGCGACGTGCCTATTCGTCACGCTTGCCCGTAGGGTTTTTGCGATTGGATCGCCACTGCAAATACGACTTTCTTTTGTGCTACGTTCACCCCATCTTCGCCACGGTGTGGTTTTAACGCGAAGATTTCTTTCCCACTCCCTCCAGCTTTTCTACTGCATGCTCCTGCATTCTTGCACACAGATTGGGGGGGAGGGAGGGGGGTTCAGAGCGTGCATATATATGAAAAGAACGTGGATGAGAGGGGAGGCAACGCGGGAAACTCGGTTGGACATTTCCATCGCGTCCCACGCGCACAATGCTCTTCGGAGAACTGCGGGTGTCGTCCCATTAGCCTTTTGACAGCTTTAGTTATCCGTGACGCCCCGCAATGGCACTGCAGAAACTGCATCGCCGTGGATCCACACGACGGACGAAATCCGTCTTTTTCGCGACGGACGGCGCATCACGTGACTACGCGTCACGGATTTGTGCCGTCCGCGCGACGTTCGCGACCCCCACGGACGGAAAATGCCGAGTTATTTTTCGCATCCGGATTTTGGGGGTCGAATGCTGCGGATTTAGCCTAGCATGTTCTACAGTCTGGCAACAAGCGTGGCTTTGGGATCTTTCTGAAACAGCTTCATCGCTGCTGACACCATCCGTGTCTGTTCGCGCGCGCGCGACTCGCACAAGAGCGACTGAAATGAACCTGAGCGACGAGGCAACTTTGTTCTTACATCTCGTCACGGAGGAAGGAAACTAAGGAGAGGCCCTACCCCCTCCGCGCGCTAGGAGAAAAGTGTGGCGGAAATGACGTAGTAGGTTCTCATTTTTTGTGCTGCTTTTTTATTTTTTTTTGTTGTATGGCCACGCCCTTTGGGCCACAATGGCGGCGTTGTTATGGTTTTGAGCGCTCACACGTGTTGCTCTGGTAGGTTTCGGGCCGTGGCAAAGGCGTTGAGTGGGCGGGTTTGCGTTAGTCGCCGTGTCTTGTTGCGCTGTGTTACCTGCACCGTGCTCTGCCAGATGTTGCGCGAGCGCGCGACACCACGCGCAGCGCGGCGTGGTTTCGCGACACATGTAAACAAGAGAGGAGGGTGGCCCAAAAGGCGGAGCATCGCCATGAGCAACGCCAAATTCCGGCTTCACTTTTGCTTCACAAAGAGTGACGTCAGGGCCTCTCCTTGGTTTCCTTCCTCCGTGCATCTCGTAGAGCAGTTCCCTGCGTTGTGGGACATGACTCTCACCGATTACGCGGACACGAGAGCGTAAGAAGACCTCTTTCGATGAAACAGGTACTCGTCATCATCCAATTCGGACAAAACAACAGCCATTGCAGCCAACCGTCGTTTCCTTTTGATCTCCATTTTCATTCAGAATGAAAAACACGTATGACAACGTCTTTGTTACACCGATGGCGCCATCTAGAGTGAGTAGAAACAAGCAATCACTTTAACTTACGGCCATTGAGATCCGCCCAGGCCGCCGCACCATCTTCGAGGTCATGCTCAGCCAATACAGCCACTCTAAGCCTACATGCCGAGATTCTGAGTATCGCTTTCGGAAACGGTGCCCACTCATCACGAATACACTGCTGTCGAAGCTTTTGGACACAAATTTAAACAAAATACAAGCCTCAGTTTGAAAGTTACGGGCCACACAGTGGACGACAACCACTTGACAGGTTCGAGGCGGACGGCAGTCGCTTAGGGCGGTGCCGCCATCTTTATTTTTCCGGCGCGGTCACTGCTCAGTCCGTCCGTCGTCTGGATGCGCTTCACAGCCGGACGGGCGGCGGAATAAGCATCCGTGGCACAGATTTGCGCGGAGCCGTCCGTCGTGTGGATACACCATTAACAGGAGGAAAAGATTGCAGATGATGATCGTCGCTCGAACGGTGCCGTTTCCACTACCATTGGCAACTCGCCTCAAGCGCCCATGAGGTTCTTGTCGTAGCCGTCGCTGAAGTCTTCTTGGGAATTGTCATCATCGTCGTCTTCGCTGCCGCTGCCGCCGGCTGGCACCGAGGAACCGCTGCCAGAGACTGAGACTTCACCCTCCCCGAGGTCGGATGAGGGCAATTCGCCAGTCTTGTTCTCGGATTAACTACCTGACAAGCAGCTCTTTCGAGCTGTTTTCTTTGACAGCTTGCCGTTGCGTGCCTTGGTGGCTCCCTTACCAGCAATGGTACAGTCGTCGTCGCTCTCCGACGTCTGCGAGTCACTGGACGTGGACGCGCCACCGGATTTAGAGCCATGCATGGTCTCGGTGCTTCAACAACCTGTTGCGTTGATGTATTAACTGCACTGGCAGGTCCCTCCTCCAAGATGGCCACAGGGAGCTTCAGCAGTGCGTATGAGACCGCTCCACCACCATGTCCCACGCCAGGCCCGATGATCGTGACAGAGGTGGAGCTTGTGGAAACGCTCCTCAGCGAATGCCAGAGCTGCAGCTTGCACTGTGGAGATGGTCACGCACCAGGCCAGGCAGGCGTCGCTACTGGCAGTGGAACGGACGCCGCCCCTAGCGGCGTCCGTTCTCAAGTTCTCTCCCACGGCTGTAATACCAGAACATAGCCGGGATCCCATGTTACTGGCGCCAATGTCGGCACGGTGCAGTCCCTTGGCCCATGCCAGGAGGCCCCAGTCCTGGCCGACTGCGTCCCGGAGCACCCAGCCGAGTCTTGAACCACCGCACGCGCTCACTAGTCACCTTGTCCTCCACTTCTTCGACTGCTGGCTCGGCTGGGCGCTCTTGGGCACGGCCGGCCAGGACTGGGGCCTGCTAATGTGAACTGAGGGACCGCGCTGTTCCCACAATGCCACGGATTTCACTTTATCAAGGCTTAGTGTAATTGTAGGTGCACTTTTACCTTCATGGCAAACCATACATGCAACAGGGCACAAGAAAGCAATGCATACATTTACTTGCAAAATAAAACTTTTAACTTTATTACACAAACAACATGTGGTAATGATGTGACACACTTATTTTAGATGAGAGGATGAACAATAATTTTGGGGGGTGTAGCTATAAAGCAGCTTGGAATCCAGGCTCCCACTGGTGTTCAACGGAGCATAGCAATATTCGAGAAAGTTCTGATACATGAAGGTGTGTCTAGAACTGAGTGATAACATGGTAACAACGATGAGGCGGGGAAAATCTGTCACTGTAAAAAAAGAAACAATGTACGCGTGTCACTATATAACAGGGAAGTTTTTTTATGAACATCGCATAGAATGTAAGGTGTCTGTGACTGATGGTAACATGCCCACAAAGGGATACAGCAGTCGGGGTGTAGAAACACAACACGATCTATTTTTAACTTGGCGCTGTACTTCAAGTAAACATGCATAGTGAGGCCCTCATAGCTTGCCACGGCTGCCGCCACCAACTGGTTTGTGGAGCTGCTCAATTATACCGACGGCCCTGCGACACTGCCACAAATTTCATAGGATCAATGTACAGTTAAACCTCGATATTACCAAGTATTTAAATTTCTGCAACTTGTCTATAGTACTCCATGTACAGTAGGACCTTGTTCAGACGTGCTGAAAAAAAAAAAACACACAACACATACTAACCAGGAAAACGTACGATCCAAATTAAATAAAAAAAAATTGGGCCGACTCAACTATTGTTGACATGTTCGTAATGCGAAACATTGCGTGGATCGTTGCGGCATGAGACTCCGACGCGCGTCGAGCTGGTGGTGCTCCGGCAGCCTGAGACCCGTTTCGTTGTTCTCCTAATGCGTGGTATCTTGAGAGTGCGACGGGAAACTGCAACGAAATTGAGCTGGTGGATGACGCCAGATGCCGCCGAAGCAAAATGCGATACCCACGTTGTGCCACCTGCAACAGGGAACGGCAATGCGTTCGGATTATCGCCTACTAAATGCGTGCAGTACGCTACCAATGGCACTACGCACCTGTAAAAGAGATAGGTGAAGACGCCTATTGCGATATGTTTGGTGGCAATAACTGTGAATGCGGCGTGAGACGACCGGGGTGGGCGGAGAGTTGCTGGTACCGGAATAAGGAACTGTGCGCGTCATCGTTTTCAAGTGAAATAGGTGGCTATATACTGATCTCAATCACGCGTGCCTTGCGCATTTTCTTATTCCCGTGGAATCTAGCGGCTGGAAAAATGCACACGATCGCAGTCTGCAGCAGAGATCTGCGGCGCGTTTCAGTGACCGCATATTGAAAGCTTGCTGTACACTTCCAATGGCACCATGCGCTGTGAAACAGATAGGCAGACATGCTAATCGCAATAGGATTGGCGGTGATAGCTGCGAATGCCGCATGCGACAACCCCGGAGAAGATTTGCTGCTACCGAAATGAGAAACTGAGCGTGCGTGGGCGTTTTCAGGTGAGACGAGTGGGCGAGTATTGCGGTGAAGCTGCTACAGCAGGCAGCTATATACTGTTCTCGGCGGCGCGCGCCTCGCAAATTTTCTTGTTTATATGGTATCTAGCGACCGGAAAACGTATCATACGAACGCAGTTTGGCGATGTAATGAACACTGGTGCCGTAAAATCGTGTCTTCTTGGAGCATAGGAACTGGTAAAAAGTGAGTGTAACTCTATTGGGTCATTTTTTGAGTTCTCGTGTGCGAATGTTGGCGCTGGGAAAATGTATCTAACGGGAACGTATCAATGGGAGTTTCTACTGTATTATAATTAGTTGAAAAGTGTCAATGAGAGAAACATGGTGCAACATGAAAAACTCCCAATACAGCTTTCTGCTGCTCAATACGTGCTACATAAAAATGTTTTTTTCCGTGTGTGAAAGAAGGCTGAGAATACATGGAAAGTGCCTCGAGTGGCCAGTCACACGGCAGTTTTGTGTGTATTCATGGGCTACTTTTACGCTCGGAAAAATACTTCTATGTAGAACGTATTGAGCAGCAGAAAGCTGTATCGGGAGTTTTTCATGTTACTCTACAATTTTCTCATTTACACTTTTAACCCAGTTACTTTATTTGGGAAGTTGAACAAGTAATTAGGACGAATTGTGTAATAATTATGCAGAATGCAAAAAATAATCTGGGTATCTCCAAGCGACGGTAAATAACATTACCTTGGTTCTGTCCAACTACGTGGCATTTGCATATGTTTAAGTAGTGGTGCATGATTGTAGGGCCACTTTGTATAATGAACTCTTAGAAGCAGCTCAACATTTGCAAGCAGCCATTGCATTACCACAAATTCCACCATAATCAAACTCAGCAACAATAGGCAGACTTCTACGAAAAATATGTGTGTGAAGCTAAATGTGTGTCGATCAAATGCAGCCTTTGCAAAAAGTTTCTGAAAGAAGTGTTTCGAAACGTCATGTTTCCACTGTAGCAACGTTTCCCAAATGCTCGGCTAGAACTCCGTATTACTTAAGCTTTACATTTAAGAGAAATGAGGGGCATCTATAGACCGTTTCATCGGGCGAGGAGGATAGGGCGCGCGGAGAGGCTTTCCTCCTCTCTGGCTTGTGCGATCCGGTGCGGCGCTGCTTGAAACTATTGCTGTCGCGTGCTGCGAAACGATTTCGAGATGTTTTAGATCTTTGTGAAACTTACGCCACGTTCGTTCATATAAGGTGGTCAGGGAAGCCTTTCGGTGCATCGGTAGCTACTGTAGGCAGAAATACGTCTTGGGGGCGCAAAAATGTGACGCGCCTAATCAGCCGTGGTGCGCGCATTATCAGTCGCGGTGCGTGTATGTGTTGTTTACTATATTGCTTATATTGATTTTAAATCAACAAAGAAAACCGGTGTCTCTGTATTACCAGCATTAAATGGTAAATCAGCTCACTGTCTGATCGATTGGCGTAGGGAGTAAAACAAAACTTAAGAGCGCATGCTCGTGCACGGCCAGCCTAAGGCAACCACGAAACATCTGAGCGGCAGGCGCTATCAAATATTTGTGATACACTGGCATCGTTCTCACGCATTTCAAGTCTAGTATGCTTGAAAATACCATATGTCTACGCTAGCCTTGCTGCATAAGGCCCATGGCGCTGCTCTACACAGCGATCCCTGTGGTTGGTGGGCCAGCACGTTACATATATAAGCTGTGCGCTTCGGCAGTGCCTTTCTGGCCTGTATACAGCCATAATATATGAGAGGGTTCGCATAAAAAGAATGCGATGGCTATTTTTGAGTGCGAAATTTCCGTCATACGTGTGAGTGCGTCGTAGAGAACTGAACGAGCACAACCGAAAAAGAAAATCGGTTATCATCCTCTTTCTCTAAAAAGCAAGAGAAAACGGGCTAACACCGCACAATGTTTATAAATATATAACCGCTGATGCCGTATGCTTGGACCATGCGCTATGTAGAAGAAAGATATCTGTAATCCAGCACCTACTACTGCTTAGGACGCTCACGCAGTTCGTAAACGGTCGCTTTGCTGGACAAGCTTAATTCAGACTGTAAGGTATGCTGCTACTACTAGCCAAAACTATTTTTATTCGTGGGTGGAAACCTCTTCCATCCAACCAAGTAGTCACGCAATGTAACCTGTAGCGAACAGTTTGAACGCTTGTCAAAGTATAACAGCACAGCTCCTATCGTAGCAGAACGGTACCCACGCTGTTACGATCGTCGCATATGTTTCATGGCTCCTAAACCGCAGCTTAGAAATAGAGGATAATACTACAATAAGGTCACATTAGTGATTGGAAGATTCAGAAATACACAATTGATCTCCGAGGCTGATTGTAGGCTCAAATATGCGCGCACACATAGCGCTGCGTGTTCCGTCCACCTCAACGCCAGCGGAAATTCCGGCCATGACGTCCTAAACCACTTCAGCACGTCTCACAGAACCGTTTACCACGTAGAAGACGCACGTCATACTAAACAAACCGCACGACCGCAAAAACAAACGCCACAACCCACCGCCGAGCGTATACCTGCCATGCAAAAGACCACTTTCACCCAAGCCAGTATGGCGCTGCTCATAGGCGGCGCCCCTGCGTTCACAATATGGCGGCGCCTACGAAAAAACGGTCTATAGTGCAATGTGTCATGAAATTTCAAAGTTATCTAGCTTAATTACGAGCGTTACAAAATACTCACAAACCCTTGTTTTGACAGTATTCATGTGCATGATGTGACGTTTGCCCGCTGTCCTTGACGAGTCAAATGATATACCTTGTTTATATTTGGTGAAAGTAAGGGCCAGGTAATGGGTGGTGTGTAGACAAACTTCAAAGTGGGTGGGTTTATTGTAGGTTTTGCGATAAATTATGTATTCAAGTGCTTCAGAATGTTATCAGTGTTTTACAAGCAAGCAGAATTTAACACGTTTACCTGGCAGAACAACAAATAGCTGTGAGAGTAAATTTAGCGACAAAGGGAGGAAGGCTATGAAGGCCATGGCAAACATTCGTGCGAAGTTAAATGCATGTGAAATTAATGCTGCCTTTGCTAAAAAAAAGGTATTCGAAAGTGTCATATTGTCATTATCAGATGTGCTTCCCAACATACCAAGATAATTAGTATTGCAAACCAAGTTTATCTTTACTGGAAATTTATGGAGGTCATGTTCAGTGCAATTTATGACAAAACTAACTTTCCTGGCCAGTTTCAAAAGTGATTAACGTGACGAATTAGGTTTTTGTACATATTTAAGAAGGTGGCAGCACAAAAAGACTCGGACAGAGACGAGATGACAAGGACGAGCTCTGATTATAGAAGATTAGAAGTGTTGGAAATAATTATTGAACTCTTTTTTCGTTTATTTTTTCGTTATATGAGGTTGGTGGTAGGTTTTTACAGTGTCTTCCATGAACTACAAGAGGCGCATCATTTATATTCGTTCAAAATTAGAAACAGGTTATAGATAATGTGTGCAGAAAGTTTAAATTGTGGGGGAGAATTACAGGCTTTAGCAGTAACTTACGTATGCAGGCTGCCTGGAACATTAAAACTGTGTTTTGGGAACAATGCAGGATTTAACATTCCGCCTTTTAGGAACTGCGAACTCCAACAATATCACATCTAGTGAAAATGGCAGAAGTATTATAGTCAATATTCTCCCAAAGTAAAATGCATGCAGACGAATCTCTGCGTTTGTAAAATTTCATTACAGTGTGCCCAAATGGGTTATATTCTGGAAGGTTTCAAACCAACTAGTAATATAGGGGCAATTGCTACACAAACATAGATAAAGCACAATCCAAGCAAAAAAAAAATTTGCTCGGTATGTTACATCCTTTATTGCCGGTGCTGATGGTGCAGACCTGGATTCCTGACAACGTGCACAGTCCCTCACTTTCTGCTCAACATCTCTGTCGATACCTGGCCACCAGACGGCTCCTCTGGCGAGCCCCTTCATGTTGACAATTCCTGGATGAGCTGTGTGAAGAATGTCCATAACATATGGTCGAGCTGGCTCCGGAATGACCCCACGACTGCCCCACAGCAAACAACCTTGGTACACCGACAGTTCATGCTTGCGGCTCACAAACGCTGCAAACTCTTCTGGTAGCTTGTCCTCTGGCCACCCATGCTGCACCGAATTGCAGACTCTAGCCGACAGCTTGTCCATTGACGTAAATCTTGCCACCTTCCTAGAGTTCCATGTTACGTCTGGCGCCATTTCCAGCATTCCTACTTCCCAAAGACGCTGCTCCCCTTCCTCCGCCTTACTGGCCCTCAGTGGTAAACGACTGAATGCGTCAGCACTGGAAAGCCTCTCCGCTAGTGGATACTCAATTTCATAGTCATATGCCGATAACATGAGAGTCCAACGCAGCATCCGTGGTGATAGCACCTGGGGAATGGGCTTTGGCGTGGTGCAACAGTGGCCGTCAAATTTTGAGATGTCTCCCATACAGAAACTGATGGTACTTCTTTATGCCAAAGCCGATGGCGATCGTTTCTCGGTCTGTTTGGGCATAATTCCGTTCTGCCGCGCTCATAGGTCTCGATGCATATGCAACCGGTCTCTCGCTGCCATCTTTACCCACGTGACTAAACACAGCACCCAGTCCATACGGGGACGCGTCACAGGCCAGCACTAGGGGCCTGTTGACATCATGTTGCACAAGAACATGCGATGACTGGAGCAGATCTTTCGCCTGGCGAAATGCGTCTGCCTCGGCTCCCGTCCAACGCCACTCGCGACCCTTGTCCAACAGCCGGTAAAGTGGCTCCAAGGCATGAGCTGCTGCTTTAAGAAACTTGTTGTAAAAGTTCAGAGCTCCCAAAAAGGCTTGAAGTTCCTTTCTACATGTCGGCTCTGGGGCCTCGTAAATAGCACGCACCTTGTCTGCCGTCGGCTGCACACCTGCAGAGTTCACGCTGAATCCCAAGTAACACTTCATCAACACAAAATCGACATTTGTCAAATTTCAGTCGCAGACCGTCTTCATGGATTCTTTTGAGCACCTCTTCCAAACGGATCTGCTGCGTTGGTTTGATCACTGTGCCGTCGATGGTGATGTTATACTGGGCCTTCTGTTGCGCAGCGACGGCAAGGCGCACGCAGCCGTCAACAAAATCAAGACCACATCGGAGCAAGTCCTGAGCATGATCCGGAGAGTCACCAACCGGAACAGAGGAATCAAAGAAGAAGACGCACTGCGCCTGGTGCAGGCATTCGTCGTGTCACGCGTAACGTACTCCGCCCCGTACCTCCAGCTTGCGAAGGTGAACCGCGAGACGCTGAACACGACGATAAGGAAAGCAGTGAAACTCGCGATGGGCATCCCAGTCTACTCGTCAACGCAGAAGCTGCTGGAAATGGGTGCCCACAACACGGTGGAAGAGCTGGTGGAAGCACACCTATCCCACCAGAGAGTGAGGCTGAGCCGGACAGAGCATGGTCGGGCCGTCCTACGCAAGATAGGATGGCAAATTGAACAGCAACCGACAACGGAGCCACTCCCCACAACGTGGAGAGACATTATTAAGACGAAGCCTCTCCCCCGGAACATGCAGCCGGGGAGGAACGACGAGAGACGCTCTGCGCGGGCCAAGGCAATGGCTCGGCAGCTGGAAAAGGACCCAGAGGTTCTCTACGCGGACGCCTCGCTTCCCAAGCACGGAACCAGAGCAACGGCGGTCGTCACCACCATCGATAAACTGGTCACAGGCGCGTCGATACGGACGACGAATATAGTCGAAGAAGAAGTGGCCGTGGCCCTCGCACTCGCACAACCGGGAGTGAGGACCGTGGTCACAGACTCCCAGACCGCCTACGCAAGCTACCGCAAGGGGAGCATCTCTCCCGCGGCACTAGCGATCCTCACCAAATGCAAATCACCGGGACGGACCGTTGAGCTCGTGTGGGTCCCGGCTCACTCGCAAGTGGAAGGCAACGCACTCGCCGACCACTATGCCCGAGAACTGACAATCCGGGCCGAGGACGAGCCAGAGCTACCGCAACCCGTGACAAGCTACAAAGAAATCACGAAAATGTACAGAAGTGGCAGATGTAGGCTTCCCCGTCCGCATCCGCAACTCAGCCGACAGCAGCAAACGATCTTGCGACGCACGCAAGCGGGGTCGCTAGCGCATCCCGTGCTCTTGCACAAGATGTTCCCAACAGAGCATGACACTTTATGCCCTTTTTGCAGACGGTCAACAGGCACTCTAGCACACATCATTGCAGAGTGCACTAAGCTCAAGAACCCCCCACCATCCCTACCCCCCACCCTCCCCTGCCCCAACCCCCCCGAGCGATGGGAGACCTTGTTGTCCAGCCCCGACCTACTGACCCAGCTCGCGCTGGCGGCTAGGGGCCAGGAACTGCTGGACACATATGGGACCTGAGAATAAGGTTCCACCCCATCTGGTGCCAGCGAGCACCAACCATCACTAAGCGCTCAGTTCAAAAGTTGATTCTCTCTCTCTCTTCCAAACGAGCATGGTGCTGTGCCTCATTCTTTCCACCGATTAAGATGTCATCCAAGAACACAAGAACACCATCAATTCCGTGCAACAGTTCTTCCATGTACCTCTGAAAAATAGCCACTGTCACGCCAAATTGAAGACGGGTTACGCGGAACAGTCCCGGTGTGTTGTAACCGTCAACAAGTCAGCTATTTCTTTATCAACAGTCTTCCGTTGATACGCTTGTCCGAGGTCTAGCCTTGAAAACTTCTAGCAACCTGCCAGCCTGGCAAACAGCTGCTCTGGTGTCAGCAGAGGATACCTTTCCCACTGCACTACACGATTGACTGTGCTCTTGTAGTCCCCGCAGATCCTTATCCATCTTTTCTGACAGCTGGAACGACAGGTGTCGCCCACTTCGAGTGCCGTACAGGCTGGAAAATGCCTTGGCTCACCAACCTGTCCAGTGCTTCGTCGACCTTCGGTCTCAATGCAAACGGTACTTGTCGTGGCTTCAGAAATCGCCGCGGAGCTACCGGGTTCACCTCTACGCGTACAGGAGGCCCCTTTACTTGTCCCAAGTCCAGGCTCAAAGACTGAAGAATACTTGAGCAAGGCCGTTGTTCCCCTACAGCCAGTTCTACTCGGCTCGCACACACTGTGAACGCCACTCAGACTTATTCCCAAGGAACCAGTCCCGATCGACAAGTCCGATACTAGCAACCTTAACCACCACCAATCGCAGGCGATGTTCCCGCCCCTTAAGTTCCACCGTCACGGTCAGTTCACCCAACACTCGTAGTTCCTTGTTATTGTAAGCTCAGAGATGAAGACTACTTGGGCGCAATGCCCTTTTCGATATTCGCAGCTTCCGCATAGTCCGGTCGTTGATGACTGACACACTGCAGCCGAGTCCACCTCCATCTCTAGGGGACATCCGTTGACGCGCACTTCCACTCTAACGGCTGGCTCCTCACCAGACAGCACGAACACGTCGTATACGTCCGACGCAGCATTATTGCCCCATTTTCTGTTCTGAGAGTTGGGTTCAGCGGAAGCGCGAGAGAGAGAGTAAAACATCTTTATTAATAATATTTGAATGGCGAGAGCAGTGTGGGAGGAACCCTCAGTCCAGGGTCCCTAAGATGATTCCGGCGATGTTTCGAGCACGTTGTATCACAGCTCGGAGGACCTCGGGAGGTCCGTCGCGGAGGGGATCGTCCCACAGCTTTTTGTTGCATAGAGGGTAAAGGAGAGTTGGCAAGGGAGGAAAGAGGTCTTCAGTGCACTCAATCGTGACTTGGAGATTGTGGGCGAGCTGCCACAGCCAGGGCAACGATCTGCATAACAGTGTGGGTAGAATTTATTGAGATAGACAAGATTTGGAAAAGTTGCGGTTTGTAACTGGCGTAATGCCACTGCTTCCTCCCGCGAGAAGGACGGCGGTGGTGCGGCGTGGGTGCGACGAATGCGTGTATAATGACGGAGTATGTCTTTGTAACGGAGCAAGGGATCCCCCCACTCTGAACTAGTCGCCTCACCACGCCGAGTCGCCCGGAGGGAAATTTCTCGGGCAACCGCATGTGCGCGTTCGTTACCCGGCAGCGAGGCGCGAGCTGCAGCCTTCCTCCTGCATGCTCTTACTATGTGCCCTCGTTGCTTGCAGAAGTGGCACTGCACATTAATGAATGGGCAACTGCTTGGCGAATGCGCACCCTTGCAGCGGAAACATCCGCTTGTGATCCCAGGCGAACCAGCCCACTTCTGGGTACCCTCCTTGGCTGCCACTGGCGCAGAGACCTGCGTAACACATGGGTCGAAACACTTCCCGCTCACGCTGCAAACTTCAGACGATGTGGCACTGCCACGAATTTGCTCAGTCTGTCGCTGCGCAGATTCCATTGCAATGGCTTTCTCCCGAGCTGTCGCAAACGTAAGCTCCGGCTCCGCCAGCAACCAACGCTGAAGAGTCTCGCTTCGCACCCCGCACGCCAGCCGGTCGCGCAACATGTCGTCGAGCGACGCACCGAAATCGCTATGTTCCGAGAGATGTCGCAGTTCTGCGATGTAGTCGGCAATTGACTCACCGGGATACTGCTGACGCGTGCCAAACTTGAAACGCTGTACTGCCACCGACGGTCGCTGCAAGTGGTTTGAGACACGCCTGACGATCTCATCGTAGGCCACCGCCGACGGCGCATCTGGAGAACAAAAGGAGCGAACGATGGCATACGTTGCTGGGTCGAAAACGCTGCAGAGCGTTGCTTGCTTCTTCTCGTTACCGTCGATGCCGTTTGCTTGAAAGAAAAACTCGAGGCACTCCAAATACAAGGGCCAAGACGTCGCCTGCGTCGCAACGAATTCCCCAATCGTGCCCAGTGCAGCTGCCATTTTCTCTACCGCCAACCGCTTCGGCTAGCCCTACGCCTAGTCAGGCCTAAATTTCGATCCTTCGTCCCCAGTTATGTTACATCCTTTATTGCCGGAGGCAGGGCGGCAGGGTACAGACTGGCGGGAAAGCCGCCGTCACGTGACACACAGCAACACAGGGTTGCTTAGCCCTAAGATTGTCCCGCAGAAGATTGGGCCGACGTCCATGGGCAGTTAAATAGCAGACGGCCCGATCTCGGCCATCTGGGTCGGGCCGAGCTTGGTTGTTGCACGTGGCCAGCCCGTTTGCCGACCGCCTGCCGGCGGTCGGCAGACGACACCGCATTACCGTCATGACCGCCACTTAAATCATCGTGACCGCATTCGGCCGACACGCGCGCCGGCAACTTCCCCACATTACATTCTGAATAAGTCAAAAGTGCAGGAGCATCTCATTGAAAAAATCGCGCTAATTATATTTTTAATTATTCGCGTTAGGACACATGCTGTAATGACGGAATTAGAGGCAGCGAACGTGCAGGACCTATTCAGTCGGAGCCAACTTTGTAACCAACACCAATTTTGCGATATACGAAGTCAGAGTCAGCAAAATGAGTTGGTGTCCTGGTTACTTGAAGAAAGGGGGTACCAGCGAAACACAAAGGACGCGCACACAAGAAAAAGGCGTTAGACATGGACGGACGCTGGACTTTCAACTGTACTTTATTGACATTTACATTCCAGCACATAACCTCCGACGCATGCGCATCTTCAACTCCTCCAAAGACGTGTGCATGATAACACTTCGAAGATACATTGTGTTGTAAGCGCTTGCAAGGACATAACCTATCCTTAAGCGGTGACCAGCGAAGAAATTTGGCGGTTCATTACCGCGGCTGCAATAAGTGCAAAAAAGTACGCCATTGTTCGGTCGTGTGACCATTTTAGGGAAGGGCAAGACCAGATACGAATGCGAAATCTTAGAAGCTTTTCACATTGGAAATGAGAAAGAAATTTGTGTCAGTGATACGTCCTTGTGTTTAACAAACGACGAACGTGCTTACCTATCGAGGAGGTAAAATATGATTGATAAAAAATTGACATTCATGCACAGGTCTAGGGAGGAGTAGAAGTTGCGCATGCGTCGGAGGTTATGTGCGGCAATGTACATTTCAATAAAGTACAGTTGAAAGTCCAGCGTCCGTCCGTGCCCAACTCCATTTCCTTGTGTGCGCGTCCTTTGTGTTTCGCTGGTACCCAATTTTTTCAAGCTCATCATGCACCAACTGGCCCAAGAGCTTGCGCTAATATCCTGATCACTTCCCACGAGCATTGCATATATTCGCAGTGCAACAAGAAAATAGCTTGACACCAAGGCATTTCTTGCCGTGTATCCTGAAACTGGTTGGTTCCGACTGAATAGGCCCTGCATGCATGTTAACGGACTCATTTCCACCATTGCAACACGTGCAACACTAAGTTTATTAATCAAAAAAGTTGTTGACACGATTTTGTCAATTAGCAGCTTATGCACTACTACTCATTTCGAAAATCCACCTGTAAAATTTAACCGAGATGAACAAGCGGAATGCTGGTATCTGCAACCGGAATAAAGGAAATGACATAAGACCCTGTATAGTTCGCTTTTTAATTCATGCACACGTTTGCATCTTAACACGCACTACAGAAGGATTTGTAGAGAAATTATCACTACAGTCAATTTTATGCCGAATTTTATTGAACTATTTAGTTCAAACAGCATAAATCGGAATACTTTGTTGTCAAATGCTGTAAAAGTAGCTTAGTGGTTGTGCCATAAGATGTGAATTAATCAATGACGGTCTTGTATGGGTACTTGAAGATGTCCTTTCTTGAATTTCATTGGTCCATTCACCAGAGAACTGTGCAGCCAATTTACTGATTCTGCTACGGTCCCGCTCTGATATCTGCAATAAAGACGTGTACTATGCAAGTTCCAGAAATTGGACATGTATAACTATTGTTTCTATAACTAGTGCTGAATATTGGACCCAGACGCTTTGTGGCCTCTCAATAACTCTTAAGCAATGTACTTATGAACATGTTCTGACAAATCCACAATTTCTCATCACAAACACTAAATACGCAGCGCATATGCAAACGCAGTCTCGCGTTATTTAGCCTCAAAATAACCATCGCAAAAATCTTACGCCAGCGGGGCGAAATTCTTCAAATTACGCATGCCACCACGACCGCAACGTACTTACATCGTGCGCATGGCATATACAGGGTGTCCATATAACTTTAGCCACTTTAAGAATATGCAAATACCACGCAGCTGGACAGAACAAAGGTAATCTTGTTTATCGTCCCTCGGAGATACTGAAAAAACTTTTTTTTCATTCTGCCTAATTAGATAATTAGCATTAATCAAGTTCTCAAATGTTATAGTTAGATGGAAAGTGTCAATGATCAAATTGTAGAGCGACATGAAAAACTTCCGATACAGCTTTCTGTTGCTCAATACGTGCTACACAAAAATGTTTTGCCGAGCGTGAAAGAAGCCCGCAAATGCACGCAAAATTGGCGCGCGACAAGCCGCTCGCGGCGCTTTGCGTGTATTCGCGGGCTTCTTTCACGCTCGGAAAAACACTGCTACGTAGCACGTATTGAGGAGCAGAACGCTGTATCGGGAGTTTTTCACGTCGCTCTACAATTTTCTCATTGACACTTTTCACCGAATTATAATGTTTGAGAAGTTGATAAATTAATTAAGACTAATTATCCAATTAGGCAGTATATAAAAAATAGTTTGAGTATCTCCAAGCGACGGCAAAGATTGCCTTTGTTCTGTCCAGCTACGTGGCATTTGCATATTCTTTAACTGTAGCTAAAATTAGCTGGGTCACTATGTAGAGTACGCTACGGACGCTGCTTCCACACATCGGTGCTCCATGCATATCGCGATGCACCCACAGCCTCTTAATTCGCTTGCACAAGCTTTGGCATGCGAACTCTTGCACATTAAAGGCACCTACAAACACCCCGAGGCATCGAATTTAGGCCGTGATATTAACATTAACGTGTGGCTTTCAGCATACCGAAAAGCACAGACGAACTCTCGAAACAAGGAAACGCGGCCTCACGCGCTCTCCTTCCACAACGCTGCAGAGGATAGACTCTAATAACGTAAATAATAGGGCGACTTACGTGTAAATGTGGAGTTCCATAGGATATGAAAATCCGCAGGCTGTAAATATCCATTTCTCGCCAACAAGAACCCAGCACCATAGAAACTCTACGATGGTGCGCCGACCAAGCAGCCAGTGAAGGGCAACTCCGGCGATTTTTCGATCTAAACGGATGTCGATGAAATTTGCTGGGTATGTTCCTCTGCACGCTCCTGTCATGTCCTCAAAAAATCAGGTTTGAGAGTTGCACAGATTTTTTTTTACAAATTAATTTTATTTACGCCATTGGAATCTGAACCTGGCAACGTTTAACGTTAAACGTTGTCTAGTGAGGCGAGTCTAGCAGTGTTATTGGAGGAATTAAGAGGATAGTAAATGGGATATAATAGGGCTCAGTGAGGTTAGGACAAAAGAAGCATATAGTGCTGTGTTACCGGTGCTTAGCGGGGAGACGATAACCAGGAGTCGGATTCCTGATTAATAAGGATATAGCTCGTAACATACAGGAATTCTATAGTATTAACGAGAGCGTGGCTGGTCTAGTTGTGAAACTTAATAAGAAGTACAAATTGAAGGTAGTACAGGTCAACGCCCCTACATCCAGTCATGATGACCAGGAAGTCGAAAGCTTTTATGAAGACGCGGAATCGGCGATGGGTAAAGTCAAAACAAAATACACTATACTGATGGGCGACTTCAATGCCAAGGTAGGCAAGAAGCAGGCTGGAGACAAGTCAGTACGGGAATATGGCATAGGCTCTAGGAATAGCAGGGGAGAGTTATTAGTAGAATTTGCAGAACAGAATAATATGCGGATAATGAATACCTTCTTCCGCAAGCGGGTTAGCCGAAAGTGGACGTGGAGGAGCCCGAATGGTGAGACTAGAAATGAAATCGACTTCATACTCTGCGCGAACCCTGGCATCATACAATATGTAGACGTGCTCGGCAAGGTGCGCTGCAGTGACCATAGGATGGTAAGAACTCGAATTAGCCTAGACTTGAGGAGGGAACGGAAGAAACTGGTACATAAGAAGCCGATCAATGAGTTAGCGGTAAGAGGGAAACTAGAGGAATTCCGGATCAAGCTACAGAACAGGTATTTGGCTTTAACTCAGGAAGAGGACCTTAGTGTTGAAGCAATGAACGACAATCTTATGGGCATCATTAAGGAGTGTGCAATAGAAGTCGGTGGTAACTCCGTTAGGCAGGATACTAGTAAGCTAGCGCAGGAGACGAAAGATCTGATCAAGAAACGCCAATGTATGAAAGCCTCTAACCCTACAGCTAGAACTGGCAGAACTTTCTAAGTTAATCAACAAGCGTAAGACAGCTGACGTAAGGAACTATAATATGGATAGAATTGAACATGCTCTCAGGAACGGAGGAAGCCTAAAAGCAGTGAAGAAGAAACTAGGAATAGGCAAGAATCAGATGTATGCGTTAAGAGACAAAGCCGGCAATATCGTTACTAATATGGATGAGATAGTTCAATTGGCTGAGGAGTTCTATAGAGGTTTATACAGTACCAGCGGCACCTACGACGGTAATGGAAGAGAGGATAGTCTAGAGGAATTGGAAATCCCACAAGTAACGCCGGAAGAAGTAAAGAACGCCTTGGGAGCTATGCAAAGGGGTAAGGCAGCTGGGAAAGATCAGGTAAAAGCAGATTTGTTGAAGGATGGTGGGAACATTGTTCTAGAAAGACTGGCCGCCCTATATACACAATGCCTCATGACCTCGAGCATACCGGAATCTTGGAAGAACGTTAACATAATCCTAATTTATAAGAAAGGGGGCGCCAAAGACTTGAAAAATTATAGACCAATCAGCTTAATTACTGTCCGTTGCCTAGAAAGTATTTACTAAGGTAATCGCAAATAGAATCAGGAACACCTTAGACTTCTGTCAACCAAAGGACCAGGCAGGATTCCGTAAAGGCTACTCAACAATAGACCATATTCACACTATCAATCAGGTGATAGAGAAATGTGCGGAATATAAGCAACCCTTACATATAGCTTTCATTGATTACGAAAAAGCGTTTGATTCAGTCGAAACATCAGCAGTCATGGAGGCATTACGGAATCAGGGTGTAGATGAGCCATATGTAAAAATACTGAAAGGTACCTATAGCGGCGCCAGCCACCGTAGTCCTCCATAAAGAAAGCAACAAAATCCCAATAAAGAAAGGCGTCAGACAGGGAGATACGGTCTCTCCGATGCTATTCACAGCGTGTTTACAGGAGGTATTCAGAGACCTGGATTGGGAAGGATTGGGAATAACAGTTAATGGAGAATACATTAGTAACTTGCCATTCGCTGATGCTATTGCCTTGCTTAGTAATTCAGGGGACCAACTGAAATGCATGCTCACTGACCTGGAGAGGCAAAGGAGAAGGGTGGGTCTAAATATTAATCTGCAGAAAACTAAAGTTCTGTTTTACAGCCTCGGAAGAGAACATCAGTTTACGATAGGTACCGAGGCACTGGAAGTGGCAAGGGAATACATCTACTTAGGGCAGGTAGTGACCACGGATCCGGATCATGAGACTGAAATAATCAGAAGAATCAGAATGGGCTGGGGTGCGTTTGGCAGGCGTTCTCAGATCACGAACAGCAGGTTGCCATTATGCCTCAAGAGAAAAGTGTATAACAGCTGTGTCTTACCAGTATTCACGTACGGGGCAGAAACCTGGAGGCTTACGAAACGGATTCTACTTAAATTGAGGACGACGTAACGAGTTATGGAAATAAGAATGATAGGTGTAACGTTAAGGAATAAGAAAAGAGCAGATTTGGTGAGGGAACAAACGCGAGTTAATGAAATCTTAGTTGAAATCAAGAAAAGGAAATGGGCATGGGCAGGACATGTAATGAGGAGGGAAGATAACCGATGGTCATTAAGGGTTACGGACTGGATTCCAAGGGAAGGGAAGCGTAGCAGGGGGCGGCAGAAAGTTAGGTGGGCGGATGACTTTAAGAAGTTTGCAGGGACAACATGGCCACAATTAGTACATGACCGGGGTAGGGTAGCCACCCTAACCGGGGTAGTTGGAGAAGTATGGGAGAGGCCTTTGCCTGCAGTGGGGTAACCAGGCTGATGATGACTGTCTCGAACAATATTTACCTGCTCCTCAGTTACAGGCAACATTGAGTATGACGTCAGGGAGTGCCACTCAGAGCATGCCGGGATCATGCAGACGACAGCAACGAGAGCGCGGAGGAGTCTGCGATCGTGAGCTAGTGCTTCACGTGAGAAGTTGCTGTCACGAGAATTTGCGGTCCCTGTGGACGGGGAAGTGATGGGGGGTGGCAAGTGGTGCTGCGTTGTTGGCTACACGAACTTCAGCACTCGCCATCCGCACACACAGCATGAGCCGATGCCGATCGCGTTCAGCCAAGGTTAAGCCTATATGTCACAATCGAGTAGTTCACGCGTCTGCAGCTGGCGGACCTGAGCGACTGACCCAAAGCTAATTAAGCCATCAGGATGAATAAAACTACTTCTGTGGTTCAGTTTTGCCCATATGGATTTGAAATAAGCCATTCCTCATTCCGTACAGTGCACACACAAAAAGCGAGAAGCGACGACACGGAGCAGTATCAACATCGGTATGTTGCCGTTTTCGACTGAAAGCTGCCCGCCACTCTCACTGGCACTTCCGTAAATTAAATATGGAAGATGGGTATATTTTTACGTATTGTAATGCCGACTCATTATTTAGCTTCCGAGGTGCACTGCTTGCCTCGTATCCCATATGGGCAGCAAGCGCAGGCCCCTTCGATACAGCAGCGTAAACAACCGCCTCGTTCAGCTGCCAACGGTGTCTATAGTGGCATCGGCGTTTCCACGAGAAAACTACATGTTCTCTAAATGAACAATCACACGCGCAAAGTCCTCATCTATGATAAGTATGATAAAGTATGATAAGTATATAGGCAGCATAACGCGCCCGTAATACGGTCTTCCACTCGCTGTTTTCGAAGGTGCGTGGTCGCTCATATCAGCGCGATTCAGAGTGATGCAACATTCAATCCTATCTACCAGAAGGACATTTCCAGCTCGGTAGCTCAGACTCCGAGTGGAAATTGTTTCTATTTCAGCTGGAAACGGCTTCGATTCCAATTAATACAGGAACACTTTCCAGCTAGAATGAAAGCGTTCTCTAGCTGGAACAGGGATGCTTTCCAGCTGGGTCAGAAGTTCCAATTCCTGCTGAAAAAGCCATATACAACTGGAAAATTTTCCATCTGGCAAGGATTTTCGGTTCAATAATCCAGCTGGAACTGGAGATGTTTTCCATCTGGGGTGGTACAATTATGCAATCGTGCTCGTTCTCTATTCGTAGTGGGCGCGCCTGTTTTGCAGTGTATTTGGGGGCTCGGGTGAAGAAATGACCCCCTTCCCCTCCACACTAGTGGCACCCGAGAATACCTGCGCTGCTTCAGCCCACCGCAGTCGTACAAGATTGGGGCTCCTGTATCTGCCTCGATCTCCTGAATGAATGAATGTGTGTTTTTTTTATTGGCGCAAGGGCACGATCGATCTCCTGCCCGTGCGCTCGCTATGGGGACAGACAACTTCTGCCATGGTCAAAGAAGTTTGACATATCCCTCTGTCTTGCCACCCTGACTCTTTTCATTCATGGTATTCTTCGAATGTACATGTCAAATGCTGGATGTGGGGGGGGGGGGGGGGATGAGCTGCATAACCAACAGCAAGTGAGAATTTTTTGCAATGTAATGCACTCTTCTAGGCCTTATATGTCATCACGTAAACCAGTTCGAGTTTTACAGTTTACACCTAATATGGCTCACTACACTTGTAGTGAGCTCCCTGGAATGCAAGCCTTCCTGCTCGGATGCCTCTCTAAACACCACGCGCAAAGTTAAATTTATCTCCGATTACATCATTAGTGGTGCAACAATGATGCTATCTGCATATGTGACACATGCATGGTCGAGTACGGCTTTTTTCCTATGCACAACGATACCAAAGCATTACATCTAATGATGTATTAGAAAGCTTGCATGATGAAATCGTGGTACAGCTAGTGAGCACCCTTTGGTGTAATCTTGCAACCATGCTTGCTCCCTATTTCGTAGTGGGCCCCATGGGCATGCCGTGGTCAAAAGTGGCAGGCACAAAGTCTCTTCACACCATTTCTGGACCCTGCGTGTCAAACACAGGGGTGCCATAACTGAGCAAGCATGAGATTTCTGCAATAAATTGCACACTTGTAGGCGTTTTAACTCCTGATGAGCACAGGACCAAGTTCTTGGGCATACCATGGCTGAGTGAGCTTTCTCAAATGCGACTACACCTACTCAGATCGGCAAATGTATTGCCAAGTTATAGCCCTCCGAATGACGAATGAGACGTTAAATTTAGCTCCGATTATGAGATGCGTATTGTCCATCTTGTGCTGTGTCAAAAGCTCAATTAAGTTGTTGAGAGTGGATAGGCTGCACTGTCATATACATATACGTATATGTATGCAGAGACTTTCACTCCCGAACGAATCGGAAGACTTTGCCATCGGGTTCTTTGAGGGCACAGGGCCCATACTGCTACTCGCATTTAAAATAATAATAATGTGCACGATGCGCTGGCCTCGATCACAAGAAAGAGGGGCATCACAGCACTTTAAACGCGAGTAGCGGTATGGGTGCCATGCCGCAGAGAACCCGGTGGCAAAGTCTTGCAATTATTTCGGGAGTGAAAGCTTCTGCATACATATATGGTGTATATGACAGTGAAGCCTATCCACTCTCGACGACTTGACCTTTCGACGCAGCACAAGATGGAAAATACCCTGGGTCTCGTTGCCTTTCGGGTGAGAAGCGACCACTTCCACCATTACGTTGCCCCCTACTCGTTTTAAATGCTGTCCAAGGCCGTCAGAAAGCCTGTACAGCTTGCCTAGCCGGGCTCATGGCCGCCTGCGCACAGGAAAATTCCGGAACTACAAGGCCAGAACCGCTTAGAAATCGTTCAATGTTGAGTTAAACTAGCTAAACAGCAAAACCCATCTATCATGGATACATCAAAGAAGCTTTTAGGCATGCAGGGCCCTCTGGGCTTGTTGGCGATAAAGTAGCCTTGCTGCCTACGTGATTATCTGACTGAGCTACCGTATGTCGAATTCTCGGTTGCCATTGCTGGAAGTTCAAATCCTTCTATAAGATTTTTCTTTTATCCTGATGATGGTGAGATTGAATTTCACCTTTTCTAGTGCACACCTGCAGGCTTAGAGTGACACCTGACACAAGTAAAACATGCCAAGAGAGAGTGGGGCTGTACTAATCCAGGTACAACCTGATTAGAAAGGCCCACTTACCTTGAACAAAGACTCACTCACCAGAATAGGAATTGGCCTGCCTGGTGCAGCATTCGGCCACCACCTTCCTGATTATTCCTAGAATTAACCCATGGCCCTCAGTCCCCAGCAGCTGCGGAGCACCCGTCCAAGGCGGCGGTCAGACTTGTACCACAGCAGAGGGTGCCAAGGATCTCTGGGTCTGGACAGGCTGCCAATGGATATTGACCCTGTCAACCTTTAACAGCCGAACTCTGCCGAGTGAGGCTACCTTAGCAGGAGTCTTTGAGGAACTATCAGACATTGTTTGGGATATCGTCGGCCTTAGTGAGATTAGAGCTGGTGAGGCTTATACATTACTGAATAACAGCCATGTCCTCTGCTATAGAAGTCTCCCAGATAAGAAGCAAAACAGGGTGGGATTCCTAAAGCATAAGGACATAGCGGGCAACATTGACGAATTCTACAGCATTAATGAGAGGGTAGCAGTAGTCGTAATCAAACTTAATTAGAGGTATAGATTAAAGGTAGTACGAGCCTACCCTACAACATTCAGTCACAATGATGAAGAAGTCGATCAGTTTCATGAAGATGTTGAATTAGCGATGAGAAAAGTGCAAATTCAGTATACTGTAGTAATGGGCGACTTCAATGCAAAAGTGGGGAAAAAGCAGGCTAGTGAACAAGCAGCTGGCAACTATGGCATCGATTCCAGGAACTCTAGAGGAGAGATGCTAGTAGAATTCGCAGGAAGGAACAAGCTTCGAATAACGAACACCTTTTTCACGAAGCGCAGAAACAGAAAGTGGACCTGGCAAAACCCTAATGGTATAACAAGAAATGAAATTGATTTCATACTTTCTGCCGATCCCAGCTTAGTGCAGGATGTAGAAGTGATAGGTAGGGTAAAGTGCATTGATCATAGATTGGTGAGGGCTAGGATTCACCTCAATTTGAAGAGAGAAAGAGTAAAACTGGTCAAGAAAAAACAGCTCCACCTAGAGGCAGTAAGGGTAAAAGCAGACAAATTCAGGGGGGTGCTTGAAAACATGCAGCCTTACAACAGAGAGATGAAGATGACGTAGAGGTAATGAATGAAACCGTAACTAGGCTGGCTTCAGACGCAGCAAATGAACTGGGAGGCAAGGCATCAAGGCAAGCTCTTCCACGTAACAAAGGGCCTAATAAAGAAACGACAAAGAATAAAAGTGTCCAACTCAAGAGATAAAATTGAATTCGCGGAGCTGTCAAAACTGATCAACAAGGTGAAAATTGATACTCGAAATTATAATGTGGGAAAGACTGAACAACCCTTAAAAAGATGGATGCAGCTTGAAATCAGTGATAAGGAAACTTGGCATAGGACAAACCAAGATGTATGTACTGAAAGATAAGCAGGATAATTTCATCAGCATTCTCGAAGGTATAGCAAAAGCAGCAGAAGAATTATATACTGACCTGTACAGTACCCAGTGGAGTCAGGATACTACCATAAGAAATAGTAACGAACACGATGCAGAAACTTCTATAACTAGCGATGAGGTCAAAAGGGCTTGGCAAGACATGAAACGAAGAAGAGCAGCAGGAGAAGATGGAATAACAGGCGATTTAATCAAAGATGAAGGAAAAACAATGCTTGGAAAACTGGCGGTTCTATAAACGAAGTGTCTATCGACTGCAAGAGTCCCAGAAAATAGGAAGAATGCAAACATTATACTAATACACAAAAAGGGAGATGTTAAAGAACTGAAAAATTATAGGCCCATTAGCTTACTTCATGTATTATAAAATATTCACCAAAATAATCTCCAGCAGAATAAGGGCAACTCTGGACTTTAGTCAACCAAGGGAACAGGCTGGCTTCACAAAGGGATACTCTACAATGGATCACATCCAGGTCATTAATCAGGTAATCGAGAAATCCGTGGAGTACAATAAGCCTCTGTATATGGCTTTCATAGATTACGAAAAGGCATTTGATTCAGTAGAGATACCAGCAGTCATAGAGGCATTACGTAATCAAGGAGTACAGACCGCTTACATAAATACCTTGGAAAATATCTACAGAGATTCCACAGCTACCTTAATTCTACACAAGAAAAGTAAGAAGATGCCTATAAAGAAAGGGGTCAGACAGGGAGGCACAATCTCTCCAATGCTATTCACTGCATGCTTGGAAGAAGTACTCAAGCTATTAAACAGGGGAGGTTTAGGAGTAAGGACCGACGGCGTATACCTGAGCAACCTTTGGTTTGCCAATGACATTGTTCTGTTCAGCAACACTGTGGACGAGTTACAACAAATGGTTGAGGACCTTAAGAGGGAGAGTGTAAGAGTGGGGTTCAAAATTGATATGCAGAAGACAAAGATAATGATGAACAGATTGGCAAGGGAACAAGAGTTCAGAATCGCCACTCAGCCTCTAGAGTGCGTGAAAGAGTATGTTTACCTAGGGTCAACTAATTACAGGGAACCTTGATCATGAGAAAGAAATTCATAGAAGAATAAAAATGGGTTGGATCGCATACGGCAGACATCGCCAGCTGCTCACTGGAAGCTTAGCATTATCACTGAAAAGCAAGGTGTACAATCAGTGCATTTTACCGGTGCTGACATATGGGGCAGACTGAAATTCACAAAGAAGCTTCAGACCAAGTTAAGGACCGCGCAAAGAGCAATGGAATGAAAAATGCTAGGCATAATGTTAAGAAAGAGAAAGAGAGCGGTTTGGATCAGAGAGCAAACAAGTATAGCCGATATTCTAATTGACATTAAGAGAAAAAAATGGAGCTGGGAAGGTCGTGTAATGCACAGGTTAGATAACTGTTGGACCATTAGAGTTACAATATGGGTACCAAGAGAAGGGAAACGCAGTCGAGAACAGTAGAAGACTAGGTGGACTGATGAAATTAGGAAATTCGCGGGTGCTAGTTGGAATCGGTTGGTGCAGGTCCAGGGTAATAGGAAATAGCAGGGAGAGGCCTTCGTCCTGCAGTGGACATAAAATAGGCTGATGATGATGATAACGACATGCGTAATTTGTGGGAAGGCCGGGCTCGGTCGTCTGAGTTATCAATCTGTAGGCGGCAGCATGAAGAGGTAGCCGCCGTAGCCACGATTCAGGCTGACCAGCCATGCAGCAGCGGGATCTCGGGAGCTGCCGACATCGCAGCTGCTCAGGTCGAGCGTGCTAGCATGTTCTATCCTCGTGCTACCCGCACGTGAGGCCATCTTCTTCTTTGCCTGCTTTGGAGGCGATAGTCACGCCATTACAGGGCCCCCTCGTAGTGCGAAGCACGATTGAAATAAAGTCCAATGGTAAATTCCAGGCAAAGGAATCCAGCGGCTGTATTCTGAAACAATCTACTTCAGCTATAGTTCGCTGTCAGGCGCGCGCTGATTCACTGGTTGAGCAAAATTGCATGACGTAGCTCATCTGGTTTTGATGTAGCTCATCTGGCGGCCGCTGAATGCATCGCGAAGGTTGTGTTTGTGGCGTCGTCGTGCATGCAATTTGTGCCTAGTGGAGCCAGTGGGAGAGCCACTGTATCAGTGAGGAGAGAGGTGCCCCTGAATGGAAAGCGGACAGCTTGCAGGAACATCGAAGGAAGACCAGCGGGCCATAGAATAGCTGAAAGCACTTATGTTTGGCCCAGTGAATTCCTTGGAAAGAGTCGCGCGCAGCTGCCTTTTTTTTTTACATTTCATTTAATTTCATTGCATTTATTTACCTTAAGGACCCCACTAGGTGTATTACATAAGCAGTGGGTGTACATAAAGAATAAATAAAACACTCAGATTTGCGACAACAGGTACTCAGTCACATTGGCAGAAAAAGATTATGGGCAGGTGAAAGCGACGCTATTGTGAGGAAGGCCGTTTCAGTCTTTGGCTGTACGAGGAAAAAAGAAGCTGAAAAATTAACAGTTCTCACACGTGTACGGGAAACTTGCGGATGGTGACTAGTGCAAGGAGATATATATGCGGGCGGTGTGATGTAAGGAGCACTGGTTAAGTGATGAATAGTAAAGCTTATGGAATAGACAAAGGGTTGCTGTGTATTGGTGGAAGGATAAAGTTTGCAGCCCAGATTCCGCTTTGAGGGCAGCAACACTAACTTGGTGAGAATAAGATCAGTGAACGAATGTGGCGGCAAGATTTTGTACCACTTTAAGGTCACCTACGAGGCATACTTCATGCGGGGACCATATGGCTGACGCATACTCTAGTTTCGAACGGATAAGTGACTTATAGGCTAGTAATTTGACGTGTTGGGGTGCGTTACTAAGATGACTCAGAAAACTGAGCGTTCTATTTGCCAATAATATGACATTTGTAGTATGTGCATGCCATGAGAGATCACTGGACAAAGTAACGCCTAAGTATCTGAACGATGTTACTGCTTGTATAGGTTCGTTAGCAATTGTGTACGGGAATGTAACGGGGCGCTTTTGGCGAGTAATGGAAAGATGTTTACATTTAGTCGGGTTAAGGGTCATTAGCCACTGGTTGCACCATTCATGGACACTCTCCAAATCATGCTGAAGTTTTGCTGCGCCGCAATGGTTAGAAGCTGATCAGTAAATCACACAGTCGTCAGCGAACATTCGGATCTGGCAAGTTAATGTTGAGGCAAGTCGTTAACTGTTAGAAATAGGAGAGGACCGAGAACACACCTTGGGGTACACCAGATGTTAGAGGAACAAGGTCAGAGGTATGATTATTAACAAGGACGTGTTGAGATCGGTGAGACAAGAATTCCTTGATCCAAACGGGAACGTTGTTGTCCAGGCTTAACTGGTTTAGCTTTAATAGCAATCATTGGTGCGGCCCTTTATCAAACACTTTTGCGTAATCTAAGAAAATGGCATTAGTTCGTATGTTAGTGTCGAGGTTAACATGCAAGTCATGAATGAAAATGGCCTGTTGGGTCTCGCATGAGAAGCCCTTCCGAAAGCCATACTGAGATGGATAAAAAAGTTATTTTTATCTAGAAATGCCATGATATGAGAATAAACGACATGCTCAATGATTTTGCACAGGACACTTGTTAATGATATGGGGCGGTAATTTAGTTGGGAATCTTTTTTACCGGATTTGTAGACAGGAACAACCTTCCCCACTTTCCAATAATTTGGCATGTGACCTACAGAGAGTCAATGAGAAAATAAAATACACAGACACGCAGCAATGGTACTATGTCTGGTGTTCCTTTAACAGCTTGGAATTAATTTCATAGACACCTGTCAATGAAGAAAGCTTAATGTTATCTAACAAAGATAAAATTCCATCATGAGTTATTGTGATAGCAGGCACAGCAGACAGAGTTCTAGCTGGTGTCGTAGGCAAAGATGTGCTGGGTTCTTTGGTGAAAACTGTGCTAAAAGCACTGTTAAAGGTGTTAGCGCATTTGAGGTCCCTGACGGTTTCTCCCAATTCGTTGGTCAGAATGATAGTGCGTGATTCGATAGGGTTGATGACCTTGTAAAATTTTCTCGGGTTATCATTTAACAATTTTGTCAAATCGTAGTTGAAAAATTTGTACTTAGCATTGCACACAGCAATCAGTATAATGCCACTGCCATGCATTAGACAAGGCTCTCACCTTAGCAGCATAAAAAAGCGCTTTTTTTGCCTTCCAATGTTTTCAGTGTCTTAGTGAACCATGGCTTTCGGTGGTTTTCACGGAAAGTAATTTTAGGAATGAATTTATTGGCCAAGTCATGTATTCTGCATTTGAATACCTCCCAGCTCTCCTGGAGAGGCATGCTGTAAAATTGGGCTTCAAATAAAGGGAAAAAATTTTGAAGCTCATTGTTGTGTCATAGTTACCTTTCTTCAAGGCAAAATGAAAACTCGGCGTGAATAACTTTATGATCACTAATTTCTTGAAGGTAAGCGATATGTGATAAGCTCTCGGGATTCGTAGTTAGTATAAGATCCAAAATATTAGCACTGTCGCCAGCAACACGCGTTGGTTCCTTTACTAACTGAGTGAGATTGGCATTCAAACATACTTCTATAAAATTCTTAAATTCTCTGTGGTTCGTACCTGAAGGAGCTAGTTTCTGCCAGTCGATAACGGAATAATTGAAATCTCCGAATAGCAATATACATTGGGTGTGCAGTACCGTGATCGCTCAGAATATTGTTCAGCTCACTTGAAAAGTTGGTGAAGTATGCGGTGCCCTGTAGCAAACACTAAGTAAAATGAATTGCGCCGATGAGTGAAAAATTTGCCATAACATTTCTAGATTGGAGATGATGTCTATTGGTGTGCTCGATAAATTAGGGCCCACAGCAATCAAGACTACGCCCCCTCGAGTGCATCTGCGGTCATTTCTGAAAACTTTAAAACCTGCCAAGTCAGCAAGTACTTCTGTGTCAGTGACATCAAGGGTAAGCCACGTGTCGGTTAGTATCAGTGTGTTGCTGTTTGAAGAAATCGTGATGTTAGAGATGAGTTCATGCTTAGGTAGGACACTGCGAATGTTTGTGAATATGACAGATAACGAACGTTTATTTCTTGGCCTGGTTTGGGGGCGGGTAATCGCATTTTTCAGGGCGGACAATTGCTATGGGACTTCTCTTACAGTTTGAAATACAATATCAAACACTTAGCGCTTCGGTCCGATGTGCAGGGTTTTGTAGCGCAGATTAAATGGGGCAGATTGCTTCCTGGCAAATGCAACGAGGTGGCTGTGAGCAATTCGAACTGCACAAGAAAAACCTTTGCCAATACTATAATTGGCACCTTTTAGTTTCCGGGCGTTTGACAGGACAGTTTTTTTTGTTTTGAAAAATGCGAATTTTGCTATTATTGGACGGGGCTGGTCACTCGAATGACGTCCAAGAAGATGGGCGCGCTCTATCTGTTTTGCGTGTATGTGTGTATCCATATGCTCGCGGCAATGTGTAATGATAAGTTGCTCTGATTGTGCGTACGATTCAGATGTAGTTTCAGGGAGTCCGTAGAATACCAAGTTGTTCCGTTGTGTTCGGTTTTCGGCATCATTAAAACGTGCCTCTAGTTTTGAAATTAGTAAGCGAGTAGCTTTAGTTGCGTTGGCACAGATAGCTTCTGTATCTGTTTTAGGTGTTAGAAGGCTTTCATAACGGCTCTCAAGTTCGGCCATACGTTTGCCAAGGTCAGATACATTTCGGTCTGTTGCTAATAAGTGAGATTTTAGATCTTGAACCTCAGAAATAGGCTTGGACTGGCCAGTAGATATCTTCTGTAGCTCAGCAAGGATAGCTGCAGTATCCAGACCCGGGTTAGTTTCTATATCACCGGAAAGCAGGAGCAGCAGGGAAAAAACAACATGAAAACAATCAGCAACAACAGCGTTGAGGCACTGTGGCTTGGCAGCTGTACAAAGAAGTAGTCATTAGACTTTTTGGCAAAGAGGCTTAGACTTTCACCAACCTGCATTACGAAGATGAAAGGATTAGTGGCCTGCACAGTGGCAAAGCTGCCAAGCCCACAAAGTGCCACTGGTGGCTACTCCTGTTTTATAGCGGGCCCTAGTAGCGATGTCGGATGCGATGGCGCTTCCCATTCTGCTGCGAGAGGCGAGTAATCCAACGCCGAGTGTATCGTTGTTTCAAAGACGGGTAAAACGTCGGCAGTGGCTCGTTGACAAGTGCCTGACATATCCACGCTCAGAAGGGTTGGCAAATTTGAAGGTGCGGTCAGTGGTGTAGTCACCAGTCCAGGAAGGAAAACACACGCGATGAGTGGACCAAGCACCTGCATTATGAAGACGGAAGGACTAAAGGCCTGCACAGTGGCAAAGCCGCCAAGCCCACCTGAGGTGAGGAGGAGGCTCACAGACCGAGTTGAGGTCTGATGCTGGGGCCGGTGCATGCTGATGATCAGCACGAGTGGACGCAGTCAATGTGGGAGAAGACGCAGAATGACGCGATGGTTCAAATGGCGAGAGCTGTTGTGACTAAGCGCTCAAGGTGACCTTGTGAGCTAGGATGGCTGCCCGCAAGTCCTCGCAGAAGTCGGGGCAGAGGGATGGCAACTGGAGCCTGGAAAGCAGCCGGAGCCTGGAACCTTGTTGAGAAGGAAGTGGCTGTCCAACTGGATGAACCAGATGTCCTGCATGTCGATGTAGAATTCCCGGACACCCTACAACCACGGGACCTCTGCCAGACCACATGACACCATATCACTCGCCTTGGTTTGCCTTGGTAGAGTTGGCACTGGCATGGCTGGGTTCAGATGTTCGGGTTACCAATTTGCGGTTTGATATCAGTCAGGTGCGCGGGTAGTGTAGTCGGAAAGATTTAAGTGGTAATTAAGGATGGAAGTGGCCAAGGGAGTTTTGGAGCATGATAGGTAAGACTCAACATGAGTGAAATACAGACAAATGAAGAAAATATGTTCTCTATTTGATTTCGCAGAACACTATTAGGTTACGCCGAATCAGTTCTGCAGAAGCATGCAAGTTTACTAAAGGAAAAAAATTTCATACACCCATCAAAGGAGACTCACATTCATTCCACGGAAACCACTACTAGGTTACATACTGGACATGCCAACTAAATGTCACCAATAAAAAAATATAACCAAGGGATTTACACAAACAGTACTACTCTTGGTAGGCTTTTGTTACTGTTAGTCAGGAGGTTATTTGATCATTGTGTACAAGCAACAAATATTTAAGTTTAATTGCCTAAGAATAATTACCTCACTTATTGGATAATGCAAATACTAGGTTGCTTTAAATCCAGTGATCACTCATTTTCAACATCCTCCATAACTTTTCGATGGACAATCGTCGATTAGTTAGGTAGACGTAGTCGTGCACAATGAACAAGAAATACCGGCTGTGACAACCATGAACACCCATCAACATGCAGTGAACACCGTTAGCGTAAAGCCCTTAGTTATTTTTTAAATTCTTGGTTACATTCAGTTGGCATAGCAGAGTACCACAGAATAAATGCAAAGTTATTTAGTATGTCGCTTTGTCTGCCAGTATTCCACACAACTTGACAAGAAAACTTATATTTATGAAAAGAATATAGGAAGAAAAAGTGTCCAGTGCCTTTCTGACCAGTGTCGCCGACCAATATTTTGCAAAAGCTGGATTATTAGGGCTGCCTCATTAAGTCTATGTAATATTGCGACCAACATATTCTGAATGCCAAACGATGATTTCTGAAATTTTTTTGGCTCGTATCTGCACAAGTCGTGTCGTGAATATTATTGCCACGAACGCTATTTTTGTTACTCACGTATTCTCTGGCCCATTACAACCTCCATTCGGTTGCTGCAGTAGACTAAAACCAAAACTTTACATCCTCGGTTTGCATTTTGCGGCCACAAAAGCCTGATTTTGTATGGTATGGTCGTGCAGAATACAGAGAACCTGGATTCAAAACGTGAGTGATGATTACAGTTGCCACTAGATATTTCTGGTCAGGAACATTTACGAAAGATAGCAGATCATTTGACAGCGTACTGCACTACTATCACAGTAACGGGACGTAGTGCATGTGCGAAATATACTTAAATGTTGCACGCACGGTATGCACCATTTAATGCTGCCGATTTACCAATGGGGCATGCAAGTGAGCCCGAAAATGTGCAACGTAGACCGTACAACTTATTCATTCAGCTGGGAGCGCAGCTTTCTTTCCCAACAGCCTCATAAAAAGAGTGCCAGTTCAAACAATCTTTAGCTCGCCCGCATATTACACAAACGCACAAGACATATAAAACATTTGCAATGCATTGTGCAGCCCAAAGGATTTTCCTTTCCCGGTGGCCATGTTTCAATGCGCCACCAAACACACCCCGTGGAGGAAGGAAAACTATAGGAGGGAGCATTAGGCCACACAGCCAGCCTTGGCAAGCGAATGCTCCATGAAGCCACGGAGCATTCGCCCAACATGTGAGCTCCTGTGTCAAGATCACAGAGCAAGAATCGAGATTTGCCGAAATGTTTGGTGCCCAGTAGCTATGCCAGTAGTTTTTATTCGGTGTACGCTTGTTCAGTTGTCCTGCCGTGGCTCTGCCTGCAGAGCGGTAACACTAAAACCAACCGCGCTCTTTGATGTGCGATCACGTGTTAGGCCGACAGGTTTGGCTTCAATTGCATTACGGTATGCTCCCTCTTGTCTTTTTCCTTCTTCCATGACAGACCCACACTCCAAAGATGCCGACGCTCAAACAGATAGCTCTAACTTGGCTTCTAGGCTAAATGCTAGCCAACACATGGCTGTGTGGTTGTCACTGAACACGAAACTCCCGCCAAATTGAGCTACTTTATTCGAAGTTGGTATTTTGGCCGAAGTTGGCGCAGCTCGGTGGTTTGGCGCAAAATGCTGCAGTTGGCATTGCACTTCCATCCCTGGGTAATGCTGAGACACATTTCCGTTACATCGGTTGTGGCAAACGTCCCCTGACTCAGGCCATTATTAAGTATGTTTCTCATCAAAACTTGCAAGGGAAACTGAAATCATTTCAATCGTTCTATTCATATCACCTTTCACACTATCGTTCAGTGATGTATGTTTGGCACTGACAGACTTTTTAGTAAGCAGCTATACAGCAAGATATCCTATAATTATTCAATATATTAAAGAGGACTTGAGCATGCTTCCCTTTGTTGGGCTGCACATTATTGTCATCACTAGGCTTTCAGGAGCAGATATCAAGAGGACAGTCCATCTCTGCCAAGCAAGCACAGTACAAGTGAGCAATGATGCACAGTGGTCAAAAAGTCGTCTCAAGAAAAGCAATCAAACACAAAGCTTGAATTTTTTGTGTGTCGTAAGAATTTTTCTAAACCATTCTTAGCAGTTATTCATGCAGGAGGCTGGCAACACTGCATGCATGCCAGTCAGCCCAGCGCAGAAGTTGAAGGCCAGACAACATGACACACAGCAACTGTGTCATTGAGATATGGCTGCCAAAAATCCATGTTCCCGTAATATTTAAAATAATATTCTTTACCCCTAAAATCTCGATCTATTCTGCACTTTCTGGCATTCAGCATTGGTAAAGCATGGTCCTCTGCTATTACGTTTCTGAGAACACAAGGGGTCTGTCACACCTTGTATCCTCTATCCTGTCACATTCTCGACAGACACAGCTAGCGGTGGCAGTGTATTGACGCACGCATCAATGACATGCAGTATCATGCGACTGCAACTTGATATTCCAGGAATGGAGATAGCCACCTATTTCAGCTTTCAAAGCTGCACTGTACTTGACAAGTGTTGTAAAGTGGTCACATTAAAGAGCGATAATTATTTCTTGTACTCTCAAAGGACACGAGTCTAATTCATACCACATCACAGTCTGTCCACAGCTATCCATTACAGAAAAAAAAGATAATTTTGTATTGATACTTCTTTAACATTGCATGACCACGAGCAGCAAACAGCGAACCAAAAAACAATGAACCAAAAGCAACAACAGGTCAATTTATTGCATCACCTAAGCCACACTCTTCAGCCTCGCACCCACATGTTGCTACACTGCACAAGCATTTGCACAAGTTTAATGACCTGTGCAATTCTGGCCCCCAAAAATTTCCAGAAAGGTGCCGCCACACTCAAAATCATAATGCAAGATAAGAAAAAAGAAAAACATTACGTGTGGCTGCTGTCTGCTTCATTCGTACTCCAGCTGTAGTAGCTGAGAGGCAAACGAAATGTCAAACTAACTGCCGAGCATGTAACGACAACTTGATGCTTGCACCACTTCACAGCACAGTTGACTAAGCAAGAGTGGGTGAAGAGCAAACAAGGGCCACTCTCCAGAACATCATAAGGGTGTTGCCTCTGTGGTCTGCATAAAGACATCTTTGTGACACATGACCGTGGGGCAGGCGCTTACAAAGTTAACTGGCACAGGCTGTTAAGCCCCCTTGTGTAAAACATTAGAGGCAACACACCTGCTACTGGTCTTTTCCTCAGTTATGAAGCGGTGATTGGCCTAGATCTAATTGACCCTCCCAGTGAGCCTAAATAAAAACTGCAATGACAGACAGCAAGAAAGTCGTGAGGTGGAAATAAGTGATGAAAGGGGAGACACAATTGTGCAACCTTTTGACACGTGGAGATAAACATCCAAAACAAGTTGGCAACCACCTCAGTTGTCTGTAGCTCCAATGGCAGGGACCTTTCCAGCTCTGGCGGTTGATGGCACGTTTCGCAAAGCACCCCACGACGACATGCAGCACACATCTGAGCCATTTAGCTATGTGGCCATCACATGTGACAGTTACAGCAGCGCATCCGAGTAGGAGGCGACAGAGCACGTGCACACACACGGTGTTTACAACCTTCACAAAACTGATAGAGCCACGCCTCTGCATAACTCCTAGCTGTTCATCAAAACGTCATTAAAGCGTGACGCGTGTACATGGATACATCTGTGGTGCTAAGAAATGTGCAGCAAAAGAATGTGTAGCTTGCATTAGTTACCTTCTAGCAGACTGCAGTTTACAAGCGGCCTCTCAAGTTTAGCAGCACAAAAAAGCATGAAAGCTCTTTAGGCCTTCATGCACCCAAACAACACGAAAGAACAGAGGTAAACAAGGCTTCTTTCTCACATTCCTCAAAGCAGCACATTTCAAGTGGTGTCCTAACAGTGGAGGCAGAGTGACAAGAAAAACAAAATAAATGAGAATATACGAGGCATCAGGAAACACTACTGCAATCGCAACAAAATTGCATTTATTTACAAGCAATGAAATAGTACCTGCACCTTTTGTCCAACCATGCTCCCACCAACGCCCACACTGCAAGGAGCCGGCTGAGTGGCATTAATGAACAATATAATGCTATTCAAAATTTAAACCCTCATCTTCGTCAAAATTTTACATGACTGCACTTGCACAGCAGTTGATCTACCTGGTTAAAAAAAATAATAATTATAAACAGGTCTGATTGTGTGCAGTAAACATATTTTTCAACAATAAAACAGCTATGATGCACTGTACAGTGAGTGATTAGCCCAACATTTCCAGCAAACAAAAGCAAACTAATCGAAAGCCACTCTTATGCACATGTTCTGTAAGGCACCGAGGCCTCTCGTCACCCAGCTGAGTAAATTTGCGGGCTTTGAAAACCGTCACTATTCTCCTACAAGTCTATGCGAGGAACAGAACCTCACACCACACTCCTTGACTAGAAGTCACCAGCACTTGTCCACGACTTCCAGCTCAGTCTTCTCAGCACACCACTTCATGCAGCCCAGTGAAAGCACTTTCCACAAACTGAATTTTTTTGCAGTTGGCTCCACACTTGGATTAAGGACGAAAGAAAACACTGCTTGAAAATCGCGAGATGAAAGTCCCAGAGCAAAAGGGTGTGGAAAAAAGTGGTAAATGGAGCCACTAGAGGCTGCCATTCCCTGGATGAAGGCCGCAGGCGGTGGCATCGTCTTGACGACCTGCTCACCACTGGAAGAAGACCCTCAGATACGGAAGCTCTCGCATTTGCCGTCGATATGGCGCAGGCGTAGGTAGACGTCAGTGCCGATGCCCTGGAGCGTCTCGAAGGACAGCGTACCACCAAGGTACTCGGCATAAGCACGAGACGTGGGAAGCCCGAAGCCAAACCTGGGTGCGGGAAAAAGGGTAAATATCTTAAAGTACTGGTGTGCCAGTAAAAAGAACAAATGTTAAGAGAGGACGTGGAACACAGCAAGAAATGCATCTCAGGACAACAAAGCAGCTGGAACAAATTCTTTCTGGACTACCAAAAAATCCAACATATTGTACAAGTCTGTTTATTTACTTTATTTATTTACTTACATACCTACAGCGCCCAATGTTGGGCATTAGAGTAGGGGGAAGGAGTATACAAATTATGGAAATACAGATAATTGATGTTACAAAAGGATAGATCTCATACACAATACAACAAAATATTGATATTGAAAACACAGTACTTAACACAACATTACACTAGAGGTTATTATGAAATACAATATAAGTACACTTTAGTACATAATACGACGCAATGATATTAATAATAATTATAATAAAGTAATGAAAAAAAAAAGAACAGCAAGTAAGGCAAAAAGCCGCGTACAGGAAAGGTTAATCTCCTATTCTGTCCGAAGCTAAACACATTTTAGAACTAAAGATATAAATGTTTCGACAACAAAGTTTCGAACACAGATGGCGTTGCTGTAACAATTTCGAGCGGCAGTTTATTCCAATCATGTACAGTTTTTGGAAAGAATGAATGCTTATATAGGTTGATACGGCATTTATACTCTTGCACCTTTAGCGGATGATCTGTTCTAGGCGATATGTAGCTTGGGTTCTTTATGTATATGTCACTGCACAAACCAGTCTTGCCTGTGTAAATATTGAAGAAAAGTTTAAGCCGCAAATATTTCCGTCGGTTCTCGAGAAGTGGCCATCCCAAGTTAACATGTATTTGTGATGAGCTGTGAGTGAAATCATAGTTGGCAGTAACGAACCGGGCGGCGCGTTTTTGTATTCGTTCCAGTTGGTTAATGGCTGTGTTTGTCTCTGGGTCCCAGGCAGAGCTGCCGTACTCTAACATCGGACGAACGTTTGTTAAATAAAGCGTTTCCTTTACCTTATGGGGGGCTCTCCAGAAATTACGTTTTAGAAAATTTAACATAAGACTAGCCTTTAACGCCACGCTCTCTATATGGTCATTCCAAGAAAGATTATTTGTAAAGACAACGCCTAAGTACTTGTAACTAGTTACCTCGATCAATGGTTCACTGTTTAGAAAGTAATTTTTAACAAGTGGTACCCTCTTGTTAGTGAAGCGAATGACATTGCACTTGGCAGAGTTTAATTTCATGCTCCAGCTGTCGCACCACGTGGACACTGTTAGAAGGTCATTTTGTAAGATACTTGAATCGGCAGGGGACATAATGGTGCGATATATGCAACAATCATCAGCATACAGGCGTATGTGACTAGAAAGATACGTTCCTATGTCATTTATGAATATTAGAAATAACAGTGGGCCCAAGACGGACCCCTGTGGAACGCCCGATAAGACTTCAGTCTCTGATGAGGTCAGTCCTTCAAGGACAACGCGCTGCTTTCTACCAGTAAGATACGCCTCAAGCCATTTCATCAGTGATGCTGGAATTTCGATGGCAGACAGTTTTGTGAGTAGAAGGTTATGTGCAACAGAATCAAAAGCTTTATGAAAATCCAGAAATACGCAGTCAACCTGGTGTCCGTTATTTATTGATGATGCGATATCATGGGTGAATTCGATTAGCTGAGTGTCACATGAGAATCCCCGGCGAAACCCATGTTGCGTGGGGCAAAAGAATCCGTTGCTCTGTAAGTGACTCGTTAAGTTGGTATAAATTATATGCTCTAGTAGCTTACATGAGACGCTAATTAGTGAAATAGGTCTGTAATTTTTTGTCTTTGTCTTGTCGCCGCCTTTGAATACAGGTACTACGTTACCACTTTTCCAATCTTTAGGCAGGGACCCCTCTTCGATAGATGCCTGAAAAAGAATTACTAGAAATGGGGCAACGGATGCAGCACAGTTCTTTAAGACATAGTTTGGAATGTGGTCAGGACCAGATGCGGAGCTAACTTCAACGTTCTTGAGCAGTGAAGCAACTCCCTGTTCTGTTATGTCTATGTTTTCCATTTGTTCGAAGTCGGTAGGAATTGGTAAGTCTTTCACAATAGCAGCAGTGCCGGAAAATATTGATTGGAAGTAGTGATTGAAGTGCTCAGTTTTGCTGGTTACGTCATCACCGTAATTTACGTCATCTATAGTATCAGGCACAGTTACATTGTTGTTCCCTTTACTTTTGACATACTTCCAGATATCTTTCGGATTAGATTTTATTTTATCACCTAATGTGCACAGGTATGTAGCCTCAGCGTTCCTCATTTCTTTGTTGATAGTCTTGCTTAGGTCTTTCATCTTAAGATACGTGTCGGAATCCGGGCATGCGCAATATTTGTGATATAATCGGTGCCTTCTGTTAATAATTGATCGAAGGTTGTGGTTCATCCATGGCTTATCAGTTTGCCGTCGGGACGATACGATGCGTGATGGGACGTAAACTTGAACTAATGACAATAGCTTAGCTTTAAACAAACACCAGGCAGAATTAACGTCGATGTTTGAGGTGTGTCGACGAAATTCAGGTAGAAAGCCGTCAAGTTCCAGAGATAGCGATGAGTAATCTGCTTTATTATAAAAGAACACCTTCCGTGGCGGTGGGCTTTTTCGGCGCATAGCAGTACACGTTAGTTTTGCAGTAACGACTTCGTGGTCGCTTATACCGGGAATTACGGTGACGCTGGACACAAGATATCGATCGTTACAGAGGAACAGATCAATTATGCTTTCATTAGCTGATCCTAACCTTGTTGAGCGCTCAACAAACTGGAACAGAGAGTTGGCTTTTATCAGCTCGCAAAATGCTGTGGAAATAAGAGACGAGGAATTGTTTTGCAGTTGAAAGTTTTCCCATTTAATATGGGGAAAGTTAAAGTCGCCACCAAGAATAATATTTTGGCACATTTCTTTCTCGTATTTTATTTGGGTACTGAAATTTCAGAATGTTTAGAGCATTTTGGTTTTATATGACCAAAATGACCCCAAACCGAAGTACTTATTTTTAGTGATGTTATACACCGACAAAACTTTCTTTTCTGTATTGCTGCCCCAAAATAGCCCCTAGTATCATACTTGGACTAGTATTATATGTGAGATAATATGGTAACATCTGAAAGCATGAATTGTGGCAGCTCATGAAGCACAAAAAGAAAATGACGCCAGCCCCAGCAAAAATACCAACAAAATTTTTCACTGGCTTAACAGAGCAGTCATATAGGTTCTATTAGAAATGTATTGGAACTGTATGGGGTTAATTTAGATTCTATTGGTGTCAATAGGGTCCAATAGGCAACATTTATTTGTTGCCTATTGAATGAGTAGAGTGCATTGGTACCGATAAGGTGCGATAGGAGACATCTATTTGTTACCTATTGGACCGATAGGTTTGTATTGACACCTAAAGGCCTAATGACATCTATTTGACCAATAAGTTCGTATTGGTAAGCGGGAGCTACTTGACTACATGTTTCCTGTTGGACAGATAGCGACCGGAAGCATAAATGATGAAGCTGGAACTACATCCAACAGTGCAAATTTCCCAAATCAGTTCATTGTACAACTAGGAGAAGCATACAATAAAGCTGTGGTGGTCTTCAAAATTGTAAACGTCAAACTGCACGCAATTACAAATTCATCGGCAATCTCCATTTTCTTTCTGCCCTTTTCGACCTGGGTAATAACTGCAGCCATATCCTGTAGCATAATAAATTTCTGATTTTTTGCTGGAGGCAGCATCCTAGCAGGCTGACAAAGCAGGCAGTCTGATTGCCGTGCACAAACAGCAGATGCGCCAGCCACACACAGCAACGATGCTGCACGCACACCACCATGTGAGGTGGTACACAGAGCAGTATCGTCATTGGGGTTGTACGAGCCTTCCCATGTGGATGTCGATCTGGCTAGTCAGTGGGTATGAGTCAGCATGCCAAGCTGGCATTAGCACATGCTGTGATGGCATGCAGGATTATAGAATATGCCCACTGTGAGGTCAGCTCCGGTTTGTGTATTTCTTTTAGCAATTAGATATGCTAATATTGCATTTTTGGTCCGGACACTAACAGTCACCTGTTGCGACGGGCAAACCATTATTATCACCATCATCATCATCGATGTCGCCTGTTGCAAAGTGCTGTGGTGGTAGTTTACGCAATTTAAGGAATGCGTTTCATCAGTTTTTGGACACAGTGTTATGTGAGTAGATTGCCTGCGGACTGTCCTTTCAGAAAATTTCATAAATGAGGGATTGTTGTAAAAAAAAAGTTATATTGTTGCGAGACCCGAAATGCATTCACCAGGAATCCAAAAATATTTCGTTACAGCAAGCATTTCATTGCCTTTGGATATCATTATCGTGGTTTCGACTGTATATGCTAGTAGTTTTACATGGTGAAGCAGTCTGGATTGACCGTTTTTGTGAGCAAGGAGCGGAAAAGGCCTTAGATGGAGTACTATATGCTGCATGTTTATACCATTTTAAGTCTATGAAAATTACTCCATTATTTATAGCTGTGAACAACTTTTAATGGTACTTCCTTTATGATATAGGTGAACATTGAAGGTTTTTTTTTTCCTGATACACACAGATGCAAGACATTGTCTTACAATGTGCTGTGCACTCATCAACTACCATATTTACCAAAGTAAGGTCACAGGCCTTTTCAGGAGTTTCTACCAGTGTGTCTTAATACTACAATATAATGTATGTGTGTGTGCATGTCTGTTTTACTGTATGTTCAAAAGTACTAAAAACACTCCGTAGCAGCATTTGTGGCAATGCTTTCTTTAAACAGCATAGAAACGACAGCAACCAATTTCAACTGACCAAATTCCACAAGGGTCGATTTATGGGCAGCATGCCATGTGGCCCATGACTGGACATGAAAGCTATGCAGCATTCAGAAATCCCCACCCAGTAAGATAACAATGTGGCAAATGAGTGCAACGGCCATGCTACTGACCTTCTGGAAATGGTAAAAACCACACTTCTGATCACATGTGGCTCTGTCATCCCATACTATGTCCACTATGTTAGTGCAATGCTATACCTGTGCTGTGCAGCAAAAAGGGCATTTGAAGTCACCTAATGGCTGTCTCCTTTAATGTCACAGTCATCAGCCAATCTCTCGCAGGAAAAAGGCTGCCCCTAGCATCTCGAGTTATGTGCTCATCGGTCGTGAGCCAACTCTGTCCTGATAAAATTCTCTAATCTCTAATCTTCCATCTCCTTGGCATCCACTATGTTTTCTCTAATAGACCACTACATGTCTGTTGCAGACCTCACTTGATCTGCCCACCTGGACTTCTTTCGCTCAATCTGAACTAAATCAGCCACGCACGCATCTGCTGTCTAATTCAAGCTGCTCTCTTCCTTTAACATGTCACATTTTGCTCCATTGCTCAGTGCGGTCTATTGCTTGTTGCACAACTGATTTGTACAGTCATGCACACAGTCAAAAATAGGGACTGGGCAGAAAAACACCACCAGAGTAAAAAAGTTACCGTATTTACATGATTCTACCACGTCAAAGATTGTAACACATACTACCGCCCAAATGTTTAAAAAATAATAACTTTGTGCTGATTCTACTGAACACATCGAGTAACGAAACCTGAGTCGACGCGCACTTTCTTGAACCATTTTATAGAACACACAAAGACACACAGACACACACACACAGCTTCATTTTAGCGGCTAGTCGCTATTGGAGTCCAATCACACCTCCTCCTCGCTCTCTGCCGACCACAGAAAGTCATCTCCAGTTACACTTAAGGGGGGACGCGGCCCTTGAAAACCGAAAAATCGCGAGAAAGTCGATTTTTGAAAAACCTTATTTTTGGGTTGTATGTCTCATAAACTACCTGTTCTGTAATTATCAGCGCCTAATTCAACCGTAAAGTACCAAAAAAACGCTACTTTTGAGGCCACCGCGGCCCACAAAACACGCGCAAATGCCGAAATGAAGTCAAACTTCGCGCGCGCGCCATTCCCGGCCCATGCGGCCTGCCCGCGCCATATTGGTGTCGTTTTGACCGCGAATTCTTTGTCTTTATTTTGCCGCCTTGCAAAATGGCATCGTCGGCGCGGTTGAGGCGCTATTGGCGTTTTCCCGCGATGTGATGCGGAGCGCTGATTGGCCGGAGCAGCGCGTTCAAATCCCGCGGGCTAAAGCGCGCCCGCCATTGGCTGCTGCGCGGGCGGCGGCGGCTGCTCAAATCTCGCGGGCGAGAGCGCGCCTGCCATTGGCTGCTGCGAGGGCGGCGGCGGCTGCTCCCTTTGATGGCGCGCCCGCCGCGCTCGCGTCGTTGTTGCCCCATGCTCCGACCGCTTAAACATGAGCTTGCGAGCTGCTCATCGCCTTGCGCTATCTTTTAGATTATTTGCTCAGCTTTATTTTTTTTCGCTAGTTCGCTGCACGCGATGCCGGCAAAGCCCAAGACAGTGCAGATGTTCAGTGCGCGGGAGCGCGATATGCGTCTTGTACGAGCATCGAACTTCCGATCTTCCGTAGCGAGTGCCGACTGCGTAGACGCTTTTCAGCGGCGGAACTGTGCTTTCGGCTGTCGCCAGTCGAAAATCCGACATACTGATGTGCCTGGAGCCGCAAGATCGAGCTAATTAGAAGCTCCGCAGGAGCTTTCTAATAAAAAAACACGTGTTCAACTTTAAGGCCTGTTTTCTCGGAATGGATTTTTTCGCTAGTAGTGGTGCTGGGGAAGGCGATATCTCAAGAACCGCTCTTCAGATTTGTATGCCGTTTTTTTTATTATGTTCCTGAATGACTTTGCCAGGGGGTAACAGGCTTCTTTTTTTGAAAGCTGGTGCAGTTAATTTATAATAAGCAATTAATTTTTGATTAATGTGGTCATTACTGGCTACATCAAATTCAATGTTGTCTTAAAATTTTTTGGAGGGGAAATTAAAGAAAAGGGCTCTTTAGCCCCCTGGGATATCTATCAAGGAATCATCACAGTGAATTTCACCTTCCTACGATGTGCTGGCATTTCTCCAGGCTCTTCCTCACGCATATACATGAATCACCTAGTTAGACCTCAATAACTCTGGAACTAATAAGCGTATCTTCATGAAACTTTGCAGTTCCTCATAGTTCCGTGGTGTGAACGTACCCTGAAAGTTTCATCTGGATATCTTAAAAAATAAAAAAGTTCGGTCTCAAGGGTAGCCTCCCCCCTTAATACATTAGAAGTGCCACACTTCTTGAAGGCTCGTACAACCACCGTTTGTGGGAGAGCATTCCCCGAACCACGCAGCCACCTTGCGCCATCTCTAAGTGTCGCTTTTTTCAGACGACACATTCGATGGCAATGTGGCTAGCTGCCTTGCACTGAACGTTTTTATTTAGTAAGAATCAGTTTGCTTTTTGATTTTGAGTGGAATTAGTTACGATCTTAACGCACATGCAGATTTGAACGCACCTTTTATTCGAAACGTTGCATGCTAGAATTGTGCAAATACCTTATTCCTAGCACTGCTACCTGAAGAATCCAAACTTTTCAACTGTGCATGAGTGAACTAGATATCTAGATCTTCGATGTCTTTCACTAAATGGCAACATTACTTCTCCAGGAAAGACAGTGCATTTTTTTGACAAGTTATACCCACTTTTCCGTATTGGGTTTGTGTATTTCTACCCTCTTTGCAGGCCGATCTTGGAGATAGTTCATCTAAAAATGTGGGTCGATCCCTAGGGAAGTGTAGTCTAAAGCACTCCAGTGGTACTCCAGTGGGTATGTGAAGCCTAAAAATCTGAGCTCATACCGGTGGCACCATTGTGCTTTACCAGCGGTATCAGTGACATCGGTACCTGTAGTACTGGTACCGGTGGTAAGGGGAGCGTCCTTGCATTGTTCCCTCGTGACAGCTTTTGAGACGCTGTCATTGAGATGCTGTATCTCAGATTGAAGATGCGGATGTTGTCCTTTGAGATGCTGTGGACCTTTCAGAAAGAGTTATATAATTCATATACCCTATCGTAACCCCCAACTCACTCAGGAAGACGTCTTTCATCAAAGTCAGCTAGAGGTTGAATGGCCTTACAACTTTTCTGCTGTGCATGCGTGGACTATAGTTGAAATTGGTACGACAATGCTTGCCAATAGGCATTAGTGTCCAACTCTCTTGGCACAGTTACATGTGGCACCCTGGGGCCAAGCATCCTGGTAGCCGACTGCACTGTGCTAACACACAGGCATGCACAGTCATGCTTCACCATCTTGGCTTAATAAACAGAGGTGCAGCTTATGCAATGGTGTAATTTGCATAAAAGCTTTTACTTCAAGAATGTGTGTACAAGGTCAAATGTGAGGAAGCATGCCAAATGGCTCTTTCTGCCATATGTCTACCACGAAGTCTGTAAATAGTGACCAAATCACAATTCTAATATTATAGCAACGCAACTGAATTGTCATGATTATGTTGCATTAAAATGTGCATGGATGTTTGCGTGAACATCTCTATGTTGTCCAATTCAAAATGCAACTTTAACAGCTAGCTTCCCCAATAGACAGAAATTTTGGTGACCCAGGCACATCAATTCACTGCTGCATTCTGTGCATGTCAGCTGTGCACGCATATCTATGCAAAACATTAGGATTTATTCCAGACTTTCGTTGTGTGTCCTGCTGGGTACCCTCAATAATAATAATAATAAAGAAATCAGGTCTTCAATGGTGGGCTTTGAAACTAGGTTGCCCAACCCAACAGCCTGATGCCACAGACATATGCATAGCTCCGAAGAAAAAAAAAAAAAAAGAAAGACCTTGCCAACCTTTCTTTTCTGCAAGCTAGTGCATTGACACACTTTGCTACTGGTTTGCATCACATAGAGACAGTTTCCTTATAGGGGGTTACCATGCCAGTTTACCCTAGCGGGTGTTGCATCTACTTCTGTGGCATGTTGCACGTGCGAGTATTTTATTGTTTCTACTTCAGATGGCGTAAGGCGACTCCGCGACTCCCCAGAGCGGACGCAAAGTAAAAACACACTGAAACATTAAAACATCTCATCACATCCACTGTGCAGCAAATGTTTGATGTTAAAGAGGCCCGAGGCACTTTTCATTGAAGTAGAAAAATGCAGTTGAAGTTAAAATAGACTACTTCAGAAATATTTTGCAGCAAGAAATACTTCAATCTGTGCAGCAGAAGCGGAGTTACTGGCTATCGAGACCCATCTGTGATCCCCTTCGCAGTGGTCCCACTTCAATGCCTTGCACTGTGAAGGCTACGCGACAGAGCAGAGCGTGCCCACGAAGCTCCGCCTACTAAACGTGATCATGGCGTGCAGTTCAAATTTGATTTTGTATGCTCACGTAGACGCCATTATTTCCGGTTTTGGCATCTACAACGTGCCAAATGTGGTTGTCCTCAGCTAGCCATAGTGTGCTCAGTGAGTGAGCTCATTACGGCACCCCGCGATGGCTGCAATAGCTATGCTATGTAGCAGACCGCCGCTAACTGCAATTGTTGAGCATATGCATAGCATTTGCTTTGTGCATGACAGGACTTGAGCGCATGCCCATGTGCTCCAGCCTGGCCATGCTACATGCTGTGGACTGGCTGTGTCCAGCAGCAACTTGACTGGCAAGCAGGCAGCAGGCACATCCAACTTCCGCATCTTGAAGCACTGTCAATAGCTTACTGCAAAGCGATGTCTGCCAAGGTGTCTAGCCAGGAGTAATAGCATGCTGGCCAGCGTACGTGTGTCCTATCCAAACTAATCCAAATTGGCGAGACCCAACTTCTACAACACTGATGGGCAGGATGGCCAGAGTTTAACACTTTCATGACCGTGCCTATTCCCATCAATAGCACATTATCGATGGTTACAAATTCAGATTTTGCCGCTCTGAGCGCTTCTGGACAGCTAGCACCATCTAATGGGTTAAAGAGAAACTATTTTATAGGTTTCATTGTTCTGTTTCTCTTTTCTACCACGTGGGATCTTTAAAGCGCCATCACAGTATGGGTGATGAGCACTTGTAGTTTTGAAGATGGCATCGACGTCGCGTGCCGCTGCTCCACAGAAATGGCGAAGCAGCAAAGACTTGGAAGATGACTTCGATTCGTCAGACTTTAGTGTAGATGGCGGAAGTGCATCAAACCGTCCCGGAACGTCAACAGGTATGCGCCGGTGATTTTAGCTTTCTTCTCAGACCGTTTCATCGCTGCCACACATTGATCCAAGTATATCCAGCATGTTCTAAACATCACAGTTCTTATCTGCAGGGTGTCAACATTGTTCAGGCAGGATCCAACAATAGAATTAATGGCCGGCGGCTGCACAGAAAGTGGAGTTTTGTGCATGAAGACGGTCGGCAGTGGACCTTGGCATCGTGCTCTGGAGTGCCATGCAGCGGTTCACGAGGGCGTGGTGGTTTACTAGGGCTAATGTTTTCCTATGTGTATAAATAAATTTTGTGCATACAGAGCTTATACGCTTGCAGGATTATTGCATATAGCCCCTATGTTCAAAATGTATACAGTCACCAACTGATTTTTCGGACTCCGAAAATTCGGACATGCTCGATTATTCGGTCTGCTTCGCGGCACCGCTATTTTCCCCATAGACCATAATGTATAACAACTGCCAAAAGTTCGGACATCTTGCAACCTCTCGTCTCATTTTTCGGACACTCCTTGGGCCAACTCGATAGAGAGCACCATGCACCGACTCTGACTGGTGCTTGGTTTGACTTGCTGAACGCCATTCTTTTTTTTGAACGGAGCCTCCTAGCCGCCCCACGAAGGGGCGCTACTGCAAATCATCCCCGCTCATCATCATCGTTTCTGCCTGGTTCGATAGAGTGGCTACAGCAGGTCCAGTCTCAGCTTAGTAAGCCATGTCAAGACAATCCAGCAGCTCATTTGTTTCTTTCTTCGTACACAATAGTGTGAGTAGGCCACGTTTTTCGTTTGTGCAACTGGTGTCGGCGTGGTGGTGTTTGCTTTGTGTGCTGTGTAGAGGTTGCGGCGATCCAACGTGGCATACGGAAACATCGCGTCAAGTGTTTAATGACGCCGACAGTGCCCATGCAGACTGCGCTGGGGAATGCTGGCAAGCGGGTGCTGGGAGGCCTAGGATTTGTCGCCTTCCGATGTGCTCCCTACTGACACCGAAAATGTTCTGCCGAGACCTGCGCAGTGGTTGCATTGCGATTCAGGACACCGTCTCATTTGACAGTTTCACAGGTGCTGATACTGCTGTACTGACATGCGCAGAACTCGACGGCAGAGAGATCATTCGTCATGTTTCTGCTGCACCACCGGATGATGACTCCAAGTCGGAAGATGACGCACCATGTGCTACGCTGCCATCACATGCGGAGCGCGTACAAGCAGTGACTGTACGACCCTCTCAGAGATTCAGGCTTATCTGATTGCGCGTAAACGGAACAGCGTGCAACAGCGCATTCACAATTTCTTCAAGCCTACTGTTGAGCCTGAATAAGTGCGTGGAAATAAAGGATTTCTTTTTTTTTCTTAATCTGCTTTTTCGGACACCTGTTTATTCAGACATTTCCGCAGTCCCCGTGAGGTCCGAATAAACGATCGGCGACTGTGTTTTGAATTTTTTGAGTGTTCATTTTGTGCAAAGCAACATTGATGTTTTATGAATATTTTTTGTTTTTGTTGCAATCTTTTTTGTTTAATAACATCTTTCATACTACTTTTAATATATATGTTGTTTGAAGTTAATGCCATTCGAAAGATCATTCCTTCCTCTACAATTTCATACCATACACTTTAACATCAAGCATTTTCTGTGGCAGAAAAATATTTATTTCCTGGACCACCCAAAAACTACCGATTTTCGTGTGGTCATGAAAGTTAATTTCAATGCCGGTGACCCCGGCTGAGAATGAGCAGACGATAGCCGAGCTCTTCTGGAAATACGTACTTCTCATCGAAATTCAAAAGCAAAATTTCGCTTACTTTAGCCTATATATTAAACTGTGTCAATAAATGTACACAATAGTAGCAGCAGGAAGAAGCACACTGATCCAAGCACCCTTTTTTATTGATGTCAGTTACTGGTCAATAGCAGTCGTGTATGGAAAGCTGGTATGTGATAAAATATAGCAGTAGGAAGAGTGAGGAGCACGCTTCTGTTGAAAAGAGAGTTTTTGATAAAAAGGTGACTTCGTGCTCCACTTGCGATCTCCATGCACTGTGCACGACTGCAAAACTTGGCCGAGATGTTCACAGCTTCGTATGCTATTTGTGGACTATGTTTTTTCGCCAAGCCCGAGAAGAGGTTCAGGAACCCTTTAGCATAGATTCCCATAATGCGCAAGATCCACATCATTTTTCTTGAATTGTGCCTCGAATAACCTAGCTGAAGGTTGTCATCGATGTCGTCTGTCATCATCAATGTATCTTGCTTTCATGTTTAATAAACACAATCAACTCCCTTTAATTTGAGTTCGGTTAGTTTGAGGTAATGCTTAATTCAAATGCACTGGAAAGTCCCAATGAGAAACCTTACATTGGCATATGGAATAAAAAAATTTTTCTGTTCTAAGGTGAAAGCATGCTGCTTTGGTTAATTCAACCCCACCAACCCGCACTGGTGCCCCTTTATGCATGCAGCAGCTACTAAAAGCTTGAAAACGAAAGAAATTCTGCAGACAGTGCTAGTGCTTCCTTAGGCGTGAAGCAGTTTTACATTACTTTTGCCCTAGTTTTCTTTTCAGTCAATGTTGAGGCAGTGTTTAAGTATGTCAATGCTCTTTGGCACATGCTGATTAAGTTGCGCTTCGTGAGCAAGAAAAGCAAGTGGATACTACAGATAACTACAAACAATAAAACAAATTTTGTTATTTTGCTGCTCAAGTCCTTCCTTTCTGATAATTCAAGCAAACCTTGTATTTCCACAAGGGCTGAACTAACAGGAGCCAACTGTACTATGTCGTATTGAAGTGGAAAGTTGGGCGACACAGGACAGTGCTCGTCCTGTGTCCTTTCACTCAGTCACCGTTTTGTTCACGCTGTAACTGTTATGAATGTACTATGTCCTTTAGCCATGAGCAAGTTTTCCACGTACCCATGCATGGGTCCTCCAGCTGGCCCATCAGTGGGGCTGTTCATCATGGTGCCCAGCAGGCCACCATCATACTGTGCCTCATAGGAGCCAGCCGTCGAGAAGTGGTACTGCATTATCTGGCCCAGGTGCTCGTGAGAAATGCCACCTCCACGGTCTGATATCCTGCGAGCACAGTTCGGCAGTTTTAAACTTGGCAACAAGCAATTTTATACAAAGGCTCGCTTTTGGTACACCTAGATTGGCCAAAGCATACACGAGCATACATGACACACAAGAAAAACGACTCGTGCATTTTAAGATCCTCCCACAGGAAGTAATCAAATAAGGGCAAACAAGAGACCTATCAGGCAGGAGCCAACGTTTCAATAAAGGGACCTTTTTTCATCAGGACTCCTTGTTCCAAAGTTTGCTTGTTGAAACCTTACTTCCAGGAATTTCCATGTTTAGCCACTGTCGCCTAAAGTCTCCTCCTCCTCCCTGTCAATCCTTAATTTCATTAGCTCTTCTACACAAGTGGCACAATGCTTCACAGCTCTCACCATCCTGGTGAGAGCTGTAATTTGTGCTCTCACATCTTTGCGTTCATTGACAACAGTAGACATCTACAACTGATTTCACTTTTTCTGACAGCCTTTTTTCTACAAGCGCACAGGCAGCAATGAGAGCCACCTCTGAGCCAAAGAGAGAGAAGAGGCAGGGAGATAAACCAGAGATACACCTGGTTTGCTAGCCTGCTATGGGAGAATGTTATTAAGGGTTATGGAAAGAGAATGAAAAGGACAGAAAAAAATACTAACCAAGCTAAAGCATTTTCTTAATCCTTCAAGGAAGAGTAATAAGTCATCACAGCTCAAATTACTGCTGCAACTACTATTATGAGTCTTACAGAATGATTTCAAAAATAACATGACAACATGACACCATAACAGAAAGCATGCTTTACTGCACGCACATAACTTTTCTATTGTACTTTCTATTTAAACACCAAATTACTCGCGAGGTTTTGAACTCAAATGTAGCACGTGGAATGAAAAACAAAGTCTTTGACGAAGATTATCCGGCAAGTCTCCAGCACATTCCAGCAGTCATAGCTGCCACCTTTTAAGTACCTAGAGCATTACATAGCACACAGTATCGCACTGTGTATTTCCTGCTGTTACATATACGATGCAGTGAGGACCACTTGCCATCAAAGCTCAGTTATCCGGCAGATGCACTAGCCATATCATAAGCAATGAAATCCAAAGGCAAATGTCATGTTATGCTTGTCGTGTGTTCCCAAATATGAAGCACAGTGTTTTCTCTAGTACCAGTAGAATTCCGTTAATTAAAACTCCAAGGGGACCAAAAGTTTATTCGAATACAATGCAGTTCTAACCAAGGAGAGCTCCTTTAAACCTGCCGCCCAATCCATGGCGCAGTACCTCAAGCAAAGCAGTTCATCACTGGGCTTGAATTGAAAAAGTTTTCTTTCATCCATCAGCACGCAACCACATGGGCCTCCAGCCGAGGTTTCTGAGGACGGTGGCTGGAGGAAGGGCGCCCGCATGCCCGACCCAATGTTGGAAGCCACACGATCAAGCGGACTGCATGCTATGAAGGGAGGGAGGGCACGAGGTGCAGTAACGTCATCAAGCACGCTAGGGGGCTCCGTCCACCTCCCTGTACATAAAAAAGGAGGGTGCACACTGCTCTGCTTGCTCCGGTTCAATATGGGCTCCCCGTGCGTCTTTCCTCTGCATTTTTACTTTGGCACGTGCCTTTAAAGGTGGCTAGCAATGCATGAAACCCTCACCTTTGGCTCGAGTTTGTCAAAAAGGCATTCCATGGAAGGGAGAAATTTTGTTTGAAATATCCATTCTGTGGTTCTTGGATATCAAATTCGTGGGACATTTTCTCTATTGAAATATACAGGACTTTGTCGGGACCAATAAAGCAGTTCAAATTATCCGTCAATTCGAATTAGGAGATTTCGAATTGTCAACATTTTGCTGTAAATACTTGTACATGGACACACAAGCTCAAATTACGTTCATGCAAATAAGCCAATAAAAAACAAACTAGCAGCTTTGCTACGCACCTGATGATGAAGTCAATGTCATTGTTTGCAATGGTGACAGTCACTGGAGGGAGGCTTGATTCCGGACTGTCCATGTGGTTTTCCACTGTTGCTCTGAGCAGGTCAGAGAAGAAACAAAAAAGCTCTTTTCACAGTCATTTTATAAGGAACAATACTTGAATGGAAAACTTTGTTTTTCTGGTGACCGCACACCTTGCAAGCAAGTTCTGTAAGAAAGTAAGCAGCTTGCTACAGGAGTTCATATTCTAAGGCAAGAAAGTGGGACCTGGCTCCTCCTTGGTAACAAAGTCATGACTAGAAAGAAGCACTGGCTATTGACCAAGCTTCATGCCAGTTGTGCAGTCCTGAGACTCGGCTGTCAACCATATTTCTGGTCACGATTATGCCAATCTTATTTTATTGCAATGGCCTTTAAATGACCTTCTTTCAGAATGTTGAGGACGCACTACAGAAACATCTACGGTATAAACTTGGCTCCATCTCGCTATGCAGCCTACTAAGACACAAAAGCAGCTGCGACCAAACACCTCAGGTGCGCTGGTGAAGGGCTTCACAAAGATTCTGCCATGTGCTGGAGTGATTGATGCTCTGCATCTCGAGAACAAAGGGGACAACACTGAACGCCCACGACGGGTTTTCCTCAACGTACCCTTACTTTCCCTGCAGAAGAAAAGCCCTAGGACTTGTGCTGCAGCTACTGTCAAAGTACAGTGCACCTGCATCAAGGCACCAAAGAATCTCCACTTTGCCTCAAAACTCACCGCACAGCGTTCTTGAGCAGCTCAGGAATTATGTAATCCAAGGGCATCTGAATGTAGGGGAAGGAGCAGTTGAGGTGCCCGTTGTACTTGAAAGGAGGTGCTTTGCCGTACTTGTGCACCGACACTTGCCTAAAGGAAGCGAGAACACAAAACTGTCAGCTGCCAGCAGCAGCACTTCCAGCTTGTCATTTTACCACCACCGTTTATCAATTACTTGAGTGCCCCTTTCGAAGTATTACACAAGGGAGTGTGGCACTGAGAAAGCATACATCGAAACATGGCTGCATGAACATGTAAAACAACTAAGATATTTCACATGATAGAAGAATATTAGAATGCATAAGCTTGAGTATACTAGTTTCTAAAATCAACAGTCAATAGTTGCTTCACGTACAAAGGTTACGTTGGCAATTTCATCTAGTTACTGCCTGCTCCCAAACAAATTTCATAATGCTACATAACAAACCTACACCCACTAAGGCCTAAGCTCATGAGCAAAAAGAAAAAAGAAAAGACAACGCCAGACTTGTTCGATGTTTAAGAATTGTAACCAAATTTTCAACTAAGTTTTGAGTGCCTTACAAACCATTCCTCTCCCCAGAAGAGGAATGCAGTCACAGCACCAGTCCATGTCGTTTCCACATTCCCTTCCTGTGTCTGTTTTCATTGCGCTGCACAAACTTGCACAATTTGCGAAGATCTACCAACTAGCACTGAGCGGATTCTTCTCCCAAAACACCTTCAATACCTAACAATGGCTCGTTCAAGAAATTAACAAAGCTCTGATAGTTTTTGACAATGCATCCAATACTACTCGCACACTTTTAATTTTGCCCAGACTAAGCTCATCGCTCCCAACATGCCCTCCAATTTGAGCACACTAAAGTTTCAATTCCTCATGCAAGTGTTAAAAATTTCTGATGCTGAGCTTTTATTGCCGACACTTTTGGCATTTGCACTGCACAAGTGCCACTGACATTAATGGTTTCCATCAGTTCTAGTCACAAAACCAACTTCACTGTAAAATGTAAAGAAAAACAAGCACACCACTTTGTAACATACTTGTTTGCAAGGTTCACCCAAACCTGGCACTGACATTTAAAAAATTTAAGCAACTATCTTGATGGACAAGTTAAGAACTGAGTACAAAAATGCTTGCCTCTGAAAAGGCCAAAAGTCCAAGTTTCGCTTACAGAAATACATTTAGCACAAGCTTTACATAGGGCTGTGTCATCATTTAAAAACAAGAAAGCACATTAGGTATAAAGTTTGCGTCCAAGTCTTATACCAACACACAAGTGACTCCTTGCTAGCATCAGCAGAGGATCAAAGATCACCGTAACGACAGATTTTTTAATTCACAGTCATTAAATAATTGTGGTGAGACTCAAAACAAGTGGGAAAGCCAAACATGATAAACCATACAGTTACCAATGATGAAAAATATAAGAAATTTTCAAGCATTAGTTTACATACTGTGATAAGTGGCCACAGAATGTCTACTGTATCAATAATCTTGATATTTATGGAAGTTTGTAAAATAAGCCTATGAATTTCAAACTGCATTGACTGAACACTACTTTGACATTACCTGCACAGAATGCATGTTTCAGTAGATATTACACCATGATGCTTGTTCGATTAGCAGTACATGTTATGGAAGTGTGATTTGTTTATTAGACAGCCAGTTTCCAGCAACACTGTGTGGCGATTGCTCGACCTGCTCTGAAGATTTAAAAATTAACTAGTAGTATGTATAAATGCCAGCAAACAGAATCCTATATCTACGGCTTATTAACATCAAGTACCCCAAAAATTTGCATTTCCTAACACCATGAAGCACTATAATATCACAGCCCCAACATGCCTTATTATAACTGTGGCAAATACCATCCTCCAGCTGAGCTATATTTTCAGAGGTAAGTATTTTGCATGACTGTGTGACGATAATGATATGTGGTGTTTTGTGAGGCAAGGGCCAGTCATGGCGGAAGAGTGCCAAGCAATGGTGTTATGTACTCGACGATGCAAACAATGGCAAAGAGTAACATGGCTGACTGTAACAATGTAAAGCAGCTGTATAGGGGCCTAAAACCAGTAGCAAGACATAAACATAATTAAAATAACGGCAGCCGCTTGTGAGGCATGCTATAAACCAATAAGATATACTATGAAGGAGTGGAATACTAAAAATGTAAAAATGCCGCCAGCACTGCTACCTAATTGAGGTCCTTAAGTGCAAGGGCCTGGAGGCACATGCGTTTCAAAGCGCTACTATCGCAGCAGGAGCCTCTGACAAGAGGCCGTGCTACAAAACTTGCGGGCATATAATTTGTAATGCACTAACATGCCGCAGAAAGTTAAAAAGTGATTTCCTGTGAAAACACAGGTCAGCACCAAGGAACGTTCCCACATGAAAAGGAATATACTGTCGGTAGGGTAAATGGAAATTTTTTTTCCTTTCAGATTCCATTTCCTGACACTCCAGCAAGACATGACCGAGAAGAAAGGGCGTTAACCGAGGGGCCCGATTTTTATTAATCATATCATTCCCCAAAAACAAACATTGCTGCCGCGTGAGAAAAATAAATTATACAAAAAAACCCGATCTTCAAACAATTTCCATGTTACCGCTTTTGCGATTACACTGTTACCACTCTCGATACTATTACATTATTATAGAGCTACTGTGAAGGATATCTATTTCTAATGGCATATTTTATGCTGTATGCTCATGAATTTGCCTCTCTCTCTCTCTCTCTATTCGCATACTAAATGACCTCATAGGTCAAAATCATAAACATAATAAAAAATAACAGCACAAACAATGGGCCAGATCATGGATGTTCCCACGGGAGGAACAAAGATTTTGGTCTTTTAGTGCTTATACACTGCAGCTGATCAGACCCCCTGGAGACCCCCTCTGGTTGACACATACGGTAGAATCTGTAAGTAAAGAAATATTTTTGATGTTGCGCCTATATCGGTGTAGACTGCACTATACAGGGTGTTTCACTTAACTTTGGCCAAACTTTAAAAATACACAAGTGCTTCGTAGCCCAACAGAACCAAGGTAACTTTGTTTGCCATCGCTTGTAGATACATTTATATTTTGCAATTCACCTAATTAGATATTTAGTCTTAATTATCAATCCACTTCTAAATTATTATAATTAGATGAAAAGTGTCAATGAAAAAATTGTTGAGCACCATAGGGAACTCCCAATACAGCTTTCTGTTGCACAATACATGCAACATAAAGAGGTTTTTTTTCGAACGTGAAAGAAGCCCGGGAATACACGCAATGTGCCTCGAGCGGCCAGTTGCGCGCCAATTTTGCGTGTATTTGCGAGCTTGCTTCACACTAGGAAAAACACTTATATGTAGCAAGTATTGAGCAACAGAAAGCTGTATCAGGAGTTTTTCATGTTGCTCTACAACTTTCTCATTGACACTTTTCATATAATTATAATAATTGAGAAGTTGATTCATTAATTAACACAAGTTATCTAATTAGGCAGATTGCAAAAAATAACCTGAGTATCTACAAGCGACAGCAAACAACATTACCTTGGTTCTATCGAGCTACGAAGCATCTGCATATTTTTGAAGTTTGGCCCATTTAACTTAAACACCCTGTATATGACTATCCTTCTGGTCGAAGGGCTGATTTTAAGGTGTGTGTAAGCTTTAAATCTCCTTCAAAGCGTCACATTATTTTTTGCTTGGGCAGTGTGGGAATTAAAGGGACATTCCTTGTCACAGATATCGCAAGTCCAGAACTGTCTTGCTCGAGGCGCACACCTGAACCGTCCCAAGGCGCAAGTGCGTGTAATTCGCACCATCCAGAAAATGAAGGCCTTGCCGCCTTGCAGTGACCACTGCGAGATTTTGCCAACTGCTCACACGTGAGCAGAAATAAGAGGCGTGCGAAGGAAGAAGCGCCTAAGAGATGGCCTCCGTTATTAGGCGACAGCCGGCTAGCCAGAGTATGCACAGAGTGCGGCCCACCCATAAAGGCCGATCTACATGACGGACCAAGCCTGCGGGCCGGTCGGTCACGTGATGCGACATCACGGCCCGCCGCGGTCCGGTCTGGCACAGAGCACATCCACACGGCGGACCACCATAGCAGACGGCAGAGTAGAAAAACCAGCTACACTAACGCTTTTTCGTGCTATCATTGTAATCATTCCAGCTCGAGTCCCACAAAGCCGGGAACTGCTCAACGAGGGATACAAAATAAATAACCTCGTCACTCCAAAAGGACACGGTGTTTAAAAAGTATATCTGCAGCACGCACGTGTAGGTGGAACGGCGGACATAAAATGACTGGCTTTTGCTGAGCTGAAAACTAGATTGGATTTGGCTGAAGACACTGTTGCCAGACAACATTCGTTGGCTACGACAAAATAGCCACGGTTTGCGTGCGGTCTGCCGCCAAAACTGAAGCGGGAAGAGCCTCGGCGATTTGTTGGACCGCGAGGGCCACGGTCTTGCACGGGCGAACTGGTGACGTCCTATCACGTGATGAGCAGACCGCGGTCTAAAAGGGCAATTTGGTCCGTCATGTGGATCAGCTTTAAGGAACCTCCTGCGAGGAACTGCTTTGTGCGTAACATGGCACCAACGTCGCCATCTACTGAAAAAGAGGAAAAAAAAAAAGGCTTTGGCTGTTCTGTCGTAGCTCGTCAGAGCGCGCTGATGCTATTAATGTGTTGGTTACCGGCATTATATAGTTCATAATTTGTCTCCTGTACACGTGGCACCATGAAGAATGCAGCTGTATTAAGAGATAAGGTCGCTGCCGGGAAACTAAAGCTTGTCTCAAAGCAAGTTAAGAAAAGCGAGGTTTGGAAACATTTCTTGGAAGTTGACGTGCACCACCCTATCACCAGTAGGGCATGTCGAGTGCAAAAGCTGCAAAGCTTTCTTCACATATGATGACGGGAAGACAGGAACGCCGCACCTGAATCGCCACAAGTGCAAGGCTGAAGATGACACCGCTGCCATTGCTTTGTTCTTCAACAAGAAGCAACCCCAGGTTTCGTCTACCGTTAAGGGGAATCTGATGACTGCTTGCATCAAGTGGTGCGCAAAAGATATGCGGCCATTTAACGTTGTTTGCGACGACAGATTCCTAAAAGTTGCCGACAAACTGATTGCTATCGGTGCCAAGTACAGGAGCATATCCGCGAAGGCCGTGATTCCGCATCCGACGACGGTGTCTCACAGGGTGTCCGAAGTTGCAAACGAATTCCGAGAAGCGGTGATGCCTGAGATCCATCCAGTCAGCGATGAAGGAAGGTCGCTGCTCGATGACCCTTGACATGTGGACCGACGACTACAAGAAAGTAGCCTATATCACTGCAACAGCGCATTACGTGAGTGTGAGATGGGAACTGAGGAGCCTTGTTTTGTTCACTAGCGACTTTCCTCCCAAAAGAAAAACAGGAGAGAACATCCGTAAAGAGGTTGTACGAAGGAGCTCGAAGTTGGGGATTGATGAAGGCATGTTAAGCAATGTGGTGTTCGTGACAGACCAGGGTGCTAGCATAATTAGCGCGCTGTGTCCGCATGCCAGAATGAACTGCTGTTCTCACGTCTTGAACACCGTTCTTCGGAACACGTTTGATGACGGGTACCTCGCTCAGGAACTGCCCAACATTTCGGAACAACAGCAATAAGTGAAGGCTGTCAACTTTTTTAAAACAGAGCGGACTGACGAGCCAGCTACCACACGGTGTGTCCCAGGAAATATGCACGCGGTGGAATTCGAAGCTCGCCATGCTAACTCAGTACAATACGATAGAGAACCTCTCAGATTCAAGGGGCAATCTACTCTTGGGAGATGTCAATAAGGCCTTGTTGACAGAGGTCGTCAAATTCTCGGAGCCCTTCAAGAAGGCCAGCGAAAAGCATGAGCAGGACAAAGTTGTAACGTTGCCCTTTGTATTGATGTACTAGACAAAACTGAAGAAGCACCTTACTGCTGCTTTGACAGACTCATCAGAAGTGTGCAAGCTCGAGTCGAGGATGCTAGAATTTCTTCAAATAAAAATGCCCATAGGACAGCTTCACAAAATCGCAACGTTCTTGTGGCCGCCTTTCCACCATCTCCGCGTGCTTGATGAGCAGGAGAGGAAAACTGTTCACGATAGTCTATGCGAATTGTTGGTTGATGTACGTCTGTGTTTTCCGCAAGGAGAAACGAGCACAGATCAGCTGGATAATGGACCCCCAGCGAAGCGTACTTTCATTGGTGAAATTAAGGACTGGCACGATGCTGCAGAAACTCAGCCAGCCGCCAGTGAGCTTGGCAGTTCCCTTCGGGACAGTGACTCGTGTGAGCACATTGAGAAACTGCTTGAATTATGGGAAGCCCAGTGTAGGAAATACCGAGAGCTTTCATTTCTTACAAGATAAGTATTTTCCATCCTATCCACGAGCGCCAGTAGCGAGCACAGTTTTAGTGCAGCTGGGTACGTACTCCAAGAGAGGAGGACCTGCTTGAAGCCGGTCCCCGCACGGCCCCAATGCGCTCAAACGAGACGAAGGAGAGAAGCAGGCGAGTGGCACACCACCTGTCGGGGCAGCGTCGTACATTGGGAGGAGGGGTCTTCTGTGTTTGCCGCAAGATGGCTCTGCGTGTGTGCCAAGCGCAGAAGAAATGTAGCGGAAACGTACTTCGCTACTCGTTTAACTGAGACTTCTGTAATTGACATGCTCATAATTACCTATATACACAGCAGTATAACTTTCTATGGCATGTTTCTAAGGCAACACCGCATTCACTAGAGCCGCTTTTGTCCTGCTTTGAACCATCGAACTCATGGCTGAGAGGTAGCGTCTCCGTCTCACACTCCGGAGAACCTGGTCCGATTCCCACTCAACCCATCTTGCAAGTTGTTTTTATTTATGAATTGCCTTCCGGGATTTTTCGCTCACGGCCGACACCAGCTTTTCTGCGACACAAGCTTCTTAATGCTGTCATGTTAAAAAGTACTTTCCTCTAGCATAGAGAACATATTTCCATCCATCTGGCAATGTTTCTTGGCAAAGAACCGTTTTTCGAATATAAGTTAGTCTTAAGGTTTTTGCAAGATGTCGGTACTTATGAGTTATCAGCCCCGTTGGTTAGCAGCACATCCTCTCACTAGAGGCTGCTGCAATGACCGCATTTTTGTAAGGCACACACCTCAAGCTCTTGCATTGAATGAACGAATGTTTGATGTTTAATGGTGCAAGGGCCAGGTATGGCCAAAGAGCGCCATGCTAGGTTTAATAAGTTCGCAGTGGGCTGATGGGTTCTGTGAAGTTAATTTGACGTGGCTGTAAAGGGGCCGAAAAAAGTTGATGTAAATTCCATAAAATCTTCATGTAATAAAATTATGAAAATGACTGTTGACGTGTACTATGAACATTAAAATGCACTGAGAAAGAATGGTGCAACATATAAAATATGTGAGATGCTAAAACTGTCTAGAGCACTAAAGCTTCACCAGAGCCCTTGAAACCAAGGGCCTAGAAGCATGTGCTATACAAAGAAAACTACCGTAGCAGCATCCTCTGGAAAGAGGATGCGCTATGAAACTAATAGGCTAGTAACATGTAGCGCAACGTCTTTCAAGAAAGCGAGGACTGCTTTGATCTTAAAAAGTGGTTCTTCACCAAGAAACATAGCCAGATGCAGAGGGACGCAATGGCGGTATGCAAAAGGAAAATGTTTCCTCCTGTCTCTTCCGCTTCCCGGCACTCCAGGAAGACGTGGAGGACGGTCAGTCTGTCGCCACATCTACCACAGGTTGGAGGCTCGTTACAGGTCAAGAGAAAGTTATGAGTGCCAAAAGTGTGTCCTATCCTTAGTCTAGTGAATAGGACATCTGCTCTTCAGTGTTTTCGTAGTTGGGTGCCAGAAACCTAACTTTGCTTAATTAGGTGAAGCCTATTACTTGTTTCAGCATTCCAGAAGGGTTGCCAGTGGCCTCGCAGTTTGTTTCTTAGGAAAGGCTTGAAGTCTGTGGCAGTGACAGCAGCAGAACGAATATCCTGCGATGCTATTGATTTGGCGATCTCTTCGCAAGCACATTTCCCTCGATTCCTCTATGGCCAGAAACCTAGCATATTACTACACGTCTATGTGATAAATAGATGTTGCATAAGAGTGAGTACAGTTCATTAAAGACGGTATTTGTATGCTTTTGTAAAGAAGTGAGTGCTTTTACAAGACTTAACGAGTCTGTGAATATGACTGCTCTGTCAAGTTTTAGTTTCTTTATATGTTTTACTGCAGACAGTACTTGCATTCAGCCGCCCTGTTGTGGCACTAATGCTACTCTCACTGACACATTTTTCTAGATCATACCTTTGTAATGGAACGTTTATGGGCATAGCCCACATCACTAGTCATAGTCACTATTTTAATAAAAATTAAATTATGGGGTTTTACGTGCCAAAACCACTTTCTGATTATGAGGCACGCCGTAGTGGAGGACTCCGGAAATTTAGACCACCTGGGGTTCTTTAATAATGTGCACCTAAATCTAAGTACACAGGTGTTTTCGCATTTCGCCTCCATCGAAATGTGGCCGCCGTGGCCAGGATTTGATCCCGCGACCTCGTGCTCAGCAGCCTAACACCATAGCCACTGAGCAACCACGGCAGGAAGTCACTATTTTAATAGTTACATATCTTATGCAATTTTGAGTGATTCATTTTTAGGCCTCTTTAAAGCTATGTTACATCTACCATTCGCAATTCTTATTTCCATTAATAAATTATTAATACATTGCATTGTGCTCTTTGGCCATATTTGGCCCTTGCAACAGTAAACATTATTCAATCAATGAAACTTCAAACGAGACAGATTAACTTCTGCATCTCTGTGTGAAAATGCCTAGATCTAGTAATGGGTGCCCAAGAGTCTCAGAAGCCATATTAAATGGGCTCCTTTATTGGGACCCAGACAACAAGGACTGATTCATGTCATAGGCAATCGTCTGTCCTGACATTATGCATGGGCGCCACCTGCTCTCGTGCTCCTGCATTTGCACCATGCTCCTGCACTTTAGCCAAGTCCTCATACTTAACAACATAAAATGTAGTAAAAGATTATTACTACAGTTTTCTGCAGTTGTGGCTAAGTAGTCACTGATGTGGCTGTGGCACTACCTGGTAGCAGAGAATGATATCGATACACCGATTCTATCAGATATCATAAGTAAGCAGTGGCTAAGCAAAAGTGGAGAAATTTCATTATAATGATTAATAACAGCATCTCCTTTGAATTAAAGTAGCAACAAACGGGAACCTAGCCTGTGTGAGCTACTGAAGTGTTACCATATCAAAAGCTAAAACTTCCGTTGTCTATCTTGTAAAGTTATGTATACTTGAGCTGATCCCGAACCTGCCTCTTCGCTGCTTTTTTTTCTGACCAATAGCCTACTATCTTGACCGGTGACCAGTTAACACTCCCATCGGTTTTAAACCCCAGTGTCATGTTTTGCCCAGATAGCACATGCAAGAGGCTCGGTCCAAGTGCTGACTGCCTATTCAGAGAGCAACGTGTTTATTTCAATGGTTGTGAAAGCACCACCTCGTGGCGTTGCAGCAGATTGCACAGGCCGATGGCAACAACATAACACCCAGTGCCTCTGGAAGGTGACTGTTTCCCACAGTTCTGGCTGGGTGATCAATGACGGGGCACTGGCACCATCTGGTGGCAGATATTGACACCACTTCCCAAATACTATGGCCTATGAATCAGGCAGCACAATGGTAGGTTGTACCACACAATCTCAAGATCATGTGTACACATGTTTGATGCAATGATAGCAATGAGGCAATGGTGGCAGCAGCAGAATTTGATTGCTGTTTCTTCAGTCCATACACGGCACACTCAAAAACGTGTTGGTGAAAAAAGTTTGCAAGGAGATCCCTTCAATATTAGATACATGTCGCACCTTTTATTACAGTGCTGCAGGGCACCTTGAAGTTCAGGCAGACTTAATGATGCACTAACCAGAATGTGTACAATTCACTTTCCTTTTTAATGTCATTTAACCCTTACCCTACTGTAGACGAGCTGAGCTCGTCCACACGGTTTGTACCGCTCCCACCAAAGACGAGCTGGGTTCGTCCACGCTGGAACAAGCGCTTATGCACTGCCGTAGTCACGCTACCCCATGAATTTTGTTTAGTTCTTTTTGGCTTCAACAGATGGCATAGTAAAAAAATGAAAAAATGCATCCAAAGCTTGCAGTTTGGCCGGGTAATGTTTCAATGCTGGAAACTGGGATTTGAAAATGGTGTCCTCCTTTGTGCATGCGTGTGTCAGCAACAGCTCTTCTCCGGGAAAAAGGAAAAAACAACTTTTTTTGCTGAAGATTTGTTAGACTCAGACAGTGAAGAAGCAGCTTGATTTTCCTCCTAGAGTGGCAGTGACGATTCTGAGCAGCATATCTTCTCCCAGTCGTGGGATTCTGACGACAGCATCTCAACATGTCACTACTGGGCAAGGTTTGTTTTCACGGCCGTGCCTGGCATAAAGGTACCTGTGACAAAGGACGGGAACGGTGCACCGTATTTTGAATTGTTTTTAACGAATGAACGAACAGATTTCATTCTCTGTGGAGCCAACCGCTACACGTACCTGGTGCGAGAAATGTGGAGTAGCACTCTGCACTATTCTGTGCTTTGAAATATACCACACCAAGTCTACAATTTAGGGATCTGGCATCCCTTGCCAGAAGCATAAGCCCCGTTTGTCACAGTATTGTTTCTGCATTTCCGAAGAGACATATTTTGCAACGAGGACAACAGAAAATCAGACACACCCTGCAATGCAGTGTCGTGAAGCCAATCCTCTCACCATACTTTCAAAAATATATTCAAAATGCGTATAATTATTTAGGCAAATAAAAATTTGTATTTTTGTGTTGTTGGCCAAAAAGCTCGGTAGGGAAAGGGTTAAACAAGGGTGCCCATCTATATGTATGCTAACTGTCCTGAATTGGCAACCTACCACCTTATACTGCCTTGCATAAAAGAAGCTCAAAACATACAAAATTACAGCTGTGTTCTGCATGAAATAAATATATTGTTACGTAGGAAGACGCAGACGAAAAGCTATATAAATACGCCGCACTTGGCCAAGAGGCAACAGCCCACGCTAGCCTCTAATCGTCGTCGTCTTCACCCTGCTCGCCTCTTTGTCATCATAAATACTGTTCCGTAGCACTACCCCCGGCGGCAAAAGCGCCGTCCCGGAGCGACTAAAGGCCGGACTCTGAAGCAGTGTAGTAGGCCTTCAGCCTACTGACATGCACAACATCACTAGATGCTAGAGTAGAGAACGAGGTTGAACGCACAGGAGCAATTTCGTACGTCACAGGCGTCACCTGGTGCAGCACGCGGTAGGGCCCTGTGTATCGCGAAAGGAGCTTCTCTGAAAGTCCGACGTGACCCCAGGAGCACGAGCGCACCAGGCGAAAACTGTACGTCACGATGGCGGGCATTGTACTGACGCTGCTGAGTGGTTTGCGAGGCCGTCAGTCGAGTACGGGCAAGCTGGCGTGCATGGTCGGCGAGGGCGATGGCATCGCGCACATACTTGCTGGTTGAGATCGCAGCAGGACGAAGTGCCGTGTCAAGGGGCAATGTCGGTTCGCGACCGTACAATAGATAAAATGGAGAAAATCCAGCGGTGTCATGCCAGGAAGAATTATATGCAAATGTGACGTAAGGAAGGGCAATGTCCCAGTCGTGGTGGTCCTTGGAGACGTACTTGGACAGCATATCGGTAAGAGTATGGTTTAACCGCTCTGTCAGGCCATTGGTTTGAGGATGGTATGAGGTAGTCAGCTTGTGTTGAACAGAGCAGGAACGCACAATGTCGGCGATAACTTTCAAGAGGAAGTTATGACCACGGTCAGTAAGCAGCTGTCGCGGGGCGCCATGAAGCAAGATAATGTCACGCAAGAGGAAGTCCGCGACTTCAGTGGCACAACTGGTAGGGAGAGCCTGCGTGATAGCGTATCGGGTGGCGTAATCAGTTGCGACGGCTACCCGTTTGTTCCCGGAGGATGACGTGGGAAAGGGACCGAGGAGGTCTAAGCCAACACGAAAGAATGGTTCCACAGGGACGGTGATCGGCTGGAGATGACCTGAGGTGTTTTCTGACGCTGGCAGGGATCACAGGCAGCAACATAGCGTCGGACGGAGTGAGCGAGACCAGGCCAATAAAAGTGGCGGCGGACGCGGTCGTACGTGCGGGTTACCCCAAGATGTCCTGCAGTGGATGCATCATGCATCTCAAAGAGCACAGTCAGTCGTAGATGTTTTGGCACGACAAGAAGATCAGATACGTCAGGGAGGAAGTTCCTTCGGTACAGAATGCTGCCCTGGAGGACATATCGGCGAACGGATGCGTCGGTAGGTGTAGAGCGCAGACGCTCGATGAGTGCTCGCAACGATAGGCCTCGGTACTGCTCATCGGCGATGTTAGTGAAGGCAGACACAGAGAAAATGTCGTTGGCGGTACTACTGTCGGCGTCGTCAGGCTCGTCTACCAGGTAGCGAGACAGGCAGTCAGCGTCCTTGTGTAGTTGGCCAGATTTGTAGGTGACAGAGTACGAATATTCTTGGAGGCATAAGGCCCAGCTACCAAGTCTTCCTGTAGGATCTTTCAGTGAGCATAACCAGCAAAGCGCGTGATGGTCTGTGACAACGGAAAAGGATCGGCCATATAAGTGTGGGCGGAACTTCGCAACCGCCCAAACTAGGGCCAGACACTCACACTCAGTGATGGAATAGTTGCGCTCCGCGGGTGAGAGGAGCCTGCTGGTGTAAGCGATAACGCGGTCGCGGATGCGCTGGCGTTGTGCCAGTACAGACTTTGGTAGGCGCAGAAGGATCGGAATGGGCCAGAACGGGAGGCGTGGTGAGAAGGTCAATTAAATGCGCGAATGCAGAGGCCTCATTATCGCCCCACTGGAAAGGGGTGTCTTTGTTCAAGAGCTCGGTTAGTGGTTGTGCTATGGCTGCGAAATTTTTCATGAAACGGCGGAAGTATGAACAAAGGCCGATGAAGGTGCGCACATCCTTGGAACACTTTGGAACAGGGAAGTGCGTAACAGCATGGATCTTGCCTGGGTCCGGTTGCACTCCGTTCGCGTCAACGAGATGTGCAAGGACGGTAGCCTGGCGACGGCCGAATTGGCACTTCGATGCATTGAGTTGCAGACCGGCTCAACGAAAAACATCCAGGACTGCTGAGAGGCACTCGAGGTGCATAGTGAACATTGGGGAGAATACTATAACGTCGTCCAAGTAGCACAGGCACGTGGACCATTTGAAACCTAGAAAGAAGGGAGTCCATCATGCGTTCGAAAGTGGCAGGAGCGTTACATAGACCGAACGGCATGACTTTGAATTGATAAACACCATCAGGTGTTACAAAAGTAGTCTTCTCGCGGTCGAGATCGTCCACGGCAATCTGCCAGTAGCCGGAGCGAAGATCAATAGAGGAGAAATAGTGAGCACCGTGGAGGCAGTCAACGGCGTCATCAATGCGAGGTAGGGGATACACGTCCTTTTTGGTAACCCTGTTAAGGTGCCGATAATCCATGCAAAAGTGCCATGAGCCATCCTTCTTTTTTTACCAGTACGACAGGTGACGCCCATGGACTACATGACGGTTCAATAATGTTCTTGGCAAGCATTTTGCGAACTTCCGCGTGAATAACCTGACGCTCAGCCGGTGACACTCGATACGGGCGGCGATGAATAGGATGGGCATCGCCGGTATTAATACGATGTTTAACAGCTGTAGTTTGGGCCAAAGGACGATCATTAAAGTAAAAAATATCGTGGTAGGAAAACAGAACGCGGTAGAAGTCATGGGCGTGCTTGGACGGTGTGTCGGGCGCAATCATTTTCTGTAAGTCGGTGATGGTACATGTTGCGACTGCGATGGTAAAGGAGGATCAGCTGAATTGTCAACTACTGCAATAGATGCTATTGAGTGATCCTCGAATGAGCAAAACTGGGCCAGAGACATTCCGCATGGCAGCACTTATGTCGTCAAGCCAAAATTGACCACTGGCAGGCAGACGCAATTTGCCGTAATAGATAAAACTGTATGAGGTACTGTGATCCCGTGTGTATGGAGGACGTCTTGCATAGGAGCCGTGATGTAGTGACCGTCGGGGACTGGTGGGGATGACACGAAGTAAACGTAAGTCAGTGCCGAAGGGGGCAAGCAAACGAAGTCAACGGAACTGAGGCGACTGGGGTGTGGTTCAGTGGGATCCAGAACAGGCAGGTCAAGGCAGAGAGTACTGGCGGAACAATCGATGAGAGAAGAATGTGCAGAGAGGAAGTCTACACCAGATATGTTACGTAGGAAGACGCAAACGAAAAGCTATATAAATACGCCGCACTTGGCCAAGAGGCAACAGCCCACGCTGGCCTCTAATCGTCGTCGTCGTCTTCACCCTGCTCGCCTCTTTGTCATCGTAAATACTGTTCTGTAGCAATATAATGCATGATTGGGCAAAGGTCAACCTTGAAGTGCAACTTGGAAACCCATGCGCAACTAAAGGCAACAGCACAAGTACTATTGCTACTGACATTGAAAATTTGGTCAAAGAAGAGAACTTGGATGTGCATGAAAAAAAAAAAAAAGACACTACGTGCACGAACTAGCTGTAGCCCCTATTTTCTCACTTCTATGTGAGTAAGCTGCCATCTCGTGGCAAGTACGATGCTAAAAGCATGAACATGGTCCTCATTAATATAGCATATAATGTCCCTACTCCATTGCTGACACAGTGCATCCCACTGATAGCATTCCCTTGTCATGTAAACAGCACCGGATTTTGTCAATCTAAAACGGGGCTGCACAATTGAAAACCAGCAAAGGGCAAAACCAACTTCTCTAGGAGCCATACGGGTCACACTTTAGTGGGAAACACTGCATGTTTTGCTTGGAGAAAGGCAGTTGCTGTTTTGTGTCATTGCATTTGTTGCTATTCTCAGCACGTTTTACGATGCCACGTCAGTCGCTGAAGAGAGAAGGCTGTTCTTGTTCAGAGTCACAAGTGCTTCCACAGGGAGAAAACATTTCCACGGCATTGTTAACTATGTTTCCATGTTTTCTCCCATTAAGGTTCTTATGAAACTCAAGGAGCGACTGGTACCAGTACACACCTTTTAGCTCCAGTGAAAACTGCAGGTTCCGCATCACCGAGAATCGGTTTCGAAACAGACGACTGCTCCGTTTCTCATCTTACAATGAGTTGAGACACTGGTGGAAATGTGTCACAGTGTTCTCGACATGTTCTCAAGGTTCAGTGTTGCACCTTCCTTTTCCATGCACTAGCATAAACATTTACCTACGATTTGAAAGGTGCTGTTTGATGCTAGAAATATGCGAGTGAAAAAAAAAATGGCTATTACTATTACAGTTTTAAAGTATGGAACAGACAAGATACTTCACCTTTCACCATTAGTATGGATGAGAAGTGGCTGTGCCTGCATTCAAATACACTTTTATTATGAGTAGGGCAGGGAGCATTTCAAGAAGTCAGCTGGCCAAAACTTGGTCATTATATATTAGGGGCTCTTCAAAGCACGTCAATAAGGAACAGCTTGTTATGTATTTGTATTTGTACATAGCGTATTGTTTGTACACTACCTCGAGGCTATAAAGCCTCGAGCTAGTCTTACTAGATCCACGGCCAATGTGTTGTCCCGAGATCAAATATTTGTGAAGGTTAATACATAGCAAACGCACGAAAGCAAAAGCCCCGATTCACGAACGCTAGCACCTGTGATCAACATTAAACAAAAAAACAAGCAGTGGGGAAATTATTGCTTGATTCAATGAAATGGACGCTGAGCCAATCATGTAGTCTTGGCAATGACAGCCTGATGAGTACAACCGCTTTTCAGAGATTGCATACTCTTACACATCTTTTGTTTTGGTGTGCCTGCTACCCTCAATGGTTTATTTCACGCATTAGTCATGTTTGGTGATAAAATTGTTACTCTCATTATATGGCCCTGCAGTCATTGCCAGCACCAACACACAAGTCTTAACTGGGCTGCAGGCCACTACAAATCCAGTTAAAGGCTAGCCCGTGGGCCACATGCAGTATTGTGTAGCCCTGATTTAGGATTACACTATCTCTGCTGGAATTCCACTTCTCAATGAATGTTTTTTACAACTGAAATAATAATCAAAAGGTATTTATCGGTTCTTGTTTTGCTTTGCATGAGTATTGCTTGCCCATTGCATCATAACCTTTTATTAAAAAGAAAATAACACACGTTACTATATGGTGACTAACATTTTAAGTAAGAAATTCATGTACAAATACAGTCGACACTCATTACAACGAACGCTGATAATCCAACAAAAACTGACCATTTTATTCGAAGTCCGTAATATCCGAAACACCTCACATAACTTTTGTCGCGATGTATAAGGCTTATTGCAAAGGTTTTTAACTTTGTTGCCAATAGTGAGTGACAAACGTCCAAAGTTAAAAAACAAGAAGTCGCAGTTTCACCCGAAAGGCAAAGCATCGATTGCGATAGCAAATTAAGCAACATAAGCGCAGCAGCAGCAGTGAGCAAATCCGCCTCTTTCATGGAGCGACGGCGCATGCACCCTGCCCTAGCGGATTAGTCGCAAAACGTTTTGGAAGGGTTGCACGTGCGTGGCCACGTGCCAAAAAGTCCCTCCCCCCCACCCCCCCCCCCATCCCCGCAAAAAAAAAAAAAGCGCTCCGACACGTGCTGCTGCAAACACTCGTGCCGGTACCACTTTGAAACGGTTGAAACTCTACTGGTTGCTCGATGTCAGTGCGGTGCTGAAAATGTGCAAAGCGTAAGGCTGCAACTCCACTTTAAAAGAGAAAGCGGCCAGGGCATCGTCCGAGTTGTCCAGACTGCACTGTGAGCCAAGTAATTGCGCACGCCTTTCATTGATGGCTAGCAAATTTAACGAAAAACCCATGCGTTACACTTGGGCGACACTTAAGTACATCATGTTGCTGACGAAGTCTTCTTGCAACGTCGGCCCTCACTTGCTGGTGGTGGCAGCGCGTGCCTGACTGCGCATACTCGTAAGGCGTGGCTACACTGGGCCGATATGAGACCGACAAGACGCTCACTCCATCGATCGACCGACCTTTGTGTGTTACTGAAACGATTTTATCATAGCAGGTCGACAATGTTGCAACCGATGAGCGCGAGTTGTACTGCGACGGGCTTTCTTGTTGACGGCACTGGCAAAATCAGCGTGCCAACTAACGTTCGACCGAACCCGTGTGATCAGCCGTCGAACAGACAACTAGATAGCAACAGCATCTTCGCTTGTATATATAATTAATTGTCTTTAAAATGAGTCAAACAGGCCTACCAAGTTGAAATGCACAAGCTTCAACCCTCTCCAGCCGTGCCCATGAAGTTTGAGCCAATGTCAATCCTGTTCAGGGAAGGTTAACCTCGTGCCATCGAGTTCGTGCACCCGCTACCGGCAGACCTGAACTGAAATGTAAGCAGTTAGGGTTGAACGAAACTGCTTTTATAGTTCAGTGCTGGCCTTAGCGATTTGAAATCAACTACACGTCACTTCGCACGGCGCATACACAATAAGCGGTAAGCGGCGACACAGTGCTGTGCCAACATCTGTATGTCACTATACCTGTAGGCTGTCGGTCACATTCGCTACATACATGGGTGGGTCTGTACGTGTTGCTTTGCTGACACAGTTCTCAATCTCAGAGATGCACTGTTTCCCTCTGCGTCGGGCGGCAAACAAGAGACTGTGTATTCGGTATACAGCAGCATAAACAACCACCTCGCTCAGTTATACCAACACTGTGTGAGCGATGGCATCCGTGCGTTCTCGTGAGAGAACAACACGGCCTATAAATGAGCACTTATGCAAGCACAGTTTTCTATAATAATCCTCTATGGCACGCTAAAACTGTAAGTACGATACAGTTAAAGAAAAGCGAGAATCAGAAATAAATTAAGAGCCCGTAATATGGTATCTGGAACATACTAGCCGTGTTTAAGTGGTTCGGCCGCTCATATTGAGTCGTCTCAGGGTGTAACAACACGACACATATGTGCAGATATGCATGTTTTGCTACGTTTTGACACTATTTCATATCAGCGGTGCACCTTTTCCACAATATTTGACAATAACAATGATCTGCGCCTGTAGACGTCGATGTAAACAAGTGCACCGCTTTGATAAATCTTACGCAGAAGGCTGCGCTCGAAGACTTCTTCAACATGCGAAATGTCAAAATAATGTGTAAAAGGAATACAAAAAGCGATGTCTAAGTGCAGAAATCAGTGACAAATTTCAAGGCAGCCATGTCGCCAAACGGAACTCAGTGTGCCTTTATTGGCCGCACTGTTTATAGAACAGTGCACTCAGGCCTGCTCACCCAGTAGTCGGTGAGTGCTACACGGCTTCCAGGAACGACATGCTGTCCCGAAGAAACCATTAATAATGATTCGCGATCCACCAAACGCAAAATTGTCGCACACTCAACGTGGGCCCATGCGCACAAATCAACCGGCGAAAGTCCTGGGACCTTTCCAAAACGTTTTCAGCGGCTTGAGGCAGAGGGCAGCACAGGAAAATAAAAAAGGCAGATTGACCTTCGTGCTCTCTCTCGCTACAAAGCAAACTAAACGTCGAAAGCACAGCACATACGAAGCTGCCTGCACTGCGCGTACCTTGTCCACATCGCAGATCGCTTTCAAGATACGGCGCCTGCGCTGGCATGCACCTTGTCCACATCGCAGATCACCTTTAAGATAAGAAGCCCGCGCCCGCGCGCACTTTGTCTACATCGCAAATCGCTTTCGAAATACCATGCCCGCGCGGTTATGAACAGCAGTCACTGAAGTAGAACCCCCCTCTTTTCCCTGCCTCCCCCGCGTGCCTCGCGAGCGAAAGACGGCGCGCTTTTGCCCCACTTTCCTCCCTCCCTCACGCACAAGATATCAAGCCGCGATTGTGGGCTGACCCTTGCAAGTCAGTTGCCAGCTCGTGTTGACACGGCAAAAGTCCGTTTTATATGCCCAATTTTGACAAAAATTGCCGAGAATTTCGTCTCTCGTAGCCGATAGTCTGTTGTAGCGCGGTCCGTTAAAAGCGAACTTCGTTGCACTAATAAAATAGATAGAACAAACTAAAGCTGAAATATGGTTTGTTATACCCGAAAGTCTGTTGTACGCAGATCCATTGTAACGAGCGTAGACTCTATTTAGGTGTGCTGTTATCGGGTGAATGTTCTTGGAATGCACATATAGGCCATGTGGTTGCTAAGGCTGATGTAGCATTGAATTACATTCGAAGAAATTTAATATCAGCAACTTCGAACCTTAGAAACAGTGCGTATCAAATGTGTATTAGACCTATCTTGGAATGTGCTTGTACTCTTTGGGATCTATTTCATTACGCCTAATGAATAAACTCAAGAAAGTTCAAGACAGAGCAGCCAGGTTCATCTTGGGTAGGTATGGAAGAAGGTACAGTTGCACTGAGATAAGGAAGGAGCTGAATTAGGAACCAGTTCTCTTTCGTTGAAAAAATGCGGTTCGAGTTTTATCAAATATTCAATAATAAAATTGTAATTGATAGCAAGTTACTTAAGATCACCAAATTATATATCTGCACATATTGATCATGTATGCGAAATTAGGGAATACCAGGCCAGGATGAACCTGTATGCAAATTTGTTTTTGGTATAAACTATAGCTCAGTGGAATCAACTGTCAATTGAGCAAGTGTGCAGTGTAAATGAGGGTTATTTTTTTTTTCAAGCTTGTAACACCCCTCCTGTAACATCTTCTGGCAAAGTGGGGAAATGTCTCAATAAATAATGAAGAACCAATCTTTGTATGCATTAAATATTAAGACAGAAAGCTTATCCGCAGCTCTAATGCTGATACTAATGCAGAATCCTTTCCTCGATAACTTGCCTTTACTTACAATTGGCCTTTTCTCTGACACTGTAATGTCAAACATGATTGTTTAGTTGCGTGATATATGGATTAAGAACAGACCACTGTAAGCAATAAGAGTGTCTCCCTAAAGAACCTGAGGCTGAATTCACAAAGCTTTTCCTTCATAAGCACTGCTCGCAATAGGCTGGCTGATTTCGCTAACCTACAACATCCAACATCATGAATGGCTGTATGTCTGTCGTCTGCTCTTGTGAACAGCTCTAACATAACCTTTCTCTACGAACATAACATTTCTTTATGAACGCGGGTCCTGTTATGCATTCTGCAATATCACTCACGAAACTGACAGTAAATATAAAGGCACTGTCAAAATACTGGCACAGCAGTTTACATATGAAAAGGGATGGAGTCAAATACTGGCTTGCATATCAAACATAATTGCGCTAAACAATGAGTTCTCAAGCAAACATTTGGCAGTATACCGCAAGAAAAAACAGCTTTTCTGAATTTCAAAATCCAAACGTCAAGCCAACAAACAAAACGAAGTCCCACACAGGCATTACTATCTCAAGAAAATCAAACTGCCCTTTCATAGTGATGTACCAATCAAGCAATGCTCATGAACTTGTATTTCTGAATAATACACAGCACCACTGCTCTGTTGCCACAACAAGTCTTCGCACGGTAAAGTGTGAAGACCATCAGGGTACAAGCACATCAAGGTACAAGCAATTGAGTGCTTGGACAGCCCCGTTATTAATATGGCATACAGATTAAGAACATTTTGTTGTTTTCTACCACATCTATACTTGTTCAGCAATGGTACCATTATCAAGTCATACTTATATGCATGTTTTAAGTAATGTTGACTGGAACACAATAAATTTTGTGCTTGTATAATCATGTGAGAGACACAGCTTATTCAAAGTGTTTAGACAATTATGCAGAACAATGTAAGCGAAAATGGTTAAAGAATATGATGTGCCATCTGCCACAATGCCCTGAAGAAATATACTGTGCCTATCAAACCTATCGGTAATGCAGATAGTGGTAAACACAGATTACCATTGTCAAGCTGCAACTGCTACAATTAATGAAATAGTTTTATATGGAGATATAGTGTAAGGCAACAACCAATAAGTACACTCAATGTTAATGTGGTGCTGTGAGGACATTGAAAATGATGACCCTAATTAGTGTGATGAAGATGCTCAATTTTCAGGTTAGACTACCTGTTACTTTGGCTGTTCCACAATAATTTGTAAGTTGTCTGTAAATATACATTCAATTATCTCTCTACCAGCGACATTACGGTTGAGTATATCCTCTAAAAGTTAAGTTAGAAAACTTTCCCTCCAATGTATTGTTCTATATTTAGGCTATCTGGCCAAGCTTCAATAGTACTTTCATGAAGGTATTTACAGCTAAAGTGGAAAACAAACATGATTTTATTACTTCGTGTACCAGAAATTTATCTGTGTAATAACCTCATCAAATACTTAAGAGCAGAACAAACATTTTATAGAAAGCATTCCAGTTTCTATAGAAAAGGTAAATGCAAGAAAAAAAGAAGAAACACTCCTCAGCCATGTCACCTTTTAAAGAAACACAGCATGGCTAACCTATTACATCATAATTGGTTGCTGAGAGGCTACACTACAATAGTGTCATTTTAGGAGCCAATTCGAATTCAATGAGGTACACTAAGAGCAGTCATCTAGATATCTGAAAATGAAAGGAACACATGGCAGGAGAGCCATACCGGACAAAGTCAGCCCACTTCTCAATGACATCTTTAGGCCTCATCGCAGTGTTGATGATGCCCACGTGATGCGGCTGTGTGGGAGAGAAACCAAGATTCACATGCATCCACAGCACTACTACTGCTTTCTCTAAGCACCCCCAAGGGACACTGTACACTGCATCCCCTACCACTGGAAGTGCACCATGCTGCAGCCAACTACAACAGCCTGGTAGCTCCCTCTCATGGGAGCATCTGCCCAAAGAGAAGGAACACCAACTGGACTCAGTTTATTGTAGTTGAAAGGGTGCAAACCACAGGACACGACATGAACGAAGGAATGACAGCACTGACTCGCAACTCATTTTCATTTTGGAAAGTATTAGCACAGATATTTAAACCAGTGCAGCAATAAAATATTTAACAGCAGAAGCAGGGTAAAAGAGAGCAGGCCCAATCATTTGAAATCTTTATAGTTTACAAAGATATTCTATCTCTTCATCAGAAGTAGCTCTTTTGGTGAAATGTGATCCTACATGCCCTTAAACTCCATGAAATCTTCTTGCTGCATTCGTTTAGGTATACAGTAGACTTTGGTAAAAGGATATCACTTAAACAAAACTGCCACTTAAACAAAACAGCCTTACATTTGGTTGGTTTTATATTAAAGGGGCCCTGAAACACTTTTTATCGAAGTCGAGAAATTAATTTGAATTGTGAAAGGGTTTATTGGTGGCGCCTAATGCGAAGGCACAGCGACCGGGAACAGCGAGGCAGCCCGAAGCACTGTCCAAACGGACGCCAGCAATCAACAGCGCGAGCGGAGACGAGCCGCGTGTTGGCGATGCGGCTGTGCCGCGAGGCGCGTCTTCTTCACAGAATTTACACTAGACTATTTAGGAAATACTTTGCAGCAAAAAGTACTTCAATGTGTTCAGAAGAAGTGCAATTTTTGACAATCAAAGATCACCCGTGATCCCCTTCGCAGTGCACTCCTTCAATGCCTTGCACTGCAAAGGCTACAAGAGGCGGGGCATGTTCCCAATGCTCTGCCTACTAGGCGTCACCATGGCGCACAGTTCAAAATTGATTTTGGATGTCCACATAGACCCCACTACATATGATTTTGGTGCCGATGACATGCCAAACGTGGTTGTCCTCGGCAAGCCGCAGTATGCTCAGCAAGCGGGCTCGTCGCGGCACCCGCAGCGGCTGTAGTATCTACACTACATAGCAGACCACAGCTACGTGCAACTAATGCAAGTGTAGTGCATATGTACACCATTTTCTTTGCGCAAGATAAAGCTGGAGTGCGCACTCGCACTCATGTGTTTCCGTCTGGCCATGCTATAGGTGTTGCGGATCAGCTTTGCCCTGCACAAGCTCGACCGACAGATAGTAGCCACATCTTATTTTGAAGCGCTGTCAAGAGCTCAATAAGGAGCGAGCGTGCACTGGTGAGTGTATTAGTTGTCTGACCTTAGGTATTTCATAGCTCGAGGCTAGTTGAGCATTCAAAACTAACTGAAATTAGTGAGACCCAACGGCTACAACACCAATAAGCAGGGTGGCTACTGTTCAATTTCTATGTGGCAGAGTATGAGCAGATGATAGTCTGCTTCTTCCGCAAATACATAATTCTTATCAAAATGCGAAAGCACATCTTTGCTTACTTTACTTCATCAATAAATATACGCACTAACAGTAGGAAGAAGTGGACTGATCCAAACATCACTCTTGGTTGATGCCAGCTATAAGCCAATACCAGCAATAAATGGGAACCTTGCACATGATCACATATGAAAGTCACCGGCAGCTTCGAAGGGGTGATGAGAAGGCCTTCTTTGAAAAGAGCATGTTTGAGAGATGCATGACTTCGTGCTCTGCTTGTGGGCTCCGTGCACGACTGAAAAATTTTGCCAATATGTTCATGGCAGCGTATGCTATCCGTGGACTGCATTTTTCACTAAGTGCGAGAGATAGTTCAGGACCGCTTTAAGGCAATGGAAAAAGAGAGTTTGTTAAATGGAACCACATTTTTTCCTACACAGGGTAAACAAAAAGGAAAATATTACCAACAACAAAACTCAGCAGCCAATCTCAGCAGCATCATTGATATGCACTAGCATTTGCACCTTTACTTTTACGATTTTCTTGCCAGTTCTGCATATTTTTGCCAAGGTGTCTTTTGCTGGCCTTTGTTGGTGCCATGGTCAGTGCAGATGACTGGGATTTATTTGTGTTGGCAATGTTGGTGACCAGTGAGCTTGCCTGGCATTTAAAATGGCAGCACAGAAATGCCCGCACAATGCACTCAGAAGGTCAAAGTTGCTTCTCTAGATCAGCTATTTTTCTTTACTAAATTCCACTTTTCTTTAGTAATTTTTGCAGTCATAATCATTCTGCTTCCAAATATCTATGTGCTTTTAGGAGTAACTGCTGCAGGTGCAAACACTATCGAGAGTGTTTTGCATTGTATCGTAAAAAACTACCTTATTTACTCGCATAATGATCGCACTTTTCTGTCAAAAGAATTGATGCACACTCAAGGGTGCAATCATTACGTGGATTAAATTTCCCGTGAAAATAATTTTTTTTTCATGCTGCGTTTGCTGTGGGATGACAACAGGTCAACAACCAGGTGGCTGCTGCTGTAACAGTGCGGGACACCAAAATAAATATGGCGGCCAGCGCAGCAAGCCGAACGCGATTTTTGTTCTTCTCGTGAGTACATTACGCGCGTTGAAACAGTTTCTTTTGTATCAGTAATGAATAATATCGTTATAATATCGTTAATATCGGCAAATTTTCGACAATATCGTAGTCGTGTCCACTTCGAGGGGACAGAAACAGAGATGGGCGCGCGCAGCTGCCAGTCACATCGAAACACATGGCGGGCATGCTGTGGAAACTGGCATTTGTCTTCACTACTATCCTAATATGGCATGTTTCTGATAAGGGTAGGCTAACATCTTAGCTGTGTTACAAGCGTCGGCGTATGAATAGGGTACACTTCTAACGTATCAGTCTAAACGTGGCCACTATAATTGCAGCTCACAATTTTTTGCGTGCCCACGAGTGCAGACAAGAAGAATCGAAAGGCGCCTTTTCTGCTGTTGGCCAAAACCATTATGAACCCTACAATTAATGAAGCCAAGGCAAGTTTGGTTGTAGCTTTTTTTTTTCCATGGAAGTGTGGAAAGTGATGAAAGGAGTGAAATGGGGCATCTGCTTAAGAATGTTCGGTGCGTGCAGACCACTTGGTATGTCTTTGTTGTGTGTTCGCGAGTGACAGTGCACGAAGCCAGTATCGTAGATAAAGGAAGCGGTGCGGCGAAGACAACTTAACACCGAGAGCGAATGGGTGGGCGCAGGAAGCCGACGACGAAGAAACGATGCGCATGATATCTGACGTGTCGTCAAAACAAAATACTAAGAAGAAAGGAACCATTAAGGGCTATACACGATGGATGACACAGAAGAAAATGAAGGAAGAGATGAGAGAGAGACCCTAGAATGACGTTGTAGTGTTCTGATGCAAGTGAGCGCCGAAGAAGTCAGCGTCCGCCGGGAGTGGGAGTAAGCCGCCAGGCCGTGGGCCCGAGCTTCCAGACTCCTATCGGCAGAACCGGGACTGCCTAGCCTCCGGAGCTAGGACAAGGTCTCACCGCGTGAATGGAGTGAGCTGTCGGGCCACGGGCTCGAGCTTCCAGATTCCCGCAGGCAGAACCTGGACTGCCAAACCTCCTGAGCCAGAGCAAAGTCCCATCGCGTTAGAACCTGGAGTTCGCTCGAGGAGCAACCAGTGCCTTCGGTCAGCGACAGCTCAGTGCTCTTCACCTACGCGACCATGTGCCAGAATTGATGGTGAGCTGCACCCCGCTCTCATTCTAATGTCCTTGTGTATTCGGACAAACCTAACAACTATGGGATTAGAATAGCGGTGACTTTGATTAATGAGAACTGCGTCTGTTATAAGCAGTGTAGAGTGCTCTTTATCCTTTTGTTTTTTTCTATCCTTTGTTTATGTGTTCTCTTTCCACTTTATATATGTAAATATAAATTCTTCTTTCACTTCTGAAATCAAACGCTTTCATCTTTCATTTGAATAGAAAACGAATACTTGTGATATTATTTTAAGTCGCTTTCCATAAACAAACCGTGACAGTCTTGAAGAGTCGTTCACGTAGCATTTGACAGCATTCGACAGATGGTAAGCGCGATCATTATTAGCTAGACTTGGCACACGACATATCGCTGCAACAAGTTCGGAGTGCGATCATTACACGGGAAAGAAAAAAATCTAATTTTGACTACAAAATTCAGGGGTGCAATCATTACGTGAGTGCGATCATTATGCGAGTAAATACGGTAGATCCTTAAAAATCGGTTTTCATTCCCTTTTAACACTTTCTGGAATAAGAATAACTTGCAAGTGCTCGTGTTGCCATTCTCTTTCTGTTCCTTCTGTACATGTTCTACAGGGCATCAGTGGAACGCAAATGGTAATAACACAGGCTTAGGCTGCATAGGAGCCTGTTCGCACTCTTATTGAGATTTACTTCTGGCTCTATCATAACCATGTAACTTAACCCTTTAACCCTTAATCCCGAGCTGTATTCACCATGTAAGGGTGTACCAATGACAAGTCACTTGTTCAGTTCGATGTTTTGCTGGTCCCACCGCCAAAGACAAGTTACAGCCAGTAATTAGCTTTGCGTTAAACTTTCAGCACTACAGGGCGGTAGAAGTCCGGAAAAAGCATGTAATCAAGTAACAAGAATCAAGTAATATATGAGAATATGAATGACACAGAAAACTTCATGGCTACAATAAGGAAATTGAGAAATTTGGTATGTTCTTCCGGAAATATTTTGGGGTTCGTTAACACCTGTACTAAAAAAAGTGCCCTATACGAGGCAAAATTTGTTGAAATTTAATGAAATTCACAACATTACCAGAACTTAAGGCAATTGTAGAAGCGGCTTTAGTCATCAATGCATGAATACCATACTTGAAAATTCATCCCAATTAAAAGGAAGGGAAGGACAAAGTGACAAAATAATTATACTCTGAAGCAAAGTGTTCAGCAATGCTATTACAGGCCATGAAATAATCAAGAGCAGATGGAGTGTTCAAAAGAAAGAAACTGAAATCTCATCAAGTGAAACAAGATCATAATTTCCAAAGGTTTGTCTAAACACTGAAATGCAAAAGTACTTTATTTAAATTCTTTTTTCTCACCTCGGTCAACTAAAAAATGTTATCCATAGGAAGCATTCACAGATCGTAGTTCACCAAGTGACGGCCGTGCTGTGCTAAGGAATGTCAAAACCACACTGAAACCATCCCTCAACACGTTCTCATGATATCTTGACAGTGCAGTCAAGGCTGCAAGCTTCTGCAAGGTGTTCGAAACTAAGTGCTAAAACATAAATACAATTATAATTTTCATGGTACTGCACATTTTTTGCTGTAAAGCAATATTATGCACAGGATATTGTTTGATCACGTAATCGTAACCAATCTCGTTCCTTATAACATCTTTTTCATTCAGCACATGCAGCGGCAACTGACGAGAGACAAACAAAAAGAAGAAAGAAAATGAAGAAACTACCTTTACTTGCTAGCTGCAGCATTTTACCAAACTGCCAACCAATGCTAGATGCATTTGTTTCATGAACATCATTGCGAAATGCAATGACAAGTGCAGCATGCACTGCACAACGCTTTACTCATTTGACCAATGCTACGAGACAAAGTGATAAAAGTGTGAAGCTCATCGTTTCGAAACTTTAGATAGAAAAAAAAAGAACAAATAGACAAATGCACCTGAATCACCGGTTGATGTGCCATGTATTTACATCACACTAACATAACTGACAGCTACGAAATTTGTGAAAAAATAAATATACACAGTAACCGTAGGAAGAAGCACACTGATCCAAACACTGTTCTTGATTGATGCCAGCTATCAGCCATTAGCAGCCCCGTATGGGAATCCGCTATAGTAAGAAATAAAGCACCCAGAAGGGAGTGAGGAGCAGGCTTCTGTTGAAAAGAGAGCATTTGAGAGAGAGCTGGCTCTGTGCTGTGCTTGCGAGCTCCATGTGCTGTGCACAGCTGCAAAACTTGGCCAAGAAGTCCACAGCAGCGTATGCTATCCGTGGACTAGGTCTTTTCACCAAGCCCGAGGGATGGTTCAGGACCCCTTCAATTTTTATTTATAATTAGTGCTAAATTTCAATACATAAAAACAAACGCTTCCCCTGTGCTTTCCTAGACTTCCTTGCATGGATAAGAAAGCAGAAAGAATGAAGTGCTGTGACAGGAGCTCTCACCTACATGCACATGATGTGTGACCAGCAATATGTGTGCAGAGCAATCACAATACACATACTGCTAAGGTAAAAGCATGGCCAGCACGATGGCAAAGACCAATACACCTGGTTAAACACCAGCGCAACTAGCGAGTGACGTGATGTGAATTCCTCCTACAGATATTTGACTATCTCAATTCAGAAGTGGCATCACATGTAATCGGAAACAAAATTATCAAGCCTGTCATCTTAACAGTACTTCCTGTGATCACCAAAGTAAAAACTGTGCAACCAGCAGTCATGTCAATCTCACTTCTTCAATTACCTGCAGTGAAATTTGTTAAAATTATTACGATTGTGGCATAAAAAAACTTAGAAATCACCTATATGCACGTGGACAGAAAAATTAAATGTGGGGCCAGAGTTAGAACGTTCGCCAAACTCTGATGTCTCATCTATTATGATCGGCAACAGAAAATACAATATTATCTAAAGCTGCAAAACACAAAAACAAAAGAAAACAATGTGCATAACTGTTCCCATTTCTTCAGGAAAATTCGAATAGTGCAATGCGCAAATGAGCCACTGCAGACTGATGCTGAAAGAACCAAAGACATTGATGTGAAGCTCACAGCTACAGCTGCAACAGCACACTTTGATTTAACACGAAGGTTCAAGAGTGGGTAGCGAAAAATTACTATTGCCAAATTCGAAAGAAAAAGAAAATGCCACAACTTCTCGATGCATAATAATCAAAACAATGATCTTTGCTGCAGTATCTCCCAGTGAAATCCGACAGTCAAATCTCTATAATTAGAAGCTGAAGGAGTCAGAAAATTTGTTCGAATTAAAACTTCAAGTTAAAAAAAGGACTTGTTTTTGAGGTATTCATGCACCAGAGCACAATGCATGAATGGTGCGAGTCGTAAAATATTGCGGCGCGCAAGCACATAGCGAGCGAGGACCCCGAAACTGCCCATGCCGGCCAACGCTCGCTTCCCCCGATAATGGCAGAAAACGAAACTTCAAGGAGCGGGCTAAGCTGGCGCCAGGCCGGTGGGGTTGGTGTGGAGGTGGGCGCATGCAGAGATTGTCGAAGATGAAGGAGTTAGAAGGGAGTTAGAACGAAGGGCGGGAGGGATGTGGATTTGCTTTCCCACCAGCATGCTGGATGTTGCTAATTACCTCTGCCACCTAAACTGCCACCGAAGCAGCGGACTTGGCGAGGCCAGAACTGGGCCTCCACAGCAACGAGCCGCAGCCGCAGTCGCTTGCCGCAGTAGCGAGGCACAAAAAGTCGGCCCAGGACAAATCCCTCTCGCGGCACTCATTTTGACACTAATGTGGCTGGGGTATTATGGCGCAACACAGAAACGGCGACCTTGCCATTCGAGAGAGGGCAAAATTTCTGCCACTTTTCTTCCCCCCCACGTGCACCGTTGAGGGGTCCCTCCTCAGCCTTTCCACTATGGCGGGGTCCCAGCAATGCTTGTCGGAGGTGCCACCACGTCATTTGGTGCACTGCTGAGATCATTGTCGGAGTGCGGTATGTTCGAATTAACCGTCGCAAATGCTTTTGCGTTCATATTACCGGCCGTTTACGCCCACTGAAACACACATAACTTTGATGGGGCTATGGCGTCAGTTTGAATAAACCAGAAGTTTGAAATAAGCATGTTCGAATTAACGAGATTCAACTGTATCTCAAAAGCTAGAAATAGTGCAAGGAAAACATGTTGAAATGTTCACATAAAATAAACAAAAAGACTGCTTATAGAGATCTTCAATGATCTAGTCGGTCAGCAGCTTTCAAGCATCTGTGATACAAATGTTTCCGGCTTGGAATAGTAAAGGTGACAAGAAAATAATACTTATCACTGAAAAATGAGCAAGAAAAGCTTCGTTTTTTTCAGTAGAGCTATTGGCTGGTGCTTCATCGCAGTGTAAGAGATTACAGAAAGCTAACAGTCCATTCAACTTCGTTTGTTCTCTATAGTTCATGCTATGTTAATTACTTTGAATGGACATTCTATTTACCTTTAAGGGCTTTGAACTGTTTCTGTAGCTACCTTGTGGTAGACTGAAAGATTATATGTATTAGCTCCCATCAGATTCTAATCCAAAGATTGTTTTCTAGCATGTTCGCCACGATCATTTGACTTGCCTGTGCATAAAAAATTATGGCAGAACTCGTCTCACAATGACTGTCAACACAAATGCAATTAGCATTCCAGCTATGCAGCAACACACCATATTTCTGAATTCGCATTTATTCAATAGCTGCAGTGCAGCATGGCCTACCGGGCTCAGCCTCGTTAACCTTCCTGCATTTTACTTATGACCTCTCTCTCTTTCTCCGTTGCTCCAGCTATAGGTGATCTACTCCAGCATCATCCCACAATGCTATGGCACTTGCTTGCTAAGGTTGCCCATGAGCATGGCAGATGACGATGACTGTACGACACTGATGCAGTGACGATGATAGAATGACAAAGAACAAATTGCGTAGACGGAGCAATGAAGGTGGTTTGACAACGTCGGCACAATGACAGCGAGATGACAATTTTTAAATAATGACCATGGTATAAGGTCGACAGCGTGGCGATGACAATATGAGGACAATGGCAAAACGACGAGTGTATGATGATGATGATGGTGTGACGACGACGGTATGACAACAGACTGATTACGAAACCGGAAAGACAGCAATGGCATGACCCCGACATGACGACAATGTTATGACAATGAATACATGATGATGCAATGACAACGATGACATGACAATGGTATGAGGACAACTGAATGAGGAAAAGTGTATGACGACAAAGGCATGACAATGACTGTATCACAAAGCCTGTATGACGATGGCGTAATGACGACACATTGACAACGCTGGCATGACAAAGGTATGAAGACAATCTTCACGACAACACTCAGATCACAAAGCTGCATAGGCGATGATGGAACAACCACAAAGGCATCACAACGCAGGTGCAACAACGAATGCATGACGACTGTTTGATGACGACGGCATGACAAGACTCGTGTGACACAGCTGGCGAGATGACGATGCGACGACCACGACGTCATCACGATCAAGCGCATATACCTACCGTATCTTCCGGTGTACAGTAAAACAAATCAAGCGCACATACCTACCGTATATTCCGATCTATAGTAAAACCTCGTTAAACCGTACCCACTTAAACAGTAGTTTCGTTTTAAAAATAGTAACTCAGCGGCCATCGAACATAATGTTTTTTGTATCCACATAAACCGTACCAGCTTATTGCGTACGTATTGGTGAACACGTAGTGTTTCCACTTTTCATCGCGCAAACACGGCAGTGCTTCGTCTCCATCGGGTGGCCCGACAGAACAACAAGCCTCGGAGATCTCAGAGCGTCAGAGAACAACAAGCCTCAGAGCCGTTTAGTACATACTTTTTCCGAGCTCTGGCCAACTACAGTTTAACGAGGTTTCACTGTATAAGTCGCACCTTTGTGTAAGTCGCACTGCCCTCAATACAGCAGATTTTTCAAAAAAAAACATGCATATATAAGTCACACTGGTGTATAAGACGCACCTGTTCATTCGGTAAGTGATTTAAAAACAGATTGTGATGTTTCACTCCCTGAATGTGGGTCACGTGCAAGCAATGATGTGGACACTACAGGCGCATTTCTGCTGTCCTGGTCGCCGCTATGTACCGCATAAAGTCGAAGGGTGATGACATCGCCCCCGCCCATTGTATATGCTGTATGTGTGAAAGAAAGCATGCAACAGTGAGCCATCCTGCGCACAAGGGTGGAAAGCGGGAAGGCTGCACTGCGGGAGGGGGGGGGGCAGCGGCTTGTGCTCTGGTAGCAAGTGCATAGTTTGCACAGTGGCGCGCCGCATATGTACCTTATCTTGAAAGCAATCTACAGATGCGACCAACTTTGGAGCTGGTGGACTCACGGCCTGCCACCGCTTGCATTGCTGCTTCATCCTTCTCGCATTGCACTCGGCAACTTGATCACTAGAAGAATCCGGTACCTCCATAGCATGCACACTACCTATAGCAACTGCCAAAGGAGACCAACCTATCGCATCTCGTATGGCCATGTCATCCAATCGGTCAAAATTTTTTCCAAGAAATGAAAAAGCCTTATATAAGTTGCACCGGCGTATAAAGTGCACCGATGAAAATTTCACCAAAAAAGAAACGAGTCTTATACTGTGGAAAATACGGTAGTTGCCTAAGTTAGCGAACTACTTTGGCCACTGTGTCAACGTAAAACGCTACATGGATTGATAAATAAGCTCAAAACACCTGAAGTAGACAAAGAAAGCTGATCACATTAAAAATAATAAATTTAAAGAATTACAGCAGAACTGATCTTTTGATAACTGTCAACAAAAATGCAATTAGCATTCAAGCTATGTAACAACACACAGTATTTCCGAATTCACGTCTGTTAACATCTGCAGTGGTCACTTTGAGAGTTTTAGTAAAATGTAGCCTACCGGGCTCAGCCTGGTTAACCTCCCTCCTTTTGACTTATGACCTCTCTCTCTCCACTGCATCAGCTATATACGACATACTCCGGTATCATCCCCCGCTGCTGTGGCAGTTGCTTGCCAAGGTCGCCCATGAGCATGGTGGGATGACACCAACTGTAGGATGCTGATACAGAGACAACAATATTGTGACGAAGAAGGAATGACATTGACGAAGTGACAAAGGCGGTATGACGTCGACAGCACGATGACAATGAGATGATAATCCTTAAATGATGACCATGGGATAATGACAGCATGATAAAGACTATATGAGGACAATGCGATAATGACCACTGCATGGCGACAATGGTGTAATGACAGACGGATGACGAAGCTGGAAAGACAACGATGGCATGAGCCTGACGGCATTACGACAGCATGATAATGAATGCATGATGATGCCTGTATGATAATGATGCAGTGACAACAATGGCATGGCAATGGTATTAGGATAATTGAATGACAAAAAGCTTGTGACGACAAAGATGTGACGACTCTATCACGAAGCCTGTGTGGCGACGATTGCGTGACGACGACGCAATGACAACGATGGCCTGACAACGGTATGAGGAGTGTTGAATGACAAAAAGTGTATAGCGATAAAAGCATGATGAGAGTCTGATGACAAAGCTGGACTGATGACAATGGAACGACCACAACAGCATCATGACGGTGGTGCGAGAACAAATGCATGACGACGGCATGACTAGGGGCCGGGTTACAAGGCTGGCATGGAGACGATACAACGACCACGATGATATCACAACCATGAGCACACACCTAGTTGCCCAAGCTAGTGGACTACTTCGGCCATTGGGTCAGCTTAGAAGGAGCGACAACGACGGCATAACGAGAGTCAGATCACAAAGCTGGAATGACATGGATGGAACGACCACGATGGCATCACAACCATGAGCACATACCTAGTGGCTCAAGCTAGTAGGCAACTTTTTATTTTTTTATTTATTTATTTATTCAATACTGCCAGCCGCTATTTGGTAGCCAAGGTAGGAGTGGTATAGGCCCTTTGGTGGGTTTCAACATGCAGCAAAACAAGCATGATAGTAAACACTAATGCAAAAGCGTGCACTGCATTTATAAAAAGAGAAAAACAATCACTTTGGTAGGTATCGCTTTGCAGCAAGGCAAACATAATAGCAAACACTGATACAAAAATGACCACTGCATTTATAAAAGACAAAAGCACAAAAGTGAACATAGGCACACTAAGTTTATAGCAAAGACATGACAGCGGATAGGAAAGACTTCATTTGTCATGCAGACTACATCACGAGGGTGCAGATTCAATTCAGATATTGTTTTAGGAAAAAAAGAAAACTAGTAAGCTTTCGTTTGGCACCATGGAACTACGATTGTTGAGTTATGTTTGTTGCATGTTGGGCATGGTATGTTGTATTCCATGTAGGCCTTAAAGTTCATTTTTGTTTCATTATCTATGATACTATGCAGCATTTTTAAGCAGTCATTGTCTCAGGGTAAGAGGCTAGATATATAAGACAGATAGGCTCAATATGCCTGAAGTAGGAAAAGACTGTTAATCACATTAAAAGGAAATGTTGTTCTGAATAAACACAGTAATACCCAATCTGTTGCATGTGCTCTCTGTGCAGTTGTGTACTTTGTGCCACTCATTTCCTGAAGAGCATGCTTGCAACTGGAGTTTCAAGCACACAAGTGCCTAAGTGATGTCTCAACAGCAGCTGCTTGTTGCTAGATGACACGGCAATGCACGTTTATCAGGAATCGCACATGCCATAAGTTTTCAAAACAACCAACCTTACTAAATGCAATGTTTAATAAGTTCCACTACACAAGTATAAGTTACGACTTCTCCACATGTTATCCTTAGAGAAGATAACGCCACAAATAATTTCCCAATTTTTTCATGACAACATCAGAATATGTGTTCCTACGGAGATTTCTGCCTGCGAACATTCATTACACTTACAAAAAAAAAAAAAACTTTTTTTTGTCAGTACTATTTCATGTTATTCAGTGCATGTTTGTATTTGTTTTGGTCCTTTTATTTTCTAATTCAGCAAATAATAATGTGCCAAGTAACAGTGTGTCACACTACACAGATATGTGCAAATGCCATAATTTATAAGAATGCAAGGAATGTTTAGCATTTTCATCTCATCTATAAAGTGCCACACAATAAATAATGACTCACAAAGACATCCACACACAAAAAAGCACCATCAAGCAAGCTCACCCTGTCCTTGCGCAGGGCAATGTGGTGTTCAGCCAACATCCGCATCCCCAGGCGCGATGTCAGGGTACGGTCAAGGAAAGTCTTCACCAGTTCATCTTGCTGCAGAGAAATGAAAACACTCTCAGGCACTGAACCATGCTGCAACACATGCTTTGGCATGCATTCACCATTCATGATACAGAATGTCAGAGCAACAATCCATGAATACATGTTTTTTTTTATTGAGAATCTCTGAATCTGATTACTGTTTGAGTGTTACATCACTCATCTTGTGCTTTACGTATTGTACTTAATGTTTACATTGTGCAGTTGCAGTGACAGTGAAAAAAAAAACACCAGTCAGTACACTGGTACAAATGAATGCATAGCACGCACATGCATTTTGTCAGCTAGAAATGCCTGGAGCAACACCCATAGTCATGTTTTGTACTTTTAGCTCTCGCTTCACTTTCTTTTCTATTACAAGAAAGAATAAACTAATTCTGTAAATAAACCTAAAAAATACAACCTACGAAAATGCCAGCAAGGACAAAAGGCATAATATGCTTAAAGGGACACTAAACGCAAATATTAGATCAAGCTAAAGTGATAGATTAGAGCTCCAGAATCTCTAAGGCCTCAATATTATCATGAACATAGGTTTAGTAATAGAGAAACTGAGGTTACTCTCTGAGGTTAAATGCAGTATAGAATTAGAGACTGCCCTGAGACATTCAAATACTTGCCCATTGATGAAGGCACTTGCCCATTGATGAATACTTGCCCATGAATTCAGTTGCGTTACAAGACAAAAGAAAATACTACTTGTCCAGTTCTATTTCATGTTTAGAACAAAGAACTAAATGGCATTACCCTTGAAAACGACGCGGGCGGTCGAAAGGTTTCGTTTTCTTTAGACTCTGCACTGCCGGCACTTCCGCACTTCTGTAATTTCATCACAGTGTATACTGCTGCACTTGTTCGCGAAACTTGCACAAACGGCAAGTAGAAGAGAATTCCCCTTCCATGTGATGTTGCGGAATGCCCGAAAAGTCCACCCCACTTGACTAAAAGCAGTTGCAGCGGCGAATCCGCCACTTTTTCAGTCATGGCTCGGTTTCTCCATGGCCTCGCATCTGCATTTTGTGCAAAAAACTGCACCATCATCAGTTCGGCGCCATTTGACTCACCAACGGTAGCAAAAGGTTGTGATGGTACATGCAACATCACCACTCCCTGGTTGAGTGACAGGAGATTTGAAGTGCGATAAAGGTATTCAGACCCTTCAGATTCAATTTTCTTGTAAACCAAGTCTTTTCTTGGCACGAAAGAAGCATTGCAAGGTTTCTAGAATGGTATCTAAACAGTCCATGTCAACTTAGTATTTGCCTTCAGCGTCACTTTAATGACACCCAGAGGTTACAAGCATCTATGGCCTAGCAATGGCATAGTCTGATGAGCTAAAATCATCTATTGAACAGGTTGCCTCTGAATTTTTCTCACAGTCCGTGCACTGCTAACCTCACTTATGCTACTGTCATCATGAGCAAGAAAATACCAAAAAATATGGCAAGGAGTTTGTTCCCTTGAAAGTGGGTGAGTGTGAGTGGGTCAAATTGCTCCTCTGGGTATCTGAGCATTGTTATGCCTGGCATACATTCTGGACTAAGGGTGCTTCACTGGTGAATGTGCAGCTATGGAATGCCATCCTCACTTTATCGTTTTTTCCAAGCCAAAGAGCTGCCGATGAAACCAGCGTCACCTGAAGCTAATTGACAGTGATTGTGTGCCGCATCTTTGTCAGTTCAATGACCCAGGGCTAACGAACGAGACAAGTTCTGGGACCTGACACTGCAATGGGTGATTGGCCATGTGCATCTCTAAATGTCAATGCCAGTCTTTGTGTGCTTCACGCGAAGCACCAGCACCTGCCTGTACAATGACAGGGCCTGGCATAGGCTACTTACAGGCAGACATCTCGCTTTAAAGGGCCCCTCACCAGGCCCCATAGCAAATTTTGGTTGTACGCTGGAAGTTGTTATGTCTCCTCTAGGGAGTGTGCTGCCACTCCACTCATTAATAGCCAAGATAGAAATATTTCAGTGCCGCGAACCCATGATTTCAGGAAGTGAGCTCCACTGCCAAGCAAAACAATTTCTCCACTTGCCCCGTCTAGCCTCTGCAAGCGACATTCCTTCCCTGTGTTTTCCACAACCGGACCTCGAGGATCCTGTCATGCACATGTCAAGGGCCCCGCCTTCATTTTTTTTGTTTATCTCCTCACTTTTTTGTGGCGCAGCGCTGACAGTGTCGCGTGCGAGCTGTTGTGATTGTGTCATTTCACGCAGCGCACGATTTTATGCGCTGTGCACGAGGACACCTGACTAGCAGTATAAGTCAGTGCTACACGAATACTGAAGCAGACACAAGCGGATCATAGAGCATGATCCCACGCTGGAACACGGTAAAAACTCGCATAGTTTCTGTGTCTGCACGAGTGACTGCACAACGTGGGAACAAGTAGACGAAACAGAAGTACATCTCTCTTGCTGTGGCGCAAAGTAAAACAAAAACATGCAGACATTCGGTTTGTGTGTTTTATTATTTTTCTAAACTTTAATTCGTCTATTCAAGCAACAGATTACAGAAATAAGAGATGTTGCCTGGAATAATTCTTGAGGTCACGTGTCACTATGAGCAATGTCACAGCAAACACGTGCACATAGACGCACTAGCACGTGTACGTCATCCTGCTGCTTGGAGCGTGGTGACCGCGAGGAGAAGGGAAAACATCGTTCGGTTAGAAATTTCAGGTCTTCCCGCGGCGCGTAGCGATGCAATCCTTTGCAGACGCAATTGTTATTGCGCATTGTATGCTTTGTGTTTGTTAGCTTAAAATGGCCAGACCTAGCGAGGCGCCCTTTAAGGTAACCACAACTGCCGCATTTTTTTGAAGTAGTGGCGACAGTCAAGACAAAAATCACTACAAGCTGGCCATTACCAAGCGCCTACAAATTACTGCAGAGAGCCAACATTGACAACTTCCGTGGAACAGCGTCAACCCAGGTTTCACATGCCACTGTCTCTTCATTGAATCACGGGCAGGTTGAAGGCTGGACACCAGAGGTGGAGTCCAGCAGAGTGGGCAACCTACACCACAAGTGCGATTTTGCGGACTATGAGACAATCCAATTGGCCAAGAAAAGGACACTGAATTCTCTCGTTAAGCGAAAGAGTGGAAAATCACCTGCTTAAATAGCAGAGCTTGAGTGTTGTGTAAGGGTGCTCAGACATGTAAAGACTTTGACACGTAGTGTGCTCCGAGTATCATATAGTTGTCCTTGTAAAGCTTCATCAAGTAAATTTGTACATAAAACTTGATTTTATTGTCACTCAGACATCATTCTGGACCTCTCTTTCGACCAGCATCTGGCCATGAAGGTTCCAGTCATGGAACCTTCTTGGCCACTCAGACCCCCGTTTTCACAACAGCGCCTACCTCCACAAACATTCACAGCTTAAAGGTCTCCTAAGCGACTCTGAGCTTGAAAATTATTTACATAGTGGCAGCTATGTACTAGGTTAGAATGAAAATAGAGCCGAAATAATGTTTTGATGTGGTGCAGTGAAAGCAAAGTTGCAGGTGTTTGATAAACAAGCACGCCGCCACCGCAGTTTTACTCTCGCCTACTGGCACTTTTTCCTCCTCACCACTTACTCTCACGAACTTATATACAGTGCAAAGCAAGCTATGAGTTGGGTTGTCACACACCAGTACCAAATATTGGCACCCAACCTGTTGTATGTCATCTTAGGGGCGAACAGTGGCTTCTCTGCTGTCGCTCACTGTGTCCCTCCAAACAAATTGAAGCTTCACAAAAGGATTAGTGGAACGCAATGGGGCAGCCCTCCCTTCATTATCAGAATGCACAGCAGGCTCTCTTCATGTTGGCACTACCGTCTCTTGTTAGCCGACCGACCAACAGCTACCCTGCTGGCATCACGACTTGCAACGGAGGGAGTGGAAAAGCTCTGAGTGAAGCATGAAATTGTTGCTTGAATTAGCGGCTTACCCAGGGTGCATAGCACTGCTATGTTCACGAAAGCTGTACACTATGCACAAATTTATTTAAAATGTGTAGAAAAATATCACACGTGGTTTAGGTGCCCTTTAAGTGGAGATCTTTGTTTTCATGACGGTACAGTGGCTAAAACAGAATGGAATGTTTCACTAGCTGTAACTAATTTATGGCTTATAAATTACAGAACTGAGTATAATGACGCTTAATAAGACCAAGTAGAAGACTGAGTACTGAGAAAGCTTTAGTCACATTTTGCTGCTTTAGTCACATTTCGCTCTTAATTCTAGTTTACATCATTATTTTGAGCTGTAATGTCCAAGCTATCAATCAACATTTAACAACAGCTTTTAAGCTTCAATAAATAGACCTTTTGTTACGAAAACTTCAAGAAGCATTACCTGCAGTGCAAAAACTCAGTACGTGGCATCTGCAGCCATACTGCGGAGTAGTTTTGTAAAGAAGTTAATGGAAGTTTCTCCTGTTTTTGCATGCATCCCGCCTGACTCTTGTAAACAACCTGAAGTTGACTATAACCAGCAGCTGTCACACAGTGCGTTGAGATGCTTGGCAATACAATGCCACTCTTCTAGTGTGATGTACATGCGTGATGAGAGTGCATGGCCATGTATTAAAACACATCAGCATTGCAGCCAAGTTTTGTCTAAAAGAATGTTCACCATAGTGAAGGAACTGAGGCTGCTTCGGAAGCTTTTCCAAAAGGGTCAATATAAACCCACCACTTGGTTAAATAATCGTCTGCAAAGCGTTCAAGGTCACGCTCTTTTTTTCCCCCTTATCTTTCACACGCGCGTGACTGTTGCGTAGAACGCGGTAGCCAGGGATAGAAATGGAGAACCAGCCTCTCCAACAACGGTGTCAACAGAAACGCAGCATGCAAACGCCGAGGTGCGAATGTGCGATTTTCCTGTACAACCACACGGTCAAACGAAAGACAAACGAAATGCGGTCGCTGTGCATGGTCAGGGATGCGGCGCACCAGCTGCTAAAATTAGAATGCCGGCATGTGCGCATCATGTCAAGGCACGCAAGGCCTGGCCAACCGACTCGTACTCCTTTCAGGTACTCAAAGTCAGAAGTGGTGCGCTGCTCAGTTGCCACATCTCGAAGAAAACAGTCATGAAATGCACTGCCGTGTGCACTCTTCGGCAGTGCCTTGTTGAGTGATATATACACCTAGGGGCATTATATACACCGAACAGGCGGCCGATCTCCTTTCCAGGAGACGTAAAACACGAGCTGCCTGGAAGGTGACGAGGTCTTGGCCGAGAGAAGGCATGCAGTTTGAGGTTCCATGCCTTCAGATTATGGGCAGCATGCCCTACGTGTACATGCTTTGGCCAAGAAGTAGCCAAAGTTGAAACAAAAAGGTGTCCCCGACTCCTTCCACCCTCGATGGCACAGCCCTGACGAAAAGCTACAGCGCTCATAAAGGGTCACACGAACACTGGTCAAATTCATTCTATAGAATTGATTTGCATCCATTAGACAGAGAATGGTTGGCTATTAGAGGAGCAAAGAAAGGGCACTATAACCTTTCTTTTTTTTTCTTAATTTCGTGCCAGAATTTTGCGCATGCGAAGTAACGGATATCAAAGCATGTTCCCACCATACAGGCGCACTTGCGCACTCGCAACAAAAGCCGAGTGTTTTGCTCCTTTAGCATGCAATGCAATACAAGTTTGTGCATAACCTACGCTGACCAAATCTCATGACGTTATGAAGAGCTGATGCCAAAAATTCAAGCCAACCTCTCATTTTTGGATATGTTATAGCTTAACCAAGATCATTCCCGCTCACGGTACGACTAGCATTACTAGTATTCTAGAACCGTAACTGCACCAATTTTTCTTAACGATCATATCTAGGATGGCACGTGGTTGTAAATGACATATCAGACATACTATATCCCATAATAAATAAATAAATAAATCTTTGCATGACAATTAGTTTGTCTTTCTTTAGAATATCTGCATTTTTCTCTTTTTTTTTCTTTTTTTTTCATCTTCAGTAAATCTGAAGTTGAGTTTCGTGGCGGATGCAATACCTTTCAGGGGGGAAAAGTGCGTAGCTTTTTTGAGTGAACCAGGTCCTGTGTCCCATGGATTTCAATTAAGTTGTCACCCAAATCAGCTACAATTCAACTACCCATTATTTAGTGTTTAATTAGGGGTAATTATTTATTAATTAGTGCTTAATATATTCGTACTCTTACTGAGTGTTCCAAGTGCAATGTCTTCGAGACTCGATTCGGTATGGGAGCCTCCGTGTTGAAAATATTCGTTTCCGATTCGAAAACTATCGAAGACTCCTACTTGAAATGACTTTCGCCAGCGACCATAGAGTTCCAGCGACAGCAACGACTCAATGTCCGATGTCGACGACGCTCATCATTAGATCACCATTGGGTGCACTGCACTTGATGTGACCAACAGCATGGGCCATGCTCTCCCAGATAGCAAAGACCACAATCCAGGCGTCAATGAACCTAACCAGTAAAGTGACGGCTCCGGAGCGCAGCTTCAGAGCTCACCACAAGCGCCAAGCGGAATCGCGGCACGGCGCCGAAACGGAGTGGGTGTCTTGCGATCAAATGACTGCAGTATATGATGGGGACAGAACAACAGTGAACGTCTCAAAAAGAAGGAATGAAAAAAAGAAAGTAACAAAGAAATAAAGGCGTGAGTCTAGAGAATGCTAGCAGGCTATCCTATCACAAACAAGTTACTTATATGCAAATAAAAAATGAGAAGAAAAAAGGGGATCAATAAGTTAGGATGTGAGGAATGTAGTAACGGCAGGGGCAAAAAGTGTTGGCTCAAAGTACGCGCCTGACCAGGGCGACATAAAAATGACGCTGTTTCGCCGAAGCAGCGATTACAATAGCAAATTATTGAACAGCTATACAAAGTAGGGGTAGTGGTTTTATTGGTCATGTAAACTTGCAAACACTGTCTTACTAACTAAATTAAAAAGTATGGTGTCACGCGTGCACAGGGGAGCAAACATGAACACATCTCACTCAATGAACTCAAACACTCGCTATGGAACATTGGCTTGAGGAAAAGCGGCAGCAGCAGCAAGCACACTGCCCTTCGTGCTACGTCTCGTTTCAATGCAAAATACACTGTGAGAACACAGCGCACATGAAGCTATCGACCTTCGGCACCCCTAGGATTTGTACCCACCACAGATTGCTTTCAACATAGGGCACACGCGGCCGCGCTCAGCCGTGCCATATGCAGCCGCAACTGGAGTAGACCCCTTCGCCCCACTTTCCCCCCACTCCGGCTGTCTTGCCCATCAGAGCACCTCCTGCCGGCCATTGTCCCTTGTACACGAGTGATCAAGGCACTATTCTCGACTCGCATGCTTTCCCTCGCACCTACAGCACACGGTGCACGGCTCCAGTCTTATCGCACCTGGACTTCATGCAAAACCTCACGGCAACGACGGCATAAGATAGCCTGGATTGTCCATATAGTTGCTATCGCAATAAAAGTTAAACGAGAACAGGGGCGCTGTCTCGCAGCATTGGCACCCATCAACTGTAATGGCCACAACCAGTTAAGCCACTGGAACAAAAAAAAAAAGTTTGTGGACCTGCGATCAGTGCTCCGAAGGCGCACTGTTCAGCTCATGCAAAAAAAACAAAGGAAACAAAAGGCAAAAAAAAAAGAAAACTATCTAAATATGGCAAAAAATATCACGCCATTTTCATTTCCCTGCTAACACGTCCTTTCTGCTTACTCCCCACTGCCCCAGTTAGCGCGCTCTCACGGTTCATAGGCGTCCTCTCTGAAGCAGGCCAGCAAGAAAAGGTCACCTAGCCTGCTTGATCTAATCAGATTTTACTACTTCTACAGTAGCTTAGCATTCCACCTACTTTCTTTCCGCATTAAAGCATCTACAGTAAAATCTCGTTACTACGAACACCACATTAACGAACTTTTCAGATTTACTAAATTTTTTAATATACCCGCCAAAATGGCTATATTTTCGATGTAAAAAACTTTCAGTACTATGAATTTCAGATTACCGAATATTTCAGAATAATGTACATAATTTAATCCCGTAATCACCAAGATGCTTCGTTATTATGAAGTTCCAATGAAGTTTTGGTACCGAATCCCTGAGGCTTACACCTATCATCATCATCATCCGCAGCAGCAGCAGCCATGCGCTGGGGAACCAGTTTCAACGGGTACAGCCCCAGCAGCATCGGCATCAGCGTGAGCATGGCATATGGTCATGTTCGGACTCTCCTACTAGAGCGTACTAGATTGGGGAGTGGGTCCAACAGAGGCCACGGCAAGCGGCGAGAGTGAAGCAAAAAACTTTGAAATTTGCGGCGGCGCTGCAGTCACCTTCTTAAAGCTCCTCCTTCTTCTGACGTTCCGGCCAATCAGGTGCCGACGCACCGTCGTCTACTGATCGCACCATTGTGCTTGTGTTTGTTTCATCAATTTTTGTTCCTAGTATGTGCGAAAAAAAAAAGGATACAATAAAATTACTGCTTTACCATAAATTGAGGTTCCTCACTTCCCTCAAACGATGCCGTCTGCACGATGTTTATGCGTGCAGACGGCCCTCGCATATGTCTATGGTTTGTCTCGTAACTCGACGACTTGGCAGAGTGTTCGAAGAATGAGAGGATGAGCACACCTTGGCGAAAGAACTACTGTTGTATAGTGGGTTGCAAAACCGTATACAGTAGATTGAAAGGTCAGGCCAAGCTCTTGCTCTTCGGAGTCCCTAAAGATGAAGAAAGGCGACGTGTGCAGGAGCTCAATCTTCACTGCACCGATTGGCCCTTTAGAAGTCACTGACTCCATTTGTGAGCTGCACTTAGATACAAAGTACATACTGAGGCATTATGCTCATATCATCGAAGGCCAGGAAGTATCTACACAGCGTGGAAAGCCTGCACTTCGGTCTGATGCAGTACCCACAATCTTTTGCCGTATTTTCCAGAGCATCTCTACAAGCAGCCTACACCCGAGCAACCCACGCGGAAGAGAACGGCCTCATATGCAACAGATGAAGGCCGGTCATGAAAGAGTACGCTCCCGCTCTCAGTTGAACAGCCATTCAGATTGGAGGCATGTGGCATTGGAAACCTGCGCGAGCTCGAAGACAGACAACTGATAACATGCTTCCTAATCCAAGCAAATACAAACAATGCCTTTTGCTTTATTCACCCAGGGGGTCTGGAAAACCAACTTCATCTCAGGCATATGACGCATACAAATAAGGAAGAAAACGGCTATTCCATAAATATTTTCAAAACACACAAATAACCTAAAAAGAATGCTGTGCTGCACGTAACGAATGTGACCCACATGCTCCCTAAATGTCGAATTGCTGCCGTTATTAGGGCATCGTGAAAATTTTGTTAGCATTCAATATATCGCCTTGAGAAAGGAAGAAAACAAAGGTTTGCCAATTTTTATTTGACCCCTAATTATGCCACGCAGTTTATTTATTCCTGTACCTCATTCCATTACTGCACATGATCCCCATTTCTTCGGAATAGGAGCTCTGCATTTCGTTATTTCTTGACACAGTGAAACACGCACATAAGGTTTAAAAAGGAAAGCAAACTGCAAACGCGATCCATCTGACTGCGTGGCTCAGGCTAATCCAGGCACAGTCATCCTCGAACGCAACTGCAACGCTGCGCTCGACTGCGGCTGTGCTTCTGTTCGGCACGCTCTGACGCTGCCGACCAGCGCCTCCGCCGCGTGCGGGAGCGTGGCGTCCAGAAGAAGGCGACGGTGGCGCCATCTAGGTTTTCAATAAAAGATGCCTCAGCGCGGAGCCCTCATTGGACCCACTCTGTACAAGTTAGAGAACAGCAGACAGTGGTTCTGGGGACATGCGCAAGAAGCAGCTTTTCGTGAAGCAAAAAAATGCCTTCGGGAAGCGGCTGTGCTGGCTCACTATGATCCCGAGAGACCCCTCAAGCTAGAGTGCGATGCTTCACAGGACGGAATAGGTGCCGTGCTTTTCCATACATTCGGAAAGATAAACAAACCTGTCGGGTTCCGTTCTAGAACGCTAACAAGGGCTGAGAAGAATTATTCCCAGCTTGAGAGAGAAGCCCTTGCTCTTGTGTTTGGAGTGTCCAAATTCCGTGATTACCTCGTAGGCTGAGAATTCGTATTGGTCACCGACCACCAGCCACTCGTGGGTCTGTTGAAGGCGGATCGACCAACTACAGCATTGGCAGCCGCCAGAATACAGCGCTGGGCACTGTACTTAGGCGGATTCCACTATCAGCTTCAATACTCTCCTGGTAAACAACTGCTCAACGCTGACACCCTTAGTAGACTGCCACAACGGACGTCTGAGCCGAAGCCACCAGAAGCGGACCCACCAGACTATCTGCTGGCCTTGATGGTGTTTGATGAGGGAACTGTGTCACTTGAGGAGCTAAGGCAGTTAACTGCTGGTGACCCTGCTCTGAGTCAAGTTATGCGATTCACTAAGAACGGTTGGCCGTCCTGCGCGAAAGGCTTGAACACGAGTGTCGCACCTTTTTTTGACAAGAAATTGGAGCTTTCTTTGGCCCATGGATTGTTATACTGGGGCCGGCGAGTAGTCGTTCCGCTGGAGGCGCGACGTCACATGATGTTATACCTTTTGCACGAGAAGCACCAAGAATCGTCCGCTATGAAGGCAGTTGCTAGATCGTCATTCTGGTGGCCAGGGTTAGATCGCGAAATAGAGGCAGTGATAGCGTATGTAAGAGCTGCATTCAAAATATGCCCATGCCAGCTACAGCAACGCCAAAAAGCTGGCCCGCTACTGTTGAAAAATGGACAAGGGCGCATATAGATTTTGCGGGTCCTATTGCAGGGAACATGATACTCGTGGTCGTGGATGCATACGGTAAGCGGATTGAAGCTGTGCCACTCCGACAAGCAAACGCTTCATGCACAATCAACTGCCTGCGCGGTATCATCTGCAGATTTGGCATGCCACAAACCATCGTGTCCGACAATGGAGTGCAGTTTACCGCTGACAACTTCACTACTTTTGTCAAGAGGAACAACATAATGTATCTGCGCACAGCTGTATATCACCCTCAATCGAACGGTCTAGCAGGAAGGGCTGTCAGGACAATTAAGGACGGCCTCAAGAAGATTGGTGAGGGGCAGTTGGAAGACAAGATAAACAGGCTGCTTTTCAATTACAGAAGGACACCTAACAGCTCTGGAAATTCACCGTCAGAGCTGCTCTTCGGATAGAAAATTCGATCCCGTTTAAATACACGTTTCCCTCCTGTACACGTAGGGCACGCCAACGAAGCAGACGAGTGGCCACTGCCATTGCCTGAAGCCACCGTGTATGCCTGCAACTTCAGAACGGGTGAGAAATGGACTCCAGGAATTGTAGTCTGCAACAGGCTCTCAGATGGTGAGCATTCGAACACCGGCCGGATTGAAACTTCAGGGACTTTGCTGTCTTGTTATTTGCCCTTGCCGAGATTGAAGGAATTCACAAGCTGCTCCGTAAACGTGATTTTTGCATGCTACTCAACAAAAGAAAATTGTGACGACCTCATCGTGTGGTGGGGATCGAATACCTCCTAGTACTGACAACTCGCAAAGGCGTACGAAGCAAACATGAAAATGCACTTCATTTGCTGTGTAGCATGTTAACACATGCATAGAAATCAGAGAATGGAATCTGTGGAACAAGTTTTTTATTCTCCCTTCGCGTATGTACCGAATTCAGCAATCCACATCTCCACGCACTGCACTTGTGAGAGACGCCATTTTCCAAAACAAACCGGTGAAATAGCTCCATGATAGCTCTCCGCGCAATATTGATGGAAAATCGCAGCGATTGCTGCAACGGTGCGACCAACCGGTTGGTTGCAGCTGAAAAGCGGGGGGTCGGCACTGCGACTGCGATTTTCATCGCAAACGACGGAAATCGCACTTCCGGTGCGATGAAAATCGCATCATGTGAAACAGGCTTAACTATGTTGTAGCTCCCTTGATATCTCGTTGGTCTCGCTTTTTTGGAGGTGCCATGTTTTGGTTTCGATTGTAAGTGCATATTTTCAAATTCAAAAAAATTAGGTAGACTTACAATTGTGTAATTACGGTATATATATATTGAAATACCACGGTCGAGACGACGCTTTATTCCAAGAAGGAAAAATGGCGCCGACGCAAGAAACGAATACAAGCCGATGATTGATGATGACTTTGTAGAGATGAAGATGAAGTCCGCATAAATGCTTACACTAATTTCCCCCGTGGACGGAGGCAACCAGCCTGGCCGCACATTAGACAGTGAAACGGAGATGAAAGGGCTTCAGGCGGGAAACCTGCACGATCTCTGTTCCGCAGCAGCGTCGGTCAGTTGGGGCATCAACAGGTGTAACGCGATAGTTCACCGGCAAAGTCTGCTCTATGACTTTGTAGGGGCCGATATATCAAGACTCAAGCTTCTCACATAAACCAGGTGTTCGTGCAGGTGTCTACAGGAGCACATCGTCACCAGGGCAGTAAGAAACAACGTGGTGAGAGGCATCGTACAGATGTTTTCGATCGTCTTGGCTTGCTCCAGTGTTCACAAGGGCGCGACGACGACATTGGGCAAGACGAGGCACAAGCTGGTCACAAATTAATGGTGAAGCGTCGACGGGGCCAGAGAAGAAAGAAACGTTGAGTGATGAGGTTCGGTGGCGGCCGTATACTAAGAAAAACTGAGAGTATCCAGAGGTCTGTTGAACAGACGTATTGTATGCAATGTTACGAATGGGAGAATCGCATCCCAGTTACGATGGTCAGGTTGAATATACATGGATAGCATGTCACACAGCGTGCGATGAAATCGCTCTGTTAGGCCATTGGTTTGAGGGTGGTAGCTAGACGTTGTCTTGTGCATGGTGTTGGATACTTGCAGAACTTGATTAAGAGTGCTTGAAAGAAATGCCTTGCCTCGGTCATTCAAAAGATCGTGAGGCACCCAGTGACATAAAAAGATAGCCTGCAAGAAGAAGGCCGCTACTTTTGAGGCAGCTCCTGAACATACTGAGGCTGTTTCAGCGTACCAGGTGAAGTGGTCAATAGCAGTGACGATCCATCTGTTGTCGTCTGGAGTAGTTGGGAGTGGCCCAAAAAGGTCAATGCTGATGACAGAGAATGGTCCTGCTGGACAAGGAAGTGGTTGTAGCATCCCGACCAGAGCAATAGTAGGTCGCTTACGGTGTTGGCAAAGCATTCACGAGGCAACATATCTAGCTATGCTCATGGAAAGACCTGGCCAAAAGAATCGGCTGCGTATGCACTCGTGTGTTTTGTGGTAACCCAAGTGGACTGACAACAGGTCATCGTGCGAGGCCTGCAGAACTGCAGCACGAAGAGAGCACGGTAGAACGGGAACCGATCGATGGCCTTCCAGGTGAAAAATGTAACAGTAGAGCACGTCGTCATCGAACTCTGACAATGAACTCTGACAACCAACCCTGACAATGGGTCATCATGTGAGGCCTGCAGAACTGCAGCACGAAGAGAGCGCGGTAGAACGGGAACCAATCAACGGCCTTCCGGGTGAAAAATGTAACAGTAGAGCACGTCGTCTTCGAACTCAAACAGTTTCAGCTGTTTCTGTAGCCTGGCAGTGGGTGGAGATGAAACACCGCTAAGGTGACTGATGATACTATGACAATAAGAATCGGCGCGCTGGTGAGTGGAAAGCACTGAAGGGCGGTTTGATGGAGTCAAGGAGGAAATTGGTGTAATAGACGATGCGTCCTCCATGAGGCCGATTTGAGAAGGTGATGTGATGTGCTCCGATGATGGTGATAATGGGCATCGTGAAAGAGCATCGGCCTGTTGGTGCTTTCTTCCGGACTTGTATTTGACATCGAAATCATATGCTTGTATTCAGAGTATCCAGCGGCCAAGGCATCCAGACAACTTTTTGATTGTTGACAACCAACTTAGGGCGTGGTGGTCGGTCACAACTGTGAAATGTCGACTGTGGAGGTATGGACGAAATTTCTGAATTGACCAGACAACAGCCAAACAGTCTTGTTTGGTTATCGAGTATGTACTTCTTTTCCGCGGAAGTCAGAACGCGGCTTGCATATGCAACAACCTTATCACAAAATTTGTGGTCGCGCTGCAGCAGTTCGGCACCGATTCATTGACCACTAGCGTCAGTATGCAAATGTGGGCGCCTTGTCATCAAAATGACAAAGAACAGGTGGGGATATTAGTGCGCGCTTGAGTTTTTGGAACGCGGCTTCATACTGATCGTTTCAATCGAAGGAACTGGAACTAGCAAGGAGCTCGTGGAGGGGCGAGGCAATGCTGGCAAAGTTCCGGATAAAATGTCGAAGGTATGAGGCGAGTCCAAGGAAGCTGCGCAGTTGTTTTGCACGAAGTGGGTGTGGAAAGTTGAGCACTGCGGAAATTTTGTCCGGATCGAGCAGGATGTAGTCTTTGCTAACGAGATGACCCAGGACTTTAATCGTTGTGCTAGTGAAACGGCACTTCCTCGCGTTTAGTTGAAGTCCGGCATTAGAAAGGCATGTGAGCACTTCATCTGAGCGTTTGATACCCCTGACACACGGACAAAACTAAAGTCCTTTCCAGCAAACCCCTTTTGCTACTCTGAAGGACCCTTTGCAGAAAGGAGTTGCGCCTGTGACACACGGCACCGCACAGAACTTCTTTAGGTAGTTCTTCAGATGAACGCCGCAAGAAAAATAGCACTGGCTGTTGAAGCCACAAGAGAGAAAACATTCTTAAAAAGCTGCGTATTTAATTACACTTAGCTACTGTAGAACCTAAAAGTATATTGCTTTCATTGTTGATGGCTAATAATGCTTATAGTCGTTTATTTTATTCGCGTTTTTGCGTTGTTAGCAGCCATTTAACTTGGTCCAGCAACTATGTGCAGCCGGTGTTTTGCTGTGCGTGCTGTTTATTCTGGTGATGCCCACGTTTCTGTCGTCCTTTTTCACGTCTTTGTCGTCCCATCCTTTGTGCGCGCAGGCGTAACACGTTTTATTCAATATGTTATTCCAACAACTGTGGTTTCTTCTGGGTATTTCCTGCGGGCACTGATTGTGCAGTCTCCATCTCGCGACGTGAACACACCACATGCGCGCAGCAAACGACGACGACACTGCCGGAATTCAACATGGCGGCACTAGCGATGTTATGCGAGCATTTGAGAGTATAGCTAGAGGAAATCTTCACTACTGGACAAATTGCATCACCGCTAACAATTAAAACATTTTCGCAAGGAAAAAAAATACCTATGGGCACCGTAGTTGTATGGCAGGTTTCCTGCTATTGACGAGTTGTGCCCGCTGTGTGCGAGAGTAACTCCTTTTCCGCTCGAAAAGTAGTTGCGCGATCTCCTTTCCCGAAAAGGAACTTTGCCGTAAAGGAGATACTCCTTTGTCGTGTGTCACTGCACTTGAACGCCTTTCCGGTAGATGTCCCCTTACCTAAAGGACTTTAGAGTGCCCGTGTGTCAGAGGTATTAGGTGGTCAGTGAAAGTCGAGGAAAACACGACGATGTCGTCGAGGTACCGTAAAAACCAGACTATAGGTTGGACCGGAACGTAGGTCGATCCCCCAACTAACGAATTCTAAAAAGGAAAATAATATTTTTCAATGGCAAAAGTACTGAAAGACACCCTTATCTTGAAACAAATGCAACTCAGCCGGTTGCACAATGGTGACAGTATTTATTTAAATGCTGCTCGCATGTGCACCTGGAAAAGTTCTTGTAACAATATAGCGCAACCATCGACCCACGTGCTTGTCAGCCCCTTATTAACGGCGCTGAGCGGAGAAACAAACGAGATATGTACATGTGTACAAATGCGCTTACTTTCGTTCTTTCACCACTCCATGCCGTGATGATAAGGTGCTGACAAACACGCAGGTCGATGGTCGCGCGATACTGTTCAAAATTGACCGGGTGTATTGTACACAGAAGGGCACGGAGTGTGCAAGCGCTACTTTGAATCAGAGCAACGCCTTTGATCAGAATCGTCCGAACTAGAGTCGGATGACGTGTGCTTCTCGCTGCCCAGTCCAGAGGCGCGCGCAATTTCTACCACTTTCAACCGGATATATTCGGCAGTCACAGGCAGCGATCTTTCACGCAGCTCCCGGACAAACTCCGCAACTTTGTCTTCCAGTTCCAGTTCCTGTCCGCCTACGAAATGACATTTTCTTTTGGTTGCTGCAAGTTGTAACACGCTGCTTCTGCCTCCACCAGTACTGAATGCTCTTTTTGGATACTCCGAATTTGTGCTGTGCCACCAGGTTGCCATGGGCTTCCGCGTACTCAGTCGCCTTTATCTTGAAGGTGACGGCGAACTGCCGTCAGCTTCCGCTCATTTTGAAACAAAATGTCAAAAAGCAGCCTTTAACCAGTATAACTTTGTGACACTGGAAACGCAAAATGGCGGTGCCACAATGTCGTCACGCCGCGCTGCTGCTGATGGCGAAGGCGACTGTTTACTTCATCTGCCCATTGTTGCAAGACAAGGGTCTACTTTTCGCAATGGTTTTTTGAAAAAAAGTTCGACCTATATTCCGGTTTTTACAGTAACATAGGCAAGTTTTCCACTTGAGGTCCTGAAGAACAGTGATCATTCCTTCAAATGTGGTGGGAGCATTGCATAGGCCGAAAGGCATTACGTTAAACTCTTAAAGACTTTCCGAAGTACAAAAGGCGGTCTTCTTTTGTCCACTTCGTGCATTGGAATTTGCCAATATCCGGAGCGAAGATCAAGGCTGGAAAAGTATTGCGCACCTTGCAAATAATCAAGGGCGTCATTGATACGGGGCATCGGATATACATCCTTACGGCTGATCTTGTATAGCGCGCAGTAGTCAACACAAAATCGTACCGATCGATCCTTCTTCTCCACCAAAACGATGGGTGATGACCAAGAACTGGGAGAGGGACGTATGATGTTTCTTTTCAGCATATCGGCGACATTCTCGATGATTCTGCGTTCGGCCAAAGAGACTCAGTAGGGACGACGGTGTACAATAGTCTGGCCATCGGTGTCAATACGATGGGAGGCAACGAAGGCCTGTCCGAATGAGGAAGTATTCATATCAAAGGAGGCCTGATGCTTCGTGAGCAATTTTAGCAACGCTTCACTCTGAGCAGCAGTAAGGTCATGACTTATCACAGAAGCAAGGGCAGATGAAACAGATCTGCTCTGTTGAGGAAGAACTTGCGATGCGGCAAGAGGAAGCAGGGAGACTGGTTGGGTGTCTACATAACAGGTCACTGAAGAGCTTTGAGGTAGGAGGATTGTCTCAGTGGTTGTGTTTAAAGCAATGATTAATGCGGAGCTTTCTCTGAACCGCACCAGGCAGGAAGCGAAGACAATCCCACGGGCAAGACAGCGGCCATAAGGAGTGATGAACATGTCACCATTGGTGATGTCTGTAGAAGAGAGAGTTATGATTTGCTCGTGACCAAGAGGCAGTACAGAATTATCAGCAGCGAGAAAACGCAGTCGTGGCTCTTCGGCACTCCCGCTGCAATGAACTGACTCGGTCATATGGACTACGTGTTGACGGCAAGAGATTAAAGCGGATGCTGATGAGAGGAAGTCCCAACCTAAAATTAGTTCAGGAGCGCACGGAAATAAAATTGCGAACTTAATGTGATGACGGATACCATCAATGAAGACGCGTGCTGTACAGTGGGCTGATGGCCGAATGATTGCTCCATTAGCCCAATCAAGGATGATCCAACATAAGGCGTCTTCACTTTCCGCAGACGAGAGCATAGGTCCGCACGCGTAACAGATATAGTAGCTCTCGTGTCAATCAGAGCTAACAAACGCACACCCTCCACAGACACCAACAACATGTTCAATGAACATTCAGGAGGACTTAGAGCACTTTGCAGTGATGCAGTTTTCCCTCCAAAAACTGCCCTGGTTAGTGTTCCGACTGCTGGACATGGAGTTGGGAGACAGGCCGATGTGGCGAAACAGAACGTCAGAGCAGCGATGGGCAGTGGCGTCGCGAGGCACATGTGTTGTGGGCGGTGTTGGAGAAGTCGGCCGAAGATGGAGATCGGCGAGCGGGAGGATTATCGTCACAAGTGCGGTAGACGCGAGGAGGTGGCTCATCGCATCCAAAGGCAGTGTAACCATGACGTTCGTCTTGCTGGCAGCATCAACAAAACCGGGAGATATGTCCTCGAAAGCCGCAGTAATAACAGATAGGCCTCGACGAACGCCAGACAGAAGAGTAAGGCGGGTTCAGAGCTCAGACAACTAAAGGGGCCAGGTGATCTAGAACAGGCGCAGGCGATGTGATTGGAGATGGTGCGGCTGGCATTGCAGCAACCTGGGCATAAGAAGCCGTTTGAGGGCAAGGTGGGCGTTCTACAGAGAGGCCAATTCCTCCTTAATAACGCCGTGCAGATCATTAGAAGCAGGCTGGACATGAGTGCTGCTGCAAGGGGGTGAGCCATGCACTTGCAATTCCTCCCAAATTATGGCTCGAATGATAGAGCAAAGCTCAATACTGTTTGCCAGGGGGTTGTCGGAAAAGCCTGGTTGCAAGCGGATTGATTGCAGGGCGTCGAGGCGCTGACAGACGGAGATGACGCCCGACAACGTCAAAGGGTTTTGAGTGGCGAGAGCGTTGAAGGCATTAGATCCTATACGCTTAAGAAGGTGTCACACGCAGTCAGTTTCTGGCATGGCACTGTCAACATGGCGGCAAAGCGCGAGGATTTCCTCAATTTACAAGGTATACGACTCGCCATAATGCTGGACGCGCTCAGACAGCCTCTTTTCCCAACTTCCGAACGAACCGTGGGTGTGCCGAAAATCCGCCTTAGCTGTTCCCTGAAACACGACCAATCACGGAAGTCTCTCTCATGATTCAGGAGCCGTATGTTGGCTACTTCAGAGATGTAAAATGGTACGTTTTTTAACCTCGACGTCTCATTCCAGTTGTTGTACTCACTGACACGATCGTAGTTGTTGAGCCAGTCTTCAACGTCATCACCAGGCAAGCCAGAGATTTCAGGATCACGATACCAGTTGTTGGCAGGGCTGGGAGTGGGGATTGGCTGGCACTTGAACTGAGCTGGTGGACGCTGCGGGCTGGTCTTGCGACATGGCGGCCTCTTGGCGTAAGCGGCAATTTCCCCTGTGGTGCGGATGCACCAATTAGAGGGGAATCCCTCGGGCTGGGGAATACCCTTTCCAAGTGTCGATGTCCTTTAGACAGATCACCTTCCCGCGCGCTTGTACCTATTTTACCGGCAGGCACGTTCTAGCGGCAGCTGCGATGTACCTCCCACAGCCACGACCGATGCCCTGCTAAAGGGTGGAAAATGGGCACCCAGAAATCACACCGCGAAATATCTGCAGGGCCTCCTTCCGACCTAGGAAGCTGGGAACAGGGCGTACTGCGCTCACAATATAAAACTGAAGTTGAATTAAAACAATATAAATGTTCTTTAATATTATTTATTTTCAGTTTTCACGCAAGAGAAGTATGTTTTCCAATATGGTAAACAGAAGGTTAGGTTTACGCGACACCCTGCGTAATTCGACAGTACCAGAGTAAACAAACAAACAAAAAATTGATATGTTGCACGCACTGCACAACCGGGAAACAGCGGAGGGTAGTCAGTCAGTCGGCCATCTGTTCTGCACAAGGCCTGGGACGACCTGTGCAATGAGACCGCGTAATAGGGCACTTCAGACGTAGGGGTACTATACCCAAAGTTAAGGAAAGCTGTCAGCCAGGTGTACAAAAGAACGCAAAAGACGTAAAGTGGAGTCTGGGTTTTTGGGTTCGCAAAGCTGCTTGGACAGGCTATTTCCAAGATTCCCTAATAACAGACTGTGGCTAATGTACACGCAATGTGTGTATCAGGTGAAATAAGCGTACATTCTAGTTAAATTATGTTGTGACGTGGGTGCCCTCAATGCACAAAAAAATCAAATGATCGGGCCTATACACAAAAGCCCTTTCATTCGATTCCAGGACGACCGTCAGACAGACGGGATCACGGAACGACTTCTCTCGGGCATCGTATTTGTCAGACTGAAAACAGCAGTTGGTGCAAGTCGAGCACCCGCGGCAGGATGCCAGCTCGACCCCAGCTACTTTGTCAGGCCAAAAGCCCTATAGGCCAACCAATCCTATTGTGGTTACGATAGACATGGTCAACGTATACAGTCAAACCCAAATGGGAACTGAACCGAGAATGGAGAGGGAAGGGGAGTGTGCCAACTGACCTTGATGTGCTTGCGGCACTCCTTGAAGCCGGCCGCAAGTTGCGTCACGACGTCCTTGTGGTCATCCAAGACCTGCTGCACGGTCTCCGAGTAGCGGCTCTCCGAATCGAAGTCTGTCACCTGCAGGCACGCACAATCACTGGTTGCTGCATTCCCGTGAGGGCCGCGAAAATTTCTCTGGCATCGCTCAGATTCACAAGTATTGGCATGTGGCTTGTTTTACTCCTACTGTATCCTACAGGTTCCTGCCACCTGTCCCCAAAGCATTGCCAAAATCTACTATAGTCAGATACATTCTTGTATACTTCCTTGTGTAGCTTCTTTTTTCTTTAAATTTATTTATGCTGTAGTGGACACATGTCATGTTACAATTACAGTAGTATGAAGGCGGGGGAGGAGATATTATGAAAAGCAAGGAACTTAGAGGTCCAAAAATTACTCCAAAATGCATTGTTGCGTCATTTGCTGCATTATCTGCTGCATTTGCTGTTGTATTTCTTGCTTGAGATTCGAACTCTCTTCTTCGAATACAGCAGACGCAAACACAATTCCAGGGACAGCTCATTGAAATCAAGAGCACCATACGCAAGCAAAAACACACCGAAAACATCAAGGAGAGGGCGTACAATCGCCCCGCGCTGATAGCTTTCGCCAACGACACCACGAATCAGGGAACAAACAAACCCCACCACCTCAACAGCTTAAACTATGGCTAACACAAACCAAAGCGAACAAGAAAACCTAGAAATTTAGCAATGGAACTACCGAGGCTACCGCAAGAAACAGGACCCAATCAAACAATTTATTAACGCACAATTGATACCACCCGACGTAATCGCATTACAGGAAACGGGCACGAAACCCACTCTACTGGGATACGACTGCTACGGTTGCCAAACGGCAGGAAAAGCTGCTATCCTAGTCAGCAAGGCGATCATAGCTATTGAACACAATAGCATTAAAAGCTCAGACATAGAACATGTGCTAATAGAAATCACACCTAAGAAAAAGAGAAAAGGAGGAAGTATATTTATCGTGAACATTTACAGTCCACCAAAAGAGAGAAAGGACAAATTTCACGAACTTTTCCACAGAGCCCACAAGCTAGCGAAGAACAATACGCTAGTTATCCTTGGCGACTTCAACACCATGGACAAGAGCTGGGGGTACCAAAAAGACGTCAAAGGCAAAACACTAGCAGAAGTAGCAGAGAAATTCAACTGCGACCTAATTACCGACCCATCGAACCCTACAAGGATAGGAAACAGTGTCAGTGTCGACACCTGCCCCGACCTCATTTTCGTAAAAAAAAGTGGAGACTTGCAATGGGAAAAGCCGATGGAAAATTTGGGCAGCGACCACTACATACTCAAGACACCGGTAACCTCAGACAGGATGAGGTGCCAGATGAGCAAGGCAATGATAACGAACTGGAATGCATTCCGAGAAGCATGCGATAGCAACCAGGCCGGCATACAAATTCTAGAGGCATGGGGAAACATGCTAAAGGAGATGCGAGACCGATACACCCAGTAGGTAAACCGAACAGCAGAAACATCAGACGTGGACGGACGACTACTTCGACTCTGGGAGGCTAGGCGCGGCCTCATCAGGAGATGGAGGAAGCAAAAGTACAACAGAAAACTGAGGCTCAAGACCGTCAAGATTACGGTGAAAACCGAAGAATACACCACACAATTGGCGAAACAAAATTGGGAACAACTAACTCGCTCAAGGGAACGATAGGCATGACAAAGACCTGGTATCTCCTAATAGCACTCATCAACTCGACCAAAACCATGTCAGAGAACAACAAAGCTATACATACTGGCTAATCCACCAATACCAGGGACCGGACACAGAACTCTTAGAGAAGCTGGAAACCAAGTGCTTTGGCAATACGAACCTGCCAAACTACACAGGGATGTACTGGGGAGACGAGAATGTTTAGCTGGACGGACCTATAAAGAAAGGAGAGGTCTACGCTTATGAAGCACCACCAAGAACACGGCTGCAGGTGCAGATAAGATAAACAATACGCTAACCGCAACCTCAGAGATGAAATCGTTGCTGAATTTACAAAATTCATCAACAAACATTGAGAAGCAGAAAGAGTCCCGGAGGAGTGGAAACATGCCGAAATGGTATAATGATACCTAAGCCAGG